>NC_132888.1:14953580-15276551 GCF_030463535.1 Salminus brasiliensis | reverse complement strand
TACTCACATGCTGTATACACTGGAAAACATGGTGCATTATATTTACATGATCCAAATGCGTCAATCAGTTGTACGTGAACAAAACCAACAACTCTGAAAGACAGCAACTCTGTACACATGACCAACCGATGCATCTGAAACTCGTAAACTCAAAGCACTATATACATACATATATATATATACATATATATATATATATATATATATATATATATACACACAAACACAATATGTAAAAAAAAAAAAAAAAAAATATATATATATATATATATATATATATATATATATATATATATATATATATACACATATATATATATATTATATATATATATATATATATTATATATATACACACACACACACACAAACACACACACACACACAATATGTAAAAAAAAAATAAAAAAATAAAAATAAAAAAAAAAAAGTATTGGGACATCTGCTCATTCATATTTCTTCTGAAATCAAGGTCTTACAAAATGAGTTCATCCTGTTTTTGCTGTCCAGGGAAGCTGTCTACTAGATTTTGGAGCATTGCTGTGAGGAAGAGCTTAGTGATGTCAGATGATCACCACCACACCTCATTCTCAACTCCCCAACTGAGCCCAAAATTATTGGATGGAGCACCATCATTCCAGAGAACACAGTTCCACTGCTTAACAGCTCAATGCTGGGTGGCTTTATACCCCTCCTTAAGCCCAGGCCTCATGTTTATCTACTCCAGAGGGGTCCTAATCTACTGGCAATACTTCTCCACAGGAACTAACAAATGTGTGTGTGTGCATTTGCACATCTCTGTCAGCAATAAGTGCATCTAAAAGTAGCTGAATGCTTTCATTAGAAAGGGTGTCGACAAACATTCAGACATCTAGTGCATCAGTGTAGCTTCTCCAATATGGACACCGGTTTACGGTTATTATTAAAGGCCATATGCACCAGGATATGCGTTTTCCGTTAGTTTTGGCAGGCTATGCACAATTGTGGCTGTTTAAGGGACGAATAGTCTGCTCAGCTGTGCTTACTGCTAAATTGCACAGCTGCTTGTTGTCCTAAATCAGAAATAGTAACCAAGGGAGGCCATCTGACCTAGTCTTTAGTGCATATAGCTTTGAATTTCGCACCAGACTAAAGGTACGCAGATGAGTGGTGCATAAGCACAGTGGTTAACAGCAAGTATACCACAGCCTAATACTCATCCCTACAGCCTATTTGGGATTTGTTGCTTTGTAACTAGTTGGAATGAGTCCATCAATTTTCTTATTCTACTATTATTCTGATTATCTGTTTGTTAAGTCACTGGATTTCTCTACAGATTTGTGTTGTCCTGCTCCTGGTGGATATTGCCGTGTCTCCTGTGGGAGTTCTACAGGAAATGTAGACCACTAGTAGACTGTTGCACAGCAATGTCATGATGCTTTTCCATGCACTGGTACACCTGTAATGCACCCATATTACACATGTAGACATGCAGTTTCACTCCTTTTTTTTTTTTTTTTTTTTTTTTTTTTTAACTTCCTACCGTTATCAGTGGCCTAGTCAGACCTCATTCATGTCAGATTAGCCGCATACTGAAGAACATGAATCAAAACATGATTCAGGCCAAGAGGTTTTTACAGTTTACCAATTGATTACATAAATAATGTAATACTCATGATACGGGCATTCACTGTGATTATTGGCTCTATCATTTTTCATTCATATCTGAACGGATACAGCGTGAGAATCACAACGGAGAGGGCTTTCTCCAGAGTGCTTTGCAAGCCAAGCTCCTCCTCCAGCTGTCAGGTTAGAAAACACTCCTCTTTGTCTCCTGGCCCAGCACACTCTACCATGCCAATTGATTTTTCTCTCTCTCAATACTTGTTCAGCGCACTTAAAGTGCTTGTTGCCTATGGTGAATCTGTTGTGGCAAATTGTATCCTACAGTATCTCCAGGCTGAAAGACAGATCCTGGAGGAAGAAAGGAAAATCTTCCAAGAGACTCCCATAATTTAAAAAAAGGGCCTTATCTTACCTGAAGGGAATTTGTTACTTATGCTGCTTATCAGAGGAGGATACGTCGGACATATATCAGGGCTATCACGTTATTCGTAAACTGTACCCAGTAGCTTGTCTCTTCTGTATTTAGGACAGTAAAGACTCTGCCCTTAGAAATGTATTCTATCTATCTGTTTGCATTGAGAGAGTCTATTTTTAAGCTTTCTTCATGGAAAATTTAAATACGACCACCCACCCCGATCACCACCACCACTACCACTACCTCTTTCCGTCTCTCTCTCTCTCTCTCTCTCTCTCTCTCTCTCTCTCTCGTCATCTGCCTTGGCAGGATGTCTGTTCCTTACTCTGCTGGGATCTGAACACAGTTGTACTGGAGCACGGCATGTTTACCACAGTCTACCAAGCAGCACACATGAAAACACACCAAATACACCAACGGAAACAAGACGACTACTATTCGATTCAAGACGTGTAATGTCAACCTGTGCTCGCGAGGGGCTAAGTTTAGCAAAACACAGGAGCGCAAGGCAGCAGAGGACACATAATTGTAAGCGCTGACAGAGAACCCTAGAGTGAAAAGGCCATTCTCTCAAATGTCAAGCTTTGGTAATGGGGGAAAGAACGTCAGAACGGCAGCCGGCGGCGAAGTGATGCCGGCTCATTTTTCCTGTTGGGCCGCGCCAGACCGGTTCCGCCCCGCTCAGCAAAACGGAAAAAGACAATGCAGTTGTAAGGTAATATGTGAGAAAAAGCACAACGTGGACTTGAAGGGCATGGCTGGACTGTGTAAAGGCATCATTAGCGCTCCCTAAAGAGCCGCTTTCAGCCAGAGCTGTGCTGTTTGTCTGGTGCAAGCTGGTGATTAAAGGTGGAAGTGAAGCACCCAGCGCTCTCGCACGGCGCTCCAGCAGAGCGAGAGAGGGTGCCGCTTCTTTCCCCACTCCTAAATGCTGCAGTGAGCGCTTTATGTCTCCTCATAAAGCACGGCCACGCTGTCAGGCCCGGCATGCTGTTTTGCCTGAAGCACACACTCATTTGTCAAACTGTTCTGGCTAACATTGTCATTAACTCACTCGGCCCACTGTATACCTGGTAGCGCCAGACATTCAACATATCAATTCAAGCTTGAATCCAGCACCACGCAGCCCTGCTCTCTGGCTCACTTTGCACATCTCAAACTAACTGTTTGAGCCTAGTAGAACCTAAAGAGAGGCATGGTCTACCAATTAGACGTGTGCAGATGTTCAACAGTAAGGTAAACTGTGATATTCAACACACACACAGTATTGTTAGCTCGCACAATCTGAAACACTGTCAAACCTGTTGAAGTTTCATCATTTTTTTTCAGCATGCTGTCACACTGTGAGCCCATGCTTTATGTACTGTCCCTACAGCTGTTTTAGTGTGTGCTGGTTTGAGCACCTTCACGGCTTACAGTGAAGCTAGCAGTGCTGTTCTTTCTAGGGGAAACTAAAAGACATGATGCCTAATGAAGGCTGCTGTGCCATTATTAGTATTAGTAATTAGAGAAGTTGTTTTCAGAGACAGACACGTATAATTACAAATACAGAATTGCTAATCAAATGTATGTATGTGTATATATTTAGTGTTTCTTTCCTAATACAAGTCTATAGGTTAAAGAAGCGGGCTAGGGACCGCATCCATGGCTGAGGTGGCCTTGAGCAGTGCACCTAACCTCAAATTAGTTTGGTGAGGTTGGTATCAAACTATTGGATGTGGCAGAATCCCTGTTTAACAACAAATAGTAATAAGAATAGATAAAAGACTAATGATTGCCAGCATCATCTTTCCGTCTCAGGTGATTTCAACTACTATACACAACTGATTGGACCAGTGGTGATTCAGTGGTTACAGTACTGAGCAATCCTTAATAGTGTTGCATGTTTAAAATCTGCATCCACTGAGCTGCTACTGTTGCTTCAGGATGCCCTGCACACTGCACTCTGACCATGGCTTCCTAAGCTGCGACATGGGAAGAGAACAATGTCACTGTATTGTACAAGTACAAATCACAATAAAGGCATTATATTATTTGATAGCACAGGGCTTATTAATATTGATAATTCCTCCCCCTCCCCCCCCCCCCCCCCCAAGAAGACATGCTTCAACATTGGCAACGTTGGCTTTTTGCCCAACACTGAATGCCCATGCCTAGAACTTATGGAAGAAGTTGCTGGCTCCACTAGTTTGTAGTTGGGTTCAGGTGAGACTACGTCATCCGTCGTCTGAAACAGCAATGTCATCATGGCTCTGACCTGTCTGGTCACCTGCACCTGTGCTGAACTGCCCCAGCCTCTGTCCAGCCTTTGTCCAGACCTCATTTGGCACTCCTCCCAGCAGCACTTGCTGCAGGTGCGAGACCACAAAGGTCCATCAAAACTCACAGCCCCCCATTAATAACCTTTCTCTCTTCTCCTTAGAAGCCCAGCCTGCCAAACAGCACAGGGCTGGTGCTAACAGACCTACTTAAGGTAGTGGTGCACAAGTATGTAATGTGTCCTGACTGTTGCTGTGCAAAATATACAAAATGGGATGTTAACAGAACAGTGTTCAGTATAATGGCTATAATAGAGCCAAGCCCCCTTAATTTGAATTACTTATAGTTATATTCATATGAAAACATGAAAACATGGAGGGTTTTACATTCATTTAGTTGCTATGGGAGCGGACCATGGTGGCCACAGGTCACTAAGTCATAGAAATATGCTATTGTCAACTGTATTCACTATTAACAAACAGACTTTAGGTTGATGAAGCAATGAAGCAAATGATGCTGATTGTCCTGTAACAATGGCATCCTGTATCCCATAGCCAAGGTCTCAGACATACATCAGACAGTAACTAAACAGGCAGTTCTTGTGGTCAATGGCGAAACAGTCAGCCATGAAGACCCGAAGACCTGAGAACCTAATTGTTTTGGCCAGACGACTGGGTCGAAGCATCGCCAAAACAGCAAGGCTTGCTGGCTTGAGGTCATGGGTAACTATCAACAGTTTACCAGCAACAGGTCGTTAGACGCCCAAGGATCATCAAGGAAATTTGTAGTAATGGTTACAGCTGTTTACCTGTGCGATGCACTGGACTTATGCCAGACACAAAGCAGATCCACCTCACTACTGATCAGTCTTAAAGGATCTGATACCAGATACCAAAGGCCCCTTCACAGGCCTTGCAGAATGAGCTGTTTTGGTGGCCCGCAGGTAACCATCAGCATATTAAGTAGGTGGTCTTAATGGTTAGGCTTATTTGTGTGTATACTTCTACTGCATTACGAAGTACACTGGTGTTGTGGTGACCGTATCTTGTTGTCCCTGATGTCATCCGATCCAGGTTGTGTGATTCCACTGGGCAGTCAGTGGAACAAATATACATCTTTTGGAGTGTAGATACTACAGCTGATTTGACAGTGGATTAGCGTCTATGACACCAGCAGACCAGCTGGGCAAGGGGGAGCATCACAGATATTACACAACCATATAAGTCGGCACAGTGATTACAGGTAACACATTCCTACAAGACAGACTGACTGACCAAGAAGACAACCAAAAAAAAAAAAAAAGCCAATATAAGTGGTCACTCGTCTATAGGCTCTGAATTTGCTCTGGCCAGGGCCACTGGTCATTAGGTCATGCCTTTATCCTTAGGTCTATCCTTAGCCTGTTATCACTTAGTTGGAAAACCTGAATTAGTAAACCAAAGCTATGAGGAGTTCAGATCTCCACATGTTCAAAGAACCCCCCATTGATTTCATCCCCTTGCATCCTGTTTCCTTGCCACAACACAATATGCTGTCGACAGAATAGAGAAGGAAACGCTTACATTTGTTTTGCTTTTATTTTTTTGATCAAAGTCCAATTGCCACAACAAGAATGCAGCACCTGCTGAAGCATAATTAAAGCAAACAACCCATTTTCTGCAACAAAAAACACATTTAAATGTACAAAGTGTCTTCTGTTTGTCTGTGACTTTAGCACGACTAGGAGGAATTGTTCTTTAGCAGAACAGTGGAGGGGATAAACTCTAGCTGTATCAGATTCACGAGCTGCTGTCTTTCAACTTCTATAGAAAATGTTCAATTCTCATACTAGAGATTCTAGCATTTCTAGTACAGTCGAAAATTCTCTCTAGGTTCACTGGGTGAGAACACATCAGTGATGCAACCTTCTGCAGCTCAGCATCCGTTGGCAAGCAGCCCATATATACCTAAGTATCTGTAGGATGGGTCAACATGCTATTGTCCATGCATGAAGAAGCCTTCTCATCAACCTCTCCAATTTCCAGCCAAGCAACAAACGTAAACTGTGTGGAGTTCATCATTAATGACACGGCAAAAGGACTAAAACTAAAAAAAAATAAATAATAAAAAAAAAAAAACGTGTGTATAAATTAATAAATAAATAAATAAAATCAGGCAGGCTGGCGTGACGCACATGTGCTGAATGGGTAGAAATTAGCAGAGAGTGGGCAGAAGTGCTGATTAGCAGGAAAGCCATATGCTCCATTGACAGAGTCCATCACGGCGAAGAGTGTGGCTGGGGTGCAGGAGGGAGGGGGGTTTGGGGGCGCAGCCTCTCTCCAGGTGCTGCTAATGTTGCCGGCTAGTGCTCTCTGACAGCATAGGGGGGATTGTGTAACCCAGAGAAGCGTGGGGGGGCGGTGTGTGGTGCAAAGGAGGGGTAAAGCTGTGCACTTCAAACGAACCAGAACACACAGGAAACGGCGGCGAAAAGGAGGAAAAGCACGTCGGCCAGATGAAACCTATGAAGCGGAGAGCCAGAGAGCCTCTTTCACCCTCTCTGCCTCTCCCTGTGCCACACAATCATTAACACCTAAGAGCTTTTCACATATAAATACTCCGGTGACTGGAGCAAACAGCCACAGCAACAAACCTCGCTGCTAAATTTAGAACTTTTTCCATGCGGCGTCAAAGTCATGGAGCAGAGAGGGAGAGAGACAGAGAGCAGCCATCAGCAGCACTGGACACCTCCCAATGCCCACGTCACTGGGCAGCGGGTATTTTCAGGCCACCCGGCCTCCAGTCAGAACACACAGAACAGAAAGGGGGAGGGGGGGTCTTGCCAGGCAGAGTAAGAGTACAGTTCACTCATTAGCGCGGGGCAAAACGACTGATAAGAGGAGAGAGAAAAGTTCATTTTTCAGCCTTGTCCTTTTCCGCCCTCCGACCTGCGGCTTTTCTGACAGCATTTATTAGCCTGGAAAGAAAAAGTGATGAGAAGGGCAAAAGGGTCAGGCACAGGAGGAGGCAGCTGATACACTTCATTTAACTACACTCCAAAGTCAGCCCAGGATCTATCAAGCAAAACCTCACCGCAATATGAGAGAGAGAGAGCGAGAGAGAGAGCGAGAGAGAGAGCGAGAGAGAGAGAGAACGAGAACGAGAGAGAGAGAGAACGAGAACGAGAGAGAGAGAGAGAACAAGAACGAGAGAAAGAACAGAACGAGAGAGAGAACTAGAGAGAACGAGAGAGAGAGCGAGCGAGCGAGAGAAAAAGAGAGAAAACGAGAGAGAGAGCAAGCAAGAGAGAGAGAGAGAGAGAGAACGAAAGAGAGAGAACTAGAGAGAGAGAGAGAGAGAGAGAGAACGAGAGAGAGAGCAAGCGAGAGAGAGAAAGAGAGAGAGAGAGAAAGGTAGAGGGAGAGGAGAAAGGCTGAGATGGGGAGGGAGAGGGAGGGAGAGAGAGAGAGGGGGGGGAGGTTAAGAGTGAAAGTTGCAAAGGCAGAGTGAGAGGAGAAAGGCTGAGCGTGCAAGAGATAGAAAAAAGGGGGGGCAGAGAGTGAAAGGCAGAAAGGTAAAGCGAGAGAGGGGAGAAATGCTGAGAATGACAGAGGTAGAAAAGTAAAGAGAGGAAAAAGAGTGAGAGGGAGGGCGAAAAAGAGAGAGAGAGAGGAAAAAGACAGAGAGAGACAGAGAGAGAGAGAGAGAGAGAGAGAGAGAGAGAGAGAGAGAGAGAGAGAGAGAGAGAGAGAGAGAATGGCAGAGGCTGGGAGGCTGAGAATGGCCAAGGTAGAAAAGGTAGAAGGATGGGGTAGAGAGAGGGAGGGGAGGGGGGGGTAGAGAGAGGGAGGGGAGGGGGGGTAGAGAGAGGGAGGGGAGGGGGGGTAGAAAGGCAGAGAGAAAAAAGGCTGAGCGTGTGAGAGGCAGAAAGGTACACAGAGAGAGAGAGAGGCTGAGAATGACAGGTAGAAAGGTAGAGGGAAGGGTAGAGAGAGGGAGAGAGGTACAGAGAAGGGATGGAGAGAGTGAGGGCAGAAAGGTAGAGGGGGGGTAGAAGGGTAGAGAAAGAGGGGGTAGGGGAGTAGGGGATAGAAAGATTGAGGGAGAGAGAGAGAGAGAGAGAGAGAGAGAGAGAGAGAAAGAGAGAGAGGGAGAGAGAGGAATAGAAAGAGACAGAGAGAGAAGATTAGTCAGGGATTGAGAAGCGTGCATAATTCATACAGCCGTTACCACAGATGATTTTGCACATCTTAAGAGAGAGATCAGAGTCATAATCTCAAATGGGCCCCAATGGAAACCTTAGTGGGCGAGTTCCTCCAGCAAAGGAGACACCCAGGAGACCACAGCCCAGGCCTTCCTCTGGCAGAGCTTGTCTCCTCCTAATGACACTCCTCTTTTCCTCGGCCCTGACGCTCCCCCTGCTCCCCCTCCACAGGGCCCGGAGAGACTGGGGCCGTGCCAAACCAGCAGCAGCAGCAGCAACAGAACAGGCACTTTCCTAAAATAATAATTAAGTGAGCAAAAAGAAAAAGAAAAAGAAGCAGAAGGAAAGGGAAAAAAAATAAAAATACTAAAATATAAAAAAAAAAAAATCACCCAGCCCCCCACGCTCAATTATTCCTGGTCTCTTTGCACTTTTCCCCCCATTCAGTCCCAGAATAGCACGCCATCCATATTTCAAAAGTGGCCGAGCGGTGGAAATGATTACGTCAAAATCCAGCAGGTCCATTAACTCAGCCTTCACCTGCCGGTGAGGGTGGCGATGAAAAGAGCAACAGCTTGGCGGTTGGTGTTAAGCGGGAAGGGGGGAAGAATGAGAAACGGTCTTCATCACGCAAACTCGAGCCAAACCCTCTTTCGTGAACCTCTGATTCAGTGTTTCCCCCACCAGCGTCAGCCTTACATTGTTTTGCGTGATACAGTACTCCGCTGAGCCCATGGGCTCACATTATACATTCCGCCCGGATCGCATCTAAACAAATACAATGACGCCTTTCATCTATTCAAACCAACGTTTGTACTGCGCGTAATGGATAAACCAGTGAGAATTCTCAAGTTCTTCATTGCGCCTGGAAATGATCTATTTCAGAGACATCTGATATGCTGTTACCCTTGGCAATCATATCATAAACACGAGGGTAAATAACACCCTCTCTGGCACAAAGAATCTCAGCACGCTTTCCCTGATAGGAACACTAACAGCCTAAAATAACCTAGTTTCCCTTTCCTGCAGTCATCATTATTGGAGGGACTGCAGAGCTGAGAATGCACACCATTATGCAGTGACAGCCCCGCACACGGTAAATGGAGAGGCAACAGCACAACAAATAATGCACTAATATGTCCTATCTGCTCCACATAGATGTCAAAGACAGAAAGCCTTGCTGTAATAAAAACAGGACTACACAATATTCCGGGGCATGTGGCAACTGGAAAAAGAGGGAGAAAAAAAAAAAAACGACATACAAACAAGAAAGACACTCGCCTCACGCGACGTTACAGTTAGGGTTTTGATTGGCTCGCTGCTCGGCCTAATGGTCATTCTCGTTAACCAACACGACAACCTTACCCGAGACTGGTGTGACAGAACGAGCCAAAGAAAACTATCATCTATTAGGAAACCAAGCTTTCCCAAAGATTTTACTTCCCAGTTTTCGGTTCCAACACTTAAAAAGGCTGGACGGTGTCTCGCTAGCTCAGCATTACGACGATTCTGCAACCCAAGACTACAAGATCACACGAAAAGTATCCTTATTGTTGTCGTTTCCCCCCTTTCTGACATGACACAATATCTAAAATGTCTCTATTATATGGAGTTCCACTGGTGATAACCCACATAAATAAAATTAATGACTTCATAAGGTGTGGGAACAAGATAATTTAGTCATGGCCATGACTTAGCAAGTCGTGAGAAAGAGATAATTAAGTAGTGGCTATGGCTTCATAAAATCATGGGGACGAGATAATTAGGTTGTAACCAGGACTTAGTAAGGTGTGGAAACAGAAAAATTTAGTCATGGCCATGACTTAGTAAGTCGTGAGAACGGGATAATTAAGTTGTGGCTATGGCTTTGTAAGGCGTGGGAACGAGATAATTAAGTTGTGGGAACAAGATAGTTAAGTAGTGACTGTGACTTAGTAAGTCATGGGAATGAGATACGTTGTGGCCATGACTTTGTAAGGCATTGGAACGAGATAATAAAGTCGTGGGAACAAGATAAGATCGATATCTTGTTCCCACACCAAGTGGTGGCCATGACTTAATTATAATTATGTGGGAGGTCACCAGTGGGGCTCTGTTCTACTACCAAAAGTGGCTCTTTCATAGTTCTGCTCAAATAACCTTTTGAAGCACCTTTATTTTGTGTAAATGCCCTATATTGATAAAAACTATTGAAATTTTAATTTTAATTATAGGGTCTTTTGTACTGCTCTGTATTGCTCACTGCTACTTTCTCCTAGCAATCCAGAGATATCACACAATACCAGTATCCTGCCCTATTCGCACAGTCCTACTTTGCAGACAAGAGTTTCTAGACTGGAAAGAGGCAACCAAGTACAGAGTTCCCTCTGATTCGATTCCTTGCTAATTAGTGCAGCTTGCTGCTCGGTACATGGTAATGGAATCCAGGGGATTCATTGACTGGATGCACTGTGTTTAAGGGCTGCAAATTACCCAGGGCTCCAGTTACCGCGGACAGGCCGAGAAATCGCTCAGGCCCAGAACTCACAGCAGCAGAACGGGCCACACAGGCACTGCACTGGAACTGGGTCACGCACACAAACACACAACGCTGCACACACAAGCCTACAACAAAAACGCTGCACACACAATATGCTGAGTTGTTATTGATTATTCGGGTCTTAATCTCTTTTACACACCTTTTTCATTTCCCATCCTCACCATGAACCAATCTGATGGGAGAAGGCAGAGCCATGGAGGGTAATGGGCTCATAGCGACAGTGCTTTACTGAGCACTGGTTTCAACCACACTAGACAACAGAGAGTCTACATGTTCATACATGTTCATAAAAGACATTACCATCGTCCTTAAAATGGAAGGTTAGATTCCCGGTCCAGGAACAGATGATTTTGGTATGCCAGTAATAGTCTTCGGACAACCCTTCTAACGGTCACTACACCTACACACTAAACTTACCAGTTGTGGGTCCCTGGAGCCTACCCTGCATTTTTAGGTGCAAGGTAAGAATACCCCTAAGACTCGATCACATTTCTGAATAAACTGCACTTCTAACACATCTTCTCTCCAAATGTAATCATAAAAATGTCAAACCTCAACCATAACGGGTTTATCAATTTTGTCAATATGATTTAAAATCAGCAGCAACTGTAAAAGATGTGGTTGGCTTCACCCTCCGAGTGTTGGTACAGCACTGTGTGATGGGGAAACCTGGCTAGTGAATGGGAATCAGCAATGACTAAACTGGGGAGAACCACTTTTACATGCCATAACAACTGGTTCTGCACTTCTGACTTTTTCCATTGGTTCCAATCTCCAACAACAAGGTCAACTCTCAGTAGTAAGAGTGTGAATTCTTACAAAATTTCTCTGCTTTTCTCAAAGCAAGGAATAACAAAACCGATAACAGAGGCTGAATGACACCTACACCTTACCGGGCCCAGGGTGGTTGACGAGCAGTTTAGGGTGTCATTGAACTGAGAACAGTTCCTACCTAAAACAACAAGACAAATACACAACGCTTTGGTGAAATGACATCAGCCTCCTTTCACGCCACCCGGCTAACAGGTGGCGTGTGTTGTCTGTCCAAGCTGCGGTCTGAGCCTATTGACATATCCCAGGATGCATCTGCAGATGCAGTCCAGGGCCAGCAGACCACCTCCGTGAAGCTTTAATCTTGCCTCAGTGACCTGACACAGAGAGCAGCTCTGGCTTTAGGCCCTTTGAAGCATGGAGCTCCATTAGCAATCACGGCTAAGCCAGAACCCCTACACCCCCCCCACACACACACACACACTCCTCAAGCCCACCCCCACCCCACCCCAGCAGGTCGACTCTGCTTTTTTTCCTGAACAGGCTGCACACACGAGCGGAAACAATGCGACGGAAATAAATAAAAAAAAGAGAGCCCGGAACGTGGAGGTTGTCTCTCTCCTGTCTGAGAGCTGCTCCATATCAGGCAACTTCAAGGGCGTGATTCAGGCTTTGATGCGCGCCGCGGTGACGGCTGAAAAACACAGTGTTGCTTACTAAAACAACAGGCGAAAACAAACGCGGGCTGTCTGTGAAGCGTCTCGCGCCGCACCTGTGGATGACTGGCTTCCTTCGCCTTCATCTTTTTTCTTCTCCCCCCGCAACAGCTGCTGCTGCCGCCGCCGCCACCGTCCCGTCACTGCTGAGAGAGGGCCCTCCTGCTCTCCGCTTTTAACGTCACCCGAGCAATTACGGTCTCCAGCAGCCCGAACTGCGGGGGACCTCGGCGGAGAGCATTTGGGAAAAGCCACAATTCCGAATTCACACGAAAGCAACAGACTCGTTTGTTTAACAAATTGGAGTACTACTCGAAAGTCGTTGTGAAGTTCGCTGTGATGGCGGGAAGTCCCTTGATATGAAGTGTCTGCGCTGCGCGTCATCAGACGCCGATCTCTGCAGCTTTCATGCAGGATCGCAGGCGCCTCGGCAGGACTGTGTCAGCGTTTGAGGGAAAGGCCTTTGCGTTCTGCTGAGCAGGCCTGGGTTACGAGCCGGCACAAGTTACGAAACCGTGAACGAACAAGCAAGAACGGGGTTTACATCCTGCAGAGAATTCGCCAAACAAGATCAACATGTTAAAATCATGGTAACACACAGGTACAGGTTCTCAATTCCTGTCTGGAGGCCCAACTTTCCCAGCACAACTTCCAGTATACCTTGTGCCTGGGATTTTGACCTATGGCAAACTGACCCCGTCCCAAACTATCCACTTCCATATATACACACTACACTAATGAATGTACGTCTAATAGTCCAGGGTTTAAGATGTGACTTCAGCCCTGATTACACGGGCCACTGGCCACCTTGCCTGCCTTCTCTGACGTGTCAGGTCTACAACCATATATGGAGGACACTGGACTGTCAGAACTGCTGTACAGAGAACTAAGAAAGGTTCAAATCCCTGAACTGTGCGTACCAGTGTGGTACTGCTGTCATTAGTGCAAATGCCGATCAACACATTGCCCCAGTGCATCTGATCCAGCTGATGAGGCAGATAGCAAGCCCTTTATATGCTGAACCAAGCCTCAAACTACGGGGCAATGGGTCCTCAGAACAGAAGTTGACAACCTCTTGATTAGAGCAGTGTTTCTCAACCAAGTTCTTGAGGTCCACCAGACATCTACTCCCCACACATCCGAAACAAGCCATTAAGACTTGAATACCTGGTACAGATGTACTGGGTTATTCCCATAATCACGACCAAAACCAGGCCTTGAGGACGGGGCTGAGAAAAGCCTGGATTATGACACCCATCCACCTACCTACACACTCCACTGATACTCCAATGGCCAGACAGTCTAGCACACCAGTCTACCTCTCCTGGCACCATTCTCTTGAGCGGCAGGAGAAACCCACACACCAAGGTACAAAGAATATGAAGGAGATGTACTTGCCGTTTGAAACTCCTTATTCACACTGTGATAAATCAGTTTGCAGTAGCTGTAGCCCCCACTCATCATCAACAACAGCTCAAGCACTGTAATAGCTAAAGCATTACTACTCCAACCTTTCACAATGTGCAATAATGGAAACTGGGCGTGAGTCAGTGCAGTCAACCGCTTTTCACTGCCCGGGATAAAGAGTGGAGCTGGCCGATAAATACCAGCTACCCCCACGCTCCTCTTGCCCTTTGTTTATTATGACTGTAGCAAAGTTGAGTTCAATTACTCCTGTGAAAAACTTCCTGCAGCAGACTCTCCCGGCGTTGAAGTGCTGAGGAGAGAACATGGCAGCAGACAAGTCCAAGCTTCATCAGCACACCTGCAAGCCTGCTCCAACCACCGCAACTCCAAACGAATTCCTTTTGCTTTGTGTTTGATGGGAAAAATCAAGTAGCTGACTCGTATATCGCATCCATCAAATGACAGACGACACAGTTTGCCTGTCTGCAGATGAAGAAGATGAAGACATGCATAAGCAGAAAAAAAGGCTTTCATTTACAGGAGCTGTTACACTCATATACAAGATGAGGAGACGATCAGAACTGGGAGAAAGAAAGCGTTTCCAGAAACGGCCAACTAAGCAGCAGTAGAACAGCGAATAGCAGCTTCACTGTATCAAGTGAAGGACTTCCACATTCAATATAAAGTTGGACGCCAAGGGAGTCTGATCCAAAGCGGTAGTTTGATGTACATAAATCTATAAACGGTGGGCAAAGTTTGCCTCTTTAGTTTTGTGTTGGAGTTAAAGCTGCACAAACGGTACACCTAAATAATTCATACACAACAAAAATGGTCGTAGACATATTTCTAATTGTCCAGTTTTATAGATAAGGTGCCTATAAACAGTATTAACCCAGAGAATGTGTCCCCATTTTATTGCTTTTAAGAATGTCCTGGTCAAGATCATTCAGAATTTACTAAAACACTATTTAACATCAAAGTGAAGACAAAGAAATATCAATTACATAAAAATATGTAAAATTAAAAGCATAAAAAATGCATACAAAAGCGACTGGCCTAATTCAACAGGAGTCCAGGCAGTGGCAATGGAGATCACCTGACTGCAGCAAATGTGTCTCAAGTGATTGCAGTATAAAGACACCGGTCTGGAAGGTCCAGTCACTGGTTAATCAGTATTCCTGGCTACAAATACACCATGAACATCACTGAACATCCCCTGGAGTTCAGTTAAATCCCTCATTAAGAAACAGAAGGAATATGGCATGTGTGTAAATCTGTCTAGAGCAGTTCACCATTCTCATATACTCAGTGACCGTGCAAGGAGGAGGCCACCAAGACACATATACCTACAGTCAGTTGGGATTATTTGGGCCTATAATTTGCATTATACTGTTAGAAGGGATTGTTCAGGGGTTCTTTAGCCAAGGAAATGGTACCATATAGACATCAAAACTAAAATAAAACAAAACAACAACAGGCTGAAAATGGAAATGGTTCTTTTACTGGTGAAGGGTTTCCTCTGACTGGTGAAAAACCATTTGTAGACAGATCTATATATCACTAAAGATGGCTCCAAAGTCAAAGGTCCCTTTTTTAGTACCAAAATAAACCCATTTTGCTTAGAGCATACAAATGCACTGTGATATTATAAAAAAATGATTGTTTAGCTCATGCTGAGCTATTGTGCTACAACGCCTGCTTTGTCCATACTGCCATACTGTTAGCCAAGACGGTGTTTCTCAACCCTGGTCCTGGAGGCACCCTGCCTTGTACATTTTAGTGGACTTCCAGCTTTAACACACCCCCTGCAACTCTGAAAGAGCTTGTTTATGAGCTGATTAGTTGACTCAGGTGTGTTGGGAGCAGAGAAGGCACTAAAACTGTACAGAGCAGGGTTCCTCCAGGACCAGGGTCAAGTAACACTGAGCTAAGACAGCCTTGTATTTGCACAGTAAAATCTATGAAGCAAAATGTTACTAGACACCAAACATCTCTAGGATGGCCGACTACATTGTAGAATTAGACAAAAAACAAACAAACAAAAAAAGTTACTTTTGGTCCAACCATCACTTTAAGACAGGAGAGCAGCAGCTCCTAAAGTCTCTGTCCATCCTCTGACCACTGCCAGGGTGCACCAAGTCAAGGCAGTTATTTGAAAAATAAGCAGAATGTCTCCGGCGGTTCCACAAAAGCAGTGCAGCAGTGGTGGCTCACCAGCTCCGCTGTGTACAAACAGAGTCCGGATCAGTCAGAAAGTGGAAGTCTGCACGTCGCCCACAGAAGAATGACCTTGTTCCTGAGGAGTGAGCCAGTAATCTCCAGCACAATTTCACTGGGAATAATTGAAATCAACATTGATTGGTGGAGCACAGAGAAGCACGTCAACCGTAGACAGTGATCGACGCCGCTGGGGTTAGCAGCCATTTTCCTGCCACAAATCCTGGGACTAGAGGTAATATCACAACAATGCACTGTAAATAAATACAACTGACAATTCCAGAATAAGTCATGTGCCGTCACCGACAGTGTTCCCCATCTCTCTCTCAGTCTCGCTCCCTCTCCTGCCTTTCTGTCTGCCTGTCTCTCGCTCTGCCTCTCAAGTGTCAAAAGAACTGTTGCTAAAGATGCTTTCAGTTTCCCTTATTGATTTATTTCATTGATGAAACCCCGACAAAATAATAGGGCAAATGAAAAGGCATAATGTAAGAGGTAAACATAGGTTGTAAATCTTGCCCCCAGCTGTTGTGCAGAGGTAGCGCCGCTGTTAGCGGGCCACAAGAAACGCTGTCTATTTGTTATTATGCAGAGCTAAATGAACTGACGGAGAAAATCGAAATGCATTCCAACCTAATGATAATGGAGTCGCCGTGCACGACAGCCCCACAATTCCTCATTTTACTACCCCGCATTTGCATTTTACTTAACGTGAAAAATGTTTCAGCGCTGCGGAGGAAAATAAATTTGAAGAGCTCTGCGGACGACTCGCTGATTAGCCGCTGCTAGACAAACCCAGCCCTTGACAAGGACAAATTAAATAACAACCTTAAAATATGCAAAATATAATCATGAAAGTAAGATAGCCTAATTAAAATTGTCCACTCTCTCCGCTCGGGTCCGCGCGGAGGCTCTGGACACCTCCTAAGAGCAAAAAGTCTAAGCAGCGGTGTGAACAACACGCTCTAAAAAGGGCTGAAACTGCATGGAAAGGAGAAGAGAACTGGGCACCGCAACCCTCAGACGGACCAGTGCGAGGTTTTGTGGCTCAGAAGCTGGAGAGCACGTTGCTCCGGGGAGGGCGTGTGGTGAAAGAGCGAAGCATGGCCTCTAGTTTGAGGCTGGAATGACTGCTGCCCCTGTTGGAGAGTGGCCAAGCCAAAGAGAGAGAGCTAGAGAGAGACAGAGCGACCTAGAGAGACAGAGTGAGAGAGTGTAGGTGGGAGGGTACTTCACTCTCCCTCTCAATAGTCAAGGACAGCTACTTTTAGCACGTCTCCTCCTCAGCTGTGGGCGTGCCACTAGACTCTATTTACAATGAGAGAGAGGGAGATGGCGCGAGAGAACGTGAGAGAGTGTGAGAGCACAACAAAAGAAAGAGATAATGGATATGAAATATGTGAAAATGTGAGAGCGTGCAAGAGATGAGAGAGAAGAGAGACAGAGAGTGTAAGAAAACGAGAGAGTATGAGAGTGCAAAAGAAAGAGATGAGAGAGGCAGAGAGAGAGAGAGAGAGAGAGGCAGAGAGAGAGAGAGAGACCACTCAGGCAGCAGCACAGAGGGGAGTCTTCTCTCATCCACCACAGCAGACAAATCTGATCAAGCATCCAAGTAAAGGACGGGAGAGAGAGAGAGAGAGATAAAGAGAGAGAGAGAGAGAGAGTGAGAGTGTGTGTGTGTGTGTGTGTGTGTGTGTGTGTGTGTGTGTGTGTGTGTGTGTGTGTGTGTGAGCAAAGCGCAAAATCATCCAAATCAAGGCAGACAAAATGTGAAAATCAGCCGACGCACGAGGAATTCAGGCTGCAAAAAAGCCAGCGCTTCACACTAGCTCGTTGGCTGCTTTCTCCCTCCTGCGCAGCGGTTCTGTGTGAGACGAGGCGAGGTGTGTTGGTTTAAAAGCTGGGGCGAGAGCGTGCTTGTTTGTTTAAGCTGCAGATGATGCAGCTGATAAAGCCTGGCTCACAGCGGAGAGAGGAGAGCACAAGAGAAAGCCCTGCTGCGCTCCCAGCTCACAGCCCGCTGTCCACTAAACACCAGTCAGCCAATCAGCAGCCACATAAGCCTCCACACTCCCTCTCACAGTCTACTGGAACCAGGGGGACTGGGGCAGCACTCACGATGAGGGATTTAGAGCCTCGCTCGCTGCCCGAAACATGAAAAACCAAAGATTTCACGAATCCCCAGAGCTACGAGGGGAAAAAAAGACAACATGATAGATTCCACACTACAAGCTTGAAGGATGCCCTGGGCCTCGGGTCCTCAACACCTATTTCCTGCGTGTGAAAACAACACGCCGCTGCTTTAAGAGTCACCCATCACCTTTTGCGGCCGCCTGCTCCACTTGTCACACATGGGTCTCCCCATAAAGCTAATGTGAAGGCGATGTGTGAGCAGCTAACACAAGGTGCTACTGGCAGTAATGACTGGATGTGGACAAAAGGGACTACATCTGCCAAGAGTGTAGCCTTACAATAAGTGCTTTCTTTAAATAGACTGGGCCTGGCTAGCGAGGTCATCTATAGTGTTGTAGTTTCTATTAGTTTACTTTACTAATATATGACCAGCTCCAATATCGATATTGGTATCTAATGGCATCAATAACTCAATCTTATGTCACTTAGTTAGATCAAACCTATTATTTTAAAAAAAAAATTTAAATAAACAAGTTAAAAACTGTAAGTAAATATGGCAAAGATTTCATCATACTCTCCAGTCGATATCACCTGCAAAAAATCCCCACCTCACCTCATCCCCAACTCATCCCAAAAGTACTGGATGGATCACCATCATTCCAGAAAACACAGTTCCACTGCTCCTCAGTTCGATGCTGGGGGGCTTTATACCCCTCTAGGCAACGTCTGGTACTAGGCATAGAGCCAATAGGTTCATGTTCAGCCACTCCAGAGAGTCCCATTCTATTGCTTCTCTACAGGAACTAGACAAGCTGTGTGTGTCTGTGTGTGCACATTTGTGTCGGCAATGGGGGCAACTTAAAGTAGCCGAACGCATTCATTAGGAGGGGTGTCCACAAACATTTGGACATAATGGAGTCTGCTGTCATAACTGGCTGAAAACCAAAGGAAAAGGCCTTTATACAAACTAGGATGTGAACATGTTCAGCAGTGAGGACATCACGCTGTGTAGATGGCATCAATACAGGGACTGCAGTAATACCAACAATACGGCTTGTCTGCTGGAGCAATCACAAAGGAGAAAGTGGGAGTGTCCTCCCACTAATCACACATCATAGATAGATAGGTACGCAGATAAATTACACCTAAATATGATCCAACAGATTCTTATACTTTTAAATAACTACCTAGCTTAATTTCTTTTGCAACTTGCACATGCACACACAGCCTGTCTAGTCCCTCTAGTGAAGTATTGCCAATAGAATGGAGCTCCCTGAAGCAGATAGACATGAACCTACAGGCATCAGGCATAATTCCAGGCATGGGCTAGAGGGGTATAAAGCCTTGAGCTGTGGAGCAGTGCAACTGTGTTCTCAGGAACGATGGTGCTCCATCAGTACTTTTGGGATGAGCTAGGGACGAGGTGCTTCTGTTGCCGAACGCAACCAAATCCATACAGCAGTGCTGAAAAGAGTAGAGACGGTTACTCCAACAGAAGCAAGACAGACTCTATAATGCCCTTGATTTCAGAAGAAACAATAAATAAGCAGCTGTCCCAATACTTTTGTCCATTTAGCGCATATTGCTCTTAAAAGCATGGTAACAAATATCCTAATTAATTTTACAGAATGTACCAAGGTTGGAAAACTGATTATGGCTGCTTTTGGTTCATAAAACTATACAAATGCTGTGAGTGGATATCTTAAAAAAAAAAATTGAATTACTTGATTCAGGATGGAGACATAACCGCCCTCATGAAACGATATAATGAGATATAACGAGTTGCCGTTTTTAAAGATCAGGATGTGCTGCAGTTATAGTCTAGGCTGCCGGAGAGCTTATACAGGGATCTTGCAAATTATGCTGCCATTCAAAGCAGCGTGAACCACTTGGCAACAGGAGCTGCCTATATCTGAATGAATATCTGAATCACTAACACCAGCATTATTCATGCAAACCCTGAAACGTATAGGGCCTCATATGGACCCCTGCGGAACGCCCAGGATTTCTGATCTCGGAACCATCACTTTAGTGTAAATGGGCTCTCTCTGGACAAAAGGCTTTGCCCGATACCTTTCAACCACATCAGGAACATAAGGCGAGCTGCGTGACTGCAAACAAACCTGTTCAAACGCAACCGTACGAGGCTGCTGAATGCGATTCAGCATGCGGAACATCACACGGAAGACGTCTCACTTCGCAAACCAGTGTCAAAAAGGTTTCCGTAAACAGTCCCAAATATCTCCTACATCCTGACAGCTACATTCAGAATTCAACAATGCTCCCACAAAGGTCCCTAGCTTTTACAGATCACACACACCGCAACAATGTTTTTCGGAAGGTGCTCGGTCATACGTTACCGCTAATTGTACTCCGAAGCTGCCGCAAACGACTGTAAATGAATGGGCAAAGGATTGACGGGCCACATGGATAAACAAAGCTACGGTATACGGCTTCCTTATTTAGTACATCACTCCTCAATAATCTTTCCCTTCTGTCCCCTAACTGCCGACAGTCCAAGCCTCTTTATAACCGCGGGTGGGCCAAATTAATGGCGAGATCATTTATAAACCTGTGGTCTTTCAGTGTTAATTACTTTGTATAATTTCTGCTCCAGTATTCATCAGCTGCCTCTTTTGATAGACGTAGCGGTATTAAAACCCCAGTATGTAATTCTATGAGCTGCACAGCAGTGTATATAATGAGCAATAAATCAACTTTCATTTACTGTCTATTGCGAGCTATTAATCTTTGCTGCGTTGAGAACACAACACCGAGGCCAGCTGCCTCTCTGAGCCGTGCGCTTCACAAACAACGTCAACAGTTCGATATCTTTCATGGATATGAATGCGCATCGTCAGCACGGCTCAAAGCCAGTCAATGGTGCCAATCAAAAGTTCAAGTGTCAGCAAGGTCTTGTTTTTTTGTTGTTGTTGTTGGTGGTGTTGGGTTTTTGTTTTTTCTCCATGCGACACCTCCAACCCCCCCCCCTCCCTTTTTCCTCCCCCCCAGTAAACTTTTCCTTCACACCTCATCTTCTGAGTGGAGCTGTGATCTCTCAGAGTGTTCTCAGATGAATCGTAAAAGCATGTTCGAGTGAAACGCGGCGTCTGGAAGTCAGAACAACCGTCTTCGCACCCCAGCGTTCAGAGCTGGGATTTTGGGAAAAGGGAAGCGAGCGGTGGAGGGTAGAGTAGGTGAGACGAACACGCGGGGACGAGAGCGAAGAAAACACAAGAAAGAAACTTGGAAAAGCTGAGAGGAACACGTGGAGAATAAAGGGATGGAAACTGGGGGAATAAAAAGCAGATAAAGGCAGTTTGGGAATTCCGAGCTCACACACGTAATTACAGTTCAAAATAAACCCATTCTTCCAAACGCAGTAATGTAGTCAGATGTGTGTTTGGTCTAAATGAAAGTCGTCCCGTTTCTGGATGAATTTTGATGAATCAATTTAATCAAACGCTCCCTGTTGATACACATAATAGCACAGTCCTGCACATATTCCCCTCAGATCGCAGCGCTCTAATAATCTGCTTGAGGAAAGGAAAATCATAACAAAAAATAAATAAATAAATAAATAAAAATAAATCACAACCACCCCAACAGCTATTTTTGAATTCAAGCAAGAAGTTGAATACCGTGCCTTGTTTGTTTTTTGCTTTCTTCAAAAGGGAAGAGCTCCAAACTAGAATTCATGCGGCAGCATTTCAAAGGACAAACTACACACTGGAGCTTCCCTGCGGCGTAGGCCTATACAGTAAACAACGCTTCTGCTACGACTTGCTGCATTTAATTCTTCGATTCCACTCTGCCTGCGTGAAAACCGTATCCTTCGGCTAATGTAAGCAGAACCCAGCGGTCTATGCCGAACCTCGTCCACGTTTGAAGGACGGAGCGAAATCCCGGCTCCCCAAGGTCAGCTGAAGAACATCAAAACCTCCACCACAGCAGCTGTGGAAACAATGGCCGCGCTACAGTCACCAATCAACAAACAAGCGCTCCCCGAGGGGCCAGTTCCCCACCATCCTCCTCCACCCACCCTCCAGCCCCCACCCGCGCACACAAACCCCTGCTGCTTGCAGGCATCGCGGCAGGGGCAGCGGTCCCATATCTGCAACAGGGCCAGAGAGGCCACAGCTGTGGGGAGCTGAGCTCCAGCAGAGGACTCTGTAGACTCGGTAGACCCGGGGAGGGGAAGAGAGAGCATGGACGAATGCTGCAATCAATAGCCTCTGATGATAAACGGCTCACAGCGCACAGGAAAGCCGAAATGCACGGATGTTGAGAATCAGTGGTGTAAGGGTGAATTCAGATTAGATGGAGTTTATTAGGAGCCTTACCATAACATATCACATAAACGATTTATCGTTTGACTTATAGAAGTCAGCTGATATTCGGGTTCTGCAGATTCTGATCTGTACAGGAGGCCTGTTTCATGTGTTCTATATTGTAGCAAACACGCTGCTTTAATATGAGGATGGTCTCTCGTTTATGAGGATCTTACATCAGTCAGTAAGAGTGCAACTACATCAGCACACCACTGAAAAACACATCATCAGTGTGCACTTCTGTCTTCTCTGATGGTCTATGATTTGCATTAGGCATCTGGGTGCATCCTGTCAGAGGAAAGTAAGAGAATGCTCCAAATGCTCAAAGGACAGATATTCTTTTCTTTTCGTCGTTTAAAAAGTCTAGGGGGTGTGATTTTAGGGGCTTATAGTCACCAAAATATAAATAAAACCTTGGGGCTTAAAATGATACTGAATGAGGTCATGTTTATTGTTAAACCCTTATAAGTCATTAATGTACTGTACTCAATGAAACCACTGACATCAAATACTGACATGGACCAAGATTAGCAGATAACAGAATGACAGTTTTGGCAAAAACTGATACAGATCACAAGACAGGGGTTACAATTCAATATATTGCAATATATTGTGTTACTATAAACAAGACGATATTTTGTGATTTAAAATATATATATATTTATATAAAAAAAATCATGTGCAAAAAATCTGAGTAACAGACAATTTAACTTTTCATCCAATCAGAGTACAACACTCCTATCTAGCAGCCATGGTTTAAACCACACAAACGCAATCACTGTCTGACAGCAATCTTTCCATGCAAATTAATTAAATGAATTAAAATCGATACTGTGTTTCTGAACATAGATACAGTATTGTGAAACATATCATTGTGATACTTTGATATGATGATATTTTCTTATACCCTTTGTTAACAGTGTTGTTACCACCTGAAAGAAGGTTTTTATATCATTTATACCAGAATACGTTTAAGATGCTAATGTTTTACCAATGGAAATGTGTACTTTAGGTATGCACAATATTGCAATTGTGGGTCCATGCTGTCATTTAGGTTGCAATACATACATGTAAAGTTTATTGTAAGGGCTAAATGGCTAAATTGTAATTAGCACTGCAGCATTACCTGAGCATTTGGCTTTTTCAGAGCACAGTGAATACAGTGGTTCATATCTAAACACTTGCATGATATTGGCTAATGTAATGATAGATGCTGTTGAGACAAAAACATTAATATATATAGAACCATGACGGCGCAAAGTGCCTCTTGAATACTTATATGGTGCTTTGCATGGTTGAAGATTCAGAAAAACAGTCCTACTTTGGTCCCATAGCACCAAAACCAGTTCTGCTATTGTCATATAGAACCCTTCATTGCCAAGACCGTAGAACCAGTGGTTTAACAGACAACGATGAACCCGCACTCCAAATGCTGTCTTTCCTGGGACTCTAGTGCAATCACACGCAGTGCTGTGAGTGGTGAGCAGTGTTGTTGAGAGTAAAACGGGAGACATATATGCAGTCCTACACCTACCCATACCCTACTCTAAACTATGAGGCCAAAATTAATCTGCCCTGAAGGCAACAGTGTGTGCCTGCGGAATGGATGGATCGCCGCTATCAAATAGACATTTACATCTGAGCAGTGTGGTCAGTGGGAACATTATATCTATATTCCCATCCACTATCCCACACTCCCCCAGACATTTATCCTCATAACTTTCCCATTACGCGCCCAGCATTGACCATCTACTGCCGTCAGAGCTGCACAACTTCCCGGTAAAAGTGTCATATCGCTGCAATAGTAGCTGCCCAAATGGCTCTTAGGATCGCTTTAAAATGATGATGCAATTCCCTTAATGTTAATATTATTATTTAAAGAACCATTCAGGACCTGTGCCAAATGCTCAAAAGGTATTCAATCTTTACTCTAATACTATTTCTAAATACTAAAAGCAGGACTCCGAACCAGATGATTTCAGAGCTTAACAAATAGTCTTCCTACACAGCCTCAGTTTTTAACCAGACTATTAGCTGCACTTATGTTACTTCAGGTTCTCTTTCCCCATCTGGGGAGTAGGCCTGTACCTGCACACGAACACGGTAACATAGCAACCAGGGTCACATGACCCTTACATACCACAGGGATTTGACATTTTACTCCTCTGAGCCCACAATGCTGGCAGGGAAGTCCACAATCCCTGCCTTTCCAATCCCTCCCTTGCTTCTACACCGCGTTTGTAATTGCTTTTTCGCTTTCAGCAAAGCGAGGCATTCGCATGGAGGTGTGCCTCTCCCATTACCGTGAAAAGGCCTGCTCCTGAGGAACTGATTACAGTGCTTTTGTCAGATCAAGCTAAACAGGCATCATAAGCCTCGGAGGCTTTCAAAAGAGAACTGGGGGTAAAGAAGGCAGCACAACACACAGGCAATATCAAGGCCTGCCCTCGCCAGCGTAACGAAGCCACGAAAGGGAGTTGGGGGGAAAAGTCTGCAGCGCAATGCGGAAATCAGTGAGATTTAATGAACTCTCAGTGACCGGGGCTCCTTTACAGTCCGAAGAAAAGGTCAAACGGAGCCGTGTCTCCCAAAGCAGCGAAGGGGAGCGAGGTCAGACGCATTACTCCGAGCGCTCACTGTAGTCTCTTCATCAGACAGCTCCATTAGAACCCCGCTATGCACACTCACGCCTCCCCGTGATTGATAATTAAAATTTGATGTCGAGATGGGCAGTCCTGTGTGTTAGGTGGCTCCCTTTCATTCATAATTGATTGGCAATTATTCTGTCGATTATCAGCACACTGCACCGAGAGCCAGTGTTGCGGTCTAACTGAGCACCTGAGGCCCGGCGCAGGGGTTCATCAGCATGACGGATCCAGCAGAGCCACTGATGCACGAGCTGACACCCAACAGCTGCTCACCAGGAGGACACTTTCTAAAATGTACCAGGAGGTCACATTAAAACGTGGCCCAATCTTAAGCAAGAGGAACCTGTTGAGGTGAAGTTACCCTCTGAGTTTACCCTGCGCTGCCTCTACACTCATAAAAATAGATTAAAAGTGCCAAATGATCTCAGAAGGGTGGAGATGCACAATGACACTGGAATCATGTCGGTATCTACAGATAACTGCATTGAAGAACAGAAGACAGGGTTGTTTTTTTTCACGACAGCATCTTAGTACAAAGATGCTTCTCGAATGGTCAGGTGAGCATCACGCTGAATGCTCCCTCTACTAGTTAAGATGATTTTAAGCCTTTGGGAAACTGGGCCCTGATATTTCAAACAGGCTATTGAGGTATTTAGTAGGGCTGTGTATTGGCAAGACCCTGGTGATACAATTCAATATACTGAGATATATTGCAATACTGTAAGCAAGAAAATATACTGCAATCAACTGTGATAGTATATTATATATATATATATATATATATATATATATATATATATATATATATATATAAATGAATAAAATCTGAGATAAGTTTAAAAGATAAGTTTACTTTTTATCCAATCAGAACAGTTTAAACAAAACACAACACATGAACTTCTGTCTGCCAGGAATATCTGCATGCAAACTACACTACATGGACAAAAGTATCGGGACACCTACACATAGGTTCCATAGGCATTAATATGGAGTTTGTCCCCCTTTGCAGCTCTAACAGCAGATTTGGAGCTCTGCAGTTGAGTCAGCAGAGCGTTTAGCTGGCCACAGAGCGGTAATTTTTATGCACTATTCGCCTCAGCACTCAGCGAGCCCGCTCTGCCACTTCATGGCTGGGTCACAAATGTGTGTCAAGGCAGACAGCATGGCTAGGTGCTTGGTTTCAGACACCTGTAGCAAAGAAACTGAAAGAATCCAATGATTAAGAGATGTGTCCCAATACTTTTGTCCATGTATTGTTTAAAAATCAATTCAGTGAGAATTGATACTGTATTGCAAAACATAATATTGTGATACTTCAATATATCGATATTTACTTACAACTCCAGAAGAGCAAAAATGTTCAAGTGAACCCACTACAGCGGACGAGGTGTATTAAAAGAACCATTTCTTGCAAAGTGTGACAAATAATTTGCATTACTGTAACAAGAACTGATTCTCATTCATCATGAAATGTCCACACATCATAAAAGTCATGAGGAGCTTTCTAATGCTTCAAATAAATACATAAATAAAGACTGGATGGGGGGGGGGGGGGGGGGGGGTAGTTACAAGGCTCTTATATGACAACGATGGCAGGTATACATCTCGTCACAGTACAAAGAGACTTTGGGTTTAAGTGAGGTCTGCCAGTATCTTACAGGCAGCAACCTCGAAACTGAAACAGAGCCAAAAATAAAACTGCACACCATTGACAGCTCCAGCACTCAGGGCCTTTTAATGGGCCTTCATAGGTTCACCAGAGGAGAGGCCTGGATACAGAGCTTCTGAAAACTGAGAGTAAAAATCCAGATCCTTACAAACAATAAGACTAATGCTTGATTGTCCCCTAAACTTTCAAGCAATGGAAATAAATGAAATAATATCACAGCGATTTATTCATAGACAGCCTACATTAGACTCGACTATATAGAGTTCCTCATCTGATCATAATAACAGCCTCATGGCGGTCACATGGTAATCAGTCACTCTTATTCTTCTTAAATAACCTCTGATATACATCCAACATTAGTCCCTGGGCTTATGTGTCCCTGGTAAGGTCTTATCTAAATGTTTGACAGTTTGCTTCCATTTATTTCTCATTAGATTATTTCTATTTACATAATCACTAGTCAGATATTCCTGTGTCAATTAGATGAGAATGGATTCCCCATTTGAGTCTTGGCTTCTCTTCTATCAAAATCAATTTGATTCTGATTCACAAGGTCCCAGCTCAGTTCTGATTCAATTCAATATCGATTTATTTAGGGATATTTCAATTACAATAACATGATTTGTTTGGATAAAGAAAGAGTTCACATGAAGAATGATTGAATTATTATTACGTATTATTATTATTATTATTATTAATAATAATAAGAAGAAGAATAATTCTCTCAAGTATCAATCAAAATCAATTTGATTCTGATTCACAAGGTCCCAAATCAATCAGAGTTCTGATTCAATTCGATATCGATTCATTTAGGGATATTTGTTTGTATATATATTTATACCTACATAGTGCTATGATGAAAGCAATGCGCTTAACTCAGACTAAGCAAACTCTCAACAGGTGGAATTCTGAGAGCTGCCTGTGAGGCTAAGTTGAATGTGTGGGCGAAGCAGCCAATGTGCAACAAGCTGGTTAATTCCACAGCATGGGTCACGTTCGCAGTATTGTCTGTCATGATAGCTGGATCTTTGTTTGCAAACTCTTGTATGACTGTTCGTGTGACTGGTTTCAATTGCTCTTGTCTGTAAAACATGGGACATAAACCTCGATTCCACGTCGATACAGTGAGCCTCAATTGTTCAGTAAGAATCTTGCTCTGGGTAGGAGGTCCAGCTATCACAGGTTGGGCCAACAGAGGTTCTGAGGAGCTTTCACTTGAGTTCCAGCCATGCTTAACTGATGTGCAGGCCAGAGATCATTTCACAAAAAAACAAAGGCTGGTCACACAACCTTGAAGGGGGTTAACGTATACATGGTGAAGAAAAGGCTAATTTTAAAGGTATTTATTAGGATAGAATGGATTGTTTTTAAACCCACCCTTACTTACTAAGGTTTCTTCTTACTGCCTTAAGCTAGGGGCTAAGACCAAGATCTCTGTACAGCTGCTGTGCATCAACAGCAGTTATAAAACCACCTTGAAACAAAATTTGGCTCGACTTCACCCACGAGTCAGGACATTTTAGAACCGCGTCTTCATCTCGGCAGATTAAAAGTATTCTGTGTTTAGTGATTTCCAGGCTCAGGCGTACCTAATTCATCCTTTAATTGCCAGGTTTTGTAGGAGTGAAAACCACCACTCTGTGCTAGACTGAGACTCCAGGCTGGATGAGAACTGATGACACAGCCAGACCCCTGCTCTAGACTACAGTGTTCTTGGCTTGAACGTGGGCAGTATTAAAATGCTAGATGGATATCACACAAGGGACTTGCTAGCCTTTGCCTTTTTCAGACTGAATTTCACAGATAAAGCTAGAACGGTTGAGGGAGGCCAACCAATGTCAAGTTTTCAGCTATTCCTTAAACAAATCAAATGTGACATGACGCATTTTTCAAACAACTACCAAGGGCGGAAAAAAGTACAGAAATTTGAAAAATATGAGCACTGTGTCAACATTTTCATTTTGAAACAAGTAAAACGGAGCCAAAATATCTACCTGGGTGAAAGTAAAAATTTGAAAAATTTGTAAGTGAAAAAAAAGGGGGGGGTAAGGATTCAAATGAAACATGGTGGTGCGAGATTATTTAGCATAGTTCATGTAATTGTGGGTATAGTCGGTTTACACTGATATGAATCTGGTTAATAAGACTAAAATGTGAGAGTTTAACTGGCTGAAAAGAAAAAGAGAACAACCTCAAGGCCTTTAAAGGTCTAAATAAAAATGTAAGGAGTGAAACGTATGTTTTGACTCTAGGAAATGGAGTAAAAGTACTCAAATTTGAACTTTACTTGAGTATTATATCAATAATACTGTAGTAAAGTACAAATTCTCCAACACAACACATTAAATACAGTGATACAGCACTATTACTCAAGTAGTTCTACTAGCACACAAGCAGCATGCTAATGAACAAGCTAGTCACACTATGTGAACAGTATGGAAGTACTGGGACACCTACATATTACACCCCCAGGAGCTTTTATGACATACCACTCTAAATCCATAGGCTTTTATATGGAGTTGAACCCCCCCACACACCCCTTTTTGCACTCTGCGACCCTGCTCTATAACTTTACGTGGTCTGACACTTCACGGCTGAGTTGGTGTGCTTCCTAAACGCGTCCACTTCTCAATAATACAGCTCACAGCCGATCGTAAAATATCTAGAAGGGGAGAAATTTCATAAACTGACTTGTTGCAATGGTGGCATCCTATTACAGAACCACGCTGGAATCCAGTGAGCTCTTCAGAACCACTCATTCTTTCACAACTGCTTGTAAAGGCAGACTGCATGACTAGGTGCTTGGTTTTAATCACCTGTCACAATAGGACTGACTGAGACACCTGAATTCAATGATTAATAGGTGTGTCCCAATACTTTTGTCCATATGGTGTATTTTGCTGTATAATTCCATGCAAGTTTTAGAAAACGCAGATCTGCTTTCACAATGCTTTCTCAAAAGCGGTCCCCAGAGCAATGATCAATTTTATCATTATTAATTCATCCGACGCTTGTGTTTCAGTCTGGACCACTCTCCGGTGGCCAACGTCATCGCTCGTTCGGCTAGCCAGCTATACGAGTCAAATGTCTGTTTCCAGCACATAAACAATGGGCTTCAACTATGTACTGCCAGTAAAGGCCCAGGGCCAAAGCACACCATGCATCACCGTTTTCAAACAGCTCACGCTCACATTCAGCCGCCAGCTCAGAGTAACAGGCACTTGCTGGTGACCAAGTGCTGCCCATATGGCTAATATACTAGCGGACCGTGACTGCAACAAGAGAAAATGAGAAAGGACAGTATTGCTGAAAACACCTGTGCCCCTGTGTAGCCGTGTGTAATTCAGAAAGCACCACATGGCCCGAGTCCTGTAAAGCTAGGAGTTTGTTTTGGCTTCACAGTGTTCAGTGCATGCAGGAGGGGATGGGGGGTTGGAGGGGGTAAAGCAGGTCAGTTTACAGACCTTTCATAAGCACTGTGCCTCCTATTGGTTCAGCTGGATCTGCATGGAGGGACAGTCCTAGCCAGCTCCCACAGCGTTCTCTCCACTCCACACAAACACACAATCTTCTGCTTGGGCCTCAAATGCTTAACCACCCTGTTACTCATGCTAATCATGCTAATCACCCCACAATCGCAGACTAAACACGTTTGCACGAGTCCTGGTACAGGAAAACGAGGAGAGATGGAAGTTGTTTTGTTTGCAAATCCAGTTTTGCATGTCGTTATTTCCGGCATTAAGGTGGCTGGCTAGAAAATAAAGGTAAGTGGTTTCACAGGGACTTGTGGAGTGAAGTGAATGAAATAAATAGCGAGGTGGTGATTGCATCGACGCACGAGGCGCTTGCCTGCGCAACTGTCTGCAAGCTCGCAGTTACATAAGCACCACAGCCACTATTGACAAAATAAACTAAAGCATTTCGGTGCACTGATCTCAGGAGCCGAGCTGCCCACCGGGGATTAGGAGTTTGTGCTAAAGTTAGTCCAAGTTAGTTACTTTTGTGAACTTAAGCACATTCAATAGAAGAGGGGGAAAACTGGAGCTGACAAGCTGCATTAGGATCAGACTGCCTGTCCAGCAGGAAATTATTGTGCACACACACACACACACACACACACACACACTAACACACACACAGAAGGCCTGTCCAAAATAGGTGCAACACTATGCAACACAGTGTGAGTGAAGGTCCATCATAGTGGTTATGCAACAACAAATGTTAAACATTAAAATGTTAAAAATCAAAGGCAAAGGCAGGACCTTTAACCTGTAAAAGTGTTTTCTCTCCAGTAGTGGATGTTCTAGAAAGAAAGCCTGCCGCTCTTTCATGCACACTCACTCTCACACACACACAAATATACTCTCTCTCTCCTTTTCGCTCTCTCTCGCTCTCTCTCCCCTGCCAGTAATCTTTCTCTCTGCGCGAGAAAAACGGCCTCTAAATTTAGCATCAGATTTATCATGCTGCAGGAGAGGCTCCAGCAAACCCAGAGAGGGTGGGGAGAAAGTGAGTGAAGGGGGCGTGGCCTAACCCCAGCTGTCCATCACTAGTCAAGCGCCAAGCCAATGAGAAAGCCACAGGCAGATTTCAAAACACACACACACACACACACACACACACACACACACACACACACGGCCAAGGGGAAGACACTCCTACTGCCCTCCCTGGCACACAGGACAAACCATGACCAGCTAAATGTAAAAGACATAGATTTAACCAAAATGAAAAAGAAGAAGAAAAAAAAAAAGAAAAAAAAAACAAGGTGTTTAAGAGAGCGAGAGGGGAAAAAAGAAGGCCCATCAGCCACCCGTGCAGATAAGTGTCTGTGTGGTGCGGAGGAAAGAGGCCAGAGCCACTGCGGTGGAGTGAAGGACAATCATGAAACAAGGACACACACACACACACACACACACACACACACACACACACACAGTGGGTCAGGATATAGCACTTAGTCCAGCTTCAGCCATACTAACAGTTCTGCACTCATTACACACATCACAAACACCCACAGAGAGAGAAGCTGGTAGGTACAGTTGTGTGTGTGTGTGTGTGTGTGATGGTTGGAAGGGGGGGGGGGTGTTGTTGTTTGCAGCAGACAAGAAGTCAACACTGTCAGTACTGTCAGAGTGGAAATATTCTGTGCAGTGTATTTATGGATAGAACATATACTGTCGTACCAATGGAAGAAAATTACAGCTGACATTTACCTCCACTGAGAAACGGTAAAGCTCCAAATCAGCTCAGGTTCATGCTAAATTAATGACATTAATAAGGAGGCACGGATAGGAGATCTGTGCATCCTGTGAGCTGATATGATTTTTATCTATGTATTCATCAGTAAAAATACTAAAACACACTGAGAAAGCAGAAAAATGGGGCCTAATAGAAGTGGATTAGAATTACAGAAATATGAAATTCCATCACTGCCCAGCCAAAATCTCCATTTTTGACATAATGTAAAACTGGCAGTTTTTTTCCTGATTAATGGACCAATATAAATCTCCAAAAAAACAAATCTTGTTATATTGACTAATGTTGAGAGTTCTCCTGTAGAGTGTTTTGTGCCTTTTTGGAGATACAAGGTTTTTACATGCCCACAGGAATATAAAAATGTATCAATATTAAACGATGCTGTGGTCTCAGTGGTCTACTGTGCTGTCACTATAGCCCGGTGGTAGCAATTTTAAATCCTGAACCATGTCGCTTTGCCATCAGCAGCCAGAGTTAGAGTGAGCACAACTGGCTGTGCAATCGCTGGTTGGGAAGATGTTGGCTGGCACAGGCGTCCATTAGCTGGGGAACCAACGCTCTTCTCTGAACCTGTCCACTACCCAGTGATGTCGCACCGCCAGCATTTCGAGTCAGTGGCTGGCTTCACACATATCGGAGGAGACATGTGCCAAGTCCTTATCCTCCTAGTGTCTGGAACATTGCTAGTACTAAGGGAAGCTGGTGAGTTAACTGGTTATATGTAGAAATATTAAACAATACCAAATTCGAATAAAAACTACTACATTATTCAAACACATTAGGGAATCCTTAATCAGAGTTTAAGATTGATCTGTATTAACTGGCTGGTGACTGTGTATAAAAACATATTTAGTGATTGGTTAGAGGGCTCATTTGCATATTACATTCTGCAGTATTTCCAATAATCACAATAACAAGAAGCAAACATTTGAGAATATTAACATATTTAATAACATTTTAATTATAGTTATTCTAACTCAAGAAATGCAGAGACTGTGTGAATCCAACTGTTTCACAACCTGTCCATCAAAAGCAAGCGCTTGACTCAGGGCTCAGAGAAGTGATAAAGTTTGTGTCTAATTAATGTGATGATTGTTATGGGCTACCATTAAATGATATAATGTGCATCCTTAATGAAAAAACAAGGCACCCACCCATAAAAGGCACCAGCACAGAGAGGCAGGTAATGTATGAAAGGTGAGGGCGAGGGCGAGAGCGAGAGAGAGAGAGAGAGAGAGAGAGATGGGTTATCAGAGAAAGAAGAGAGTGGGCGGATAACCCCAGCACTACTACAGTGCGTATGACACGGCAGCTAACAGCAGCTTTAAAGCAACGTCTGCAGGGGCGGATTTGGAGGGCTGTCTGCTCCTACAAGGGACTGGAGCGCACTTGGCAGCTCTCCACTCTGGGAGAAACCCTAAATGAAAGCTCCAGGATGCTCCAAACTCAGTTTGTCACTGTGTAATAACCTGTCTGTGCTGTTGACGTGCTTCCAGGCCTGACAGCCCACAAGCAAGTCAGGAATTGTGCAGAAATAATGCAAGTTAATGAAAATGACATCAATTGCAAATGTTGGGTAAACAGTAATTATTACGAATAAAACCTTGTGTGAATTATCAAGGGTTCAGAATTTGTATTGATTTCATGCACAATAAAAAAACGCTCTGACCATTATTATTAATTTGTCATAACGTTCGATTACAACATTTTACGTCCATTTCCCTGTGCTGCTGTACTTTGTACGAGAGCTTGTCTGCTAGTCTACAAAGGCAGATCATAGCCAGGGTCATATCAAACATATCATTACAGTACACACTGATACGGATATGTAGTTAAAGTTTATAGACCTATAAGATGTTATTACCTTGACTTACAGAGCACTTACTACAAAGCTTAGTACTATATATAGTATAATAATGCACTGGCCACAAGTTAAGAGGTTAGCACACGGCTAATATGCTTTTATGAGGAGTGTTTTTTTTTTTTTACCTCCTTGGTTTTCAGCAGTTCGAGGGACCTCAATACGGACCTGCATACCTCATTTGTATTACAGATCTCAGCAGTATAACATCACTGTCACATAAAAACATTGTATCTCCACAATGGCAACTTTACAAGAGAAGGGAAACCCTTCCTACCCTCCAATGGAAGCCAATATATGTAATCCGTATTTGTGCTTACAGATCTGGGCAGGAACGGAGCAGTACCACCAGAACTCGTGGGGGCAGTGTAGCCAATAGTTCCAGGTGAAACGTAACCACTGCCTTAAGGACACACTGAGGAAGAAGCTCTGAGCATCTTTTTTGGTAGCAATTACATTAGCACAACCTCTTCCACCGTCACCATGTCAACATCCAACCTCCTTAACATCCAATCCAACATAAAGGACACATAGCAGCATGTGGGCAGGGATGGTTACAAGATTTTAAATGTTTATTTTTGTACGCAAAGGAAGTATAAATAAGCCTTAAGCTGTAAATTAGGTCAACATTTAAAAAAAAATGGCTTAAATTTATATACAAGGTTTTTGCATGACAGCATTGATAAGAAGTAGTATGGCCTAGCAAGCCCACAACACTTCTTACATTAGTGTGAAGCATGATTCGAATGTAAGTCCTTCCGAACAAGTGTATCGGCCCAATTCTGTAAATGTATGGTTTGATGGCGGCATGTATTTACAGGCTCATATTGAACCCTATGACATGCTGTACTGTTTCACCCCAGAAGAAAATTCACCAGAACAAAGAGGCCAAACACAAGCAACTGGGTTTTATTCAAAGAAAAAGGCGACAGAGACAAACAACGCAGTTTTAGGGTTTTTTGGGCCCAAGCTAAACTTTACACAAGACATGGTTCAACTAATGCAGTCGGGCTCCATCTGTCTCTAGCAGAGAGGCAGAACACAACACCCTCTGTGTCACCGCTGTACTTTTTTGCTTCATCACTGAGGTAATGTCCCCGTAAAAAGTCAGGCAGAATTCTCCCTCCCTCCCGACAATTCTTTTTTGTCTTTCTGGAACTTGGGCACAAAGCCAACCTCTGGTCCACCAGCCACTAAAGTCTGCACAAAGAAATCTTTCTACCTCGTCAACTTCACAGGGAAATGGAGACCTCAAAGCAACACTGTCTATTTGATGTGTAGCCAACAATTACAACAATTCCTGCAACACCAAGCAGCAGCCATTTTTTCCCTGGCCCTGACCTTCAGATGCGCTTGAGGAGAAGGGTTTCGAAGGGGAACACCGCAGACAGGCAGCTCAGTAACTCTCTTCACAAGGCCTTATCGCGCTGGCCGTCTGCAATTAGTACTCCAAGGTATGGCACCTTTACAAGTGGAATTAATCCTCACCTACCCCTTTCTCACGAACGCCACTGTTTTGGCTCTGCCTAAGACATGTTGCCATACTCTCAGCGGGCTTGCATTAGATCCGGCGCTTTCTGCTAATCAAAACAAATCAAAGGAAAGCTTCCACAGAAACACGTCCTCAGAACCATGGTAATTGAGTGTCTTTTGTGAAGGTTAGCCTTTGAGAAGGAGCAGGAGAAGGTGGGGGCGGGGGGTGTGGGGGGTGGCATGGGAAAGATCGCTGTAAGTGTTGGAACCTAAAAGGGGTTTTGTCAATGGCCATGTTGAGTGCACCACGTTTCTTTGCTCTTCTCCATGCCTGGTCCCCTCATTAGTGTCACTCAACGGTAGTTAGCGCAGGGGCTGGCCGCAGCATCTCCCTCCCCAAATTCTCCTCTGTAAGCCTGCGCCCGTGCAAACACGTCACCTCTGCTCTCAGACAGTCGCCCAGCAACACAAGCGGAAAGACGGAGGCTCTCAAAAGATGCCTCGCTGAGAAAGAGACAGGAACATGACACGGCCTAAGGCCGAGGCCCAGTGCAGATGCAGTTCAAGCACTGCTCTTAATCACTCATGGATCTGTATGTGAGCTCATATGTCAATACATACAAGGCATTTGTGTCGTTACTGACTGAACAATAAGGGGCTGTTTAATGGGCTCACTGCATTAAATTGACAACTTTAGAGTGTGAGAAGGTCCAATCTGACCAAAAACAGCTCAAAACGTCCATCCATGCCATCCAGACAAGGTCGCAGTGAGTCCGGAGACTAGGAAGGAATACTCTCTGGACAGAGCATCAGTCCATTGCAGGGTAGCGCACACAACCATTCATTCACACACCCACACTCGCACCTGGGCCCATTGAGCATTGCCAATTCACCTGCCATGTGCATTTTTGGGAGTACCCAAAGGAAACCCGAGCAGTCACAGGGACAACACAACCAAACTCCACCCAGGTAAGACCGGAGTGAGAATCAAACCCATAACCCCAGGCCTCTGGAGCTGTGTAAAACATGCACTACCTGCAGTGCTACTGTATCACCATGATTTAAAACATTAAATAGAAAATTTGATTTCCCATCAGAACTGCAGTAACTTTCGTCATGGGTTGGTTTAACTTTTTTGTCCTCAATGGTGGCTGAGTCACTAGAGAGCAGTTCAAAAGTTCACTGGTCAGCTTTGATGGCATTTGACCAAATTTGTGGGTGGTTTAGCTCAGGCCAGTGTTTTTCAACCTGTGGGCCACAGCCTACAGTGGGGCATGTCGATACTGCTAAGACATAGTTGACGTCAACATTTAACCAAACAAACATTTGATGGACTGTACTAATTGTGTTGTATCTTTTGCTGTGTTTTAATCAATCAGGGTTGGTATATAAAACAGAGGATTTTGTAGGCCATGTTGAATTATCCCAGCTCTAGACAACAATGAAAAGAGGCACATTGGGGAAAGCTTGGTAAGGCATTACCTGAAAAAAATAACCGGTTCTCAAACCAATCCTCAGGGACCTTCAGACAGTCCACATTTCTGAAGACGTCTGTCTATGCGTTGAGTTGGAGAAAAAACGTGGAGTCGAGACTCTTTTAAAAACAAGGGTCCTTAAAGGACAGGACTTATCTTACAGGAGTATATTTTTAGTACAATATAGAACCCTTTCCACTTAAAGTGTACTTTTGTCATGCCCTGCAGCAAATTCCACATCCCATATCCTCTTACATTCTACATAATATTTAAATCAGAAAGACATACGTCGTTTAGCCAAGACCCCTTTTACTTCTCAAACAGCCCCCAAAAAAGCTGAAAAAAAGCTGCTCAAATACTGCAGCTAGAAAAGGGGGGGTAGAAAACAGACACTTTGCCAAGCTGTCAGTCGCAAGGGTCGAAATGAAAGCAGCGGTGACGGCAGAGTGGGACTGATCCGGGCCTTCGTCGGGCGCTTAATTGGCGTTGGAGCGGCAGTGGGCTGTTTGGCGAGGGGAGGGGGGGTGGGGGCTTCTCCAAGCTGCTTCAGCTGCCTTTCTCTCTGTCTCTCTCCTTCTCTCTCCCTGAGAGCTAGTGAGCATCCGCCATGCCAGCGAGGAGCCATGCCACTTCACACAGCAGCACCTTTTGGACTTCATTAAAAACTTGGCCCGCCGCTCCCCCCACCAGCGGCCGCTGCATGGGCCCCGACAGCTTTGGCGGTTTGGCTCTACACAAGGTGTAAATATTGTTACTTAAAACAAGCATGAGGCAGAGCGCAGCAGAGACAGTACATGGGACATGACATGAGAGTAAACTCAATTCAGTCTTCGACACCATCTCCTCTACCCCCACTGATGCCTTGGGTGAATCCCATGCTAGGCTGTTGCAGCATTGCTGTGGATGTAGCTGAGGGAACACAACTAGCACAGGCATTGTTTTGACAGCTCTCGTGGCGGTAAATGCCAGGACGTCTCCGCTCAGCCTCGTTGCGTGTTGCGCTGCTGCTGGAACTGAAGGATCCTATTATGCAGTGTACTGGGCCTTTTACTTCCTATGTATCCCCCCCTCCCCCACACTTCTCCCCCTGCACTTCCCATTCCGCCTGCACTTCGAGTATAGCTCCCATTTTTGTAGATAATGTCACTCATTAGGATGATTATAGCTGCTGGCATGGAATTCGCTGGTGAGAACTCTGGCGAAATAAAGTCGGAGGACCAGAGGGGTGGCTGCTCCGAGCCTTCAATCGCAAACTCATTACACAGCGTCTAACAGTGTTTGAAACTGGTGTCAGCGAAATGACACAATAATCTTTTAAAGGCTGGGTGGGGGTGTTGTGGCTGGTAGCCAAAGGCACAGAGAACAAGTCTGAAGGGGGTGAAAAGGGTACGATCTCCTGTGGTCCGAGGGAAACAGAGGGCCAGATTCTGAGGAAAATGTCTAAATGTGTGAGGGCAAAAAAACGTGCAAGTTTTGCTAGCTGCCGATCGGCCCATAACACTTCTGGGCTGAATTTTCCTCAGCGTCCACGAGCACGCTCCAATTTGAGCGAGACGTATTTCTTTCAAAGTCAGCGGCATCACCTACAAACTTCTCCCTCAGTTGCGAGGATATAAAAAGCTATAAAGAGGCGAATGTGGTAAAACCGCAAAGTACTATTTCCATATTGCATTGTCCCCACAATAATGAATTGCTCAAGGGCAAAGAAACAATGGAGGCTAGACAATAGTAGTACCATACAATATTCCAACAAGAAGGCGATCTGAAGAACCGAGCTAAAAAGGAGGGCCACAGCGATAAAAATGAGATCAACCTGGACAGGTTCCTCCTACGGGCTTGTTAGAATGGCACGGTGGCTTAATTAAAAAGAATACGTAGGTTTTGGGGTAATGACAGCTTTTCCTCTGAGGGAATATCCTATCTGCGCAATCCATCGCCCGCTAAAGTGACCTTACTCCGAATATCAATTAAAATCTTGTCAGGACACGCAAAGATGTGTTATGCAAATATGGTGTGAGGCCAAAAAAAAAAAAAAGACCAACAACAACAGCAGCAGCAGCAGCAGCAGCAGCAGCAAAAGCAATCTCCAGTTCTGTCTGTGGTAACCGGCCACGCCGTTAAAAATGATCACAGCAAAAAGCAAGCCTCTGTCAGTTTTCATGCCTTCATTGGCAAATAAAAAGCAGGCCAGCTTTGCAAAGACAAAACAGCACAGCTATTTAGAGCTTTTTCTCCTTCACTGCACTTCTTTATTCGCTCGTACTTACACGCTTCTTGCCATTGGGCTGGAGGAGAAGACGGTAATGCATTTGCATCGTACTCACTATTCGCCAGTTGTCCTAGCCCGCAAGTCTACTATCTCATGATTGGGGAAGAGGGTATTAATGCATTTGCATCGAATTTGTTATTCGCTATTGTGTTTTCCAGCTCGCAGAATAGCGAGTATATACAGGAGGCAGTCGTAGAAGCTGCCGCTGCTGCTGGAGCCTGCCGGCATTAATGCCCCCATTCATCCCTGCACTCACTCTCGAGCCAAAAAGCGGCATTAGGCCTGGGGCCCTGCGGCCTGCATTTGGACCGGCCTGCCTGGCATGTGTGCTCGCGATAGAGCGAGAGAAAGAGAGCGCCATTTCTCCTCCACTGATTCAGCCCCATTCTGGACGGAGTGGAAAAGTTCTTTATTTTAATTAGCCAGACAAGTGTGCTATGGACACCTGCCACCTCGCAGCCTCTCTTTCCTCTGACACGGCTAAGGCAAGACAGTAACTTTTGTATTCAGTAACAGAAAACGGTATCCTTCTTACTAGTGCTGGGAAAGAAAATGAATCTGATCCAATTCTGTAACAGGGTAGCTTGAACACACACTCGCAGTCTGGGATGTCAGCTAGGGCTGCACAATATTGGGCATTGACAGTGCAATTTTATTTTCTGCTATATGAACTGTGACATTGTGACAAAAGAATTATCACCAAATTTCACAAGAACACATGTGACATATTGTATAAGCAGCCAAAACGTTGTTGCATGACATATATGACATTTGATATATGAAAAAATATAATAAAACAGTGCAATCAAAACAAGCAAATGTTAAGCTTGTAAAACCTAAATTTACTATAGAGGAATGATACATCCAATATGTTGTTGCGGTCACACAAAAGCCCTGTTTCATGAAAATGGCAACTTCACAGGAAGGGCAAGAAAAACCCTTCCTAACTTTTAATGGTTGCCAAAGTAAAAGAGTTCGTTCTGAATCATTTTGGAGCAGTTCTATTGATCCATTTATCAATTAAAGAACACACATACATAATTACACACATATACATACACACACACTGAATATTATTATTATGACCCTGAACTACTTTTTGAATAGAATTATATATATATATATATACATACACATATACACACACACACACACACATTATATATATATATATTTAAAATGTGAAAAAAATGAAGTGCTCGGAATAGTGGGCAGCACTGCCGGCGGCCCAAAACACAGCAAAGGAAGAATCTCAGCTCAAGCTTATAAAGGCCAAGACACAAGTGCTCAGCAGCAGACGCTAAAAATGGGGCACGGACCACCTGGCTGACGCTGCAGTCTGCACTAGAGAGCCTCCACAGGACACTCACTGCCAACATGGCCACCACAGGCCGGACAAGAAACGCTAATGGCCAAATAATAATAATAAAACCACCAAAAATAAATAAATAAATAAATCATTGCCAAAGGCAACGCTCACCTATCTGGGTCGGAGAGGAAAAAAAAAAAAAAAAACACACAAGCCACTGCTTCACTAATGATCTTCTGTTTAAGCAAGGACTACAGCATTTCAGAGGTTTGTGTAACCTTTAGATTCATGTAGTGAGAGATGATTACTCCCCTTAGTACCCTCAAGATAGTCTTTACAGTATCTTCGCAGTTTATTGCATGTATATTACATGAGTCAAATAGGCAATCAGTGCTCAAATCAACCTACTCGGAATCTATTGCCAAGTCTAACAGTACCACAGTCTGGAAGAGACATAGGTTAAATGAAGGAATTAATAAAAAAAGGAAAATTAAGGCTAAAGAGAAGCCATTACGCTACTTCAAATTCAAATGAGAACCAAGCACTTCTGCAAATCAGTTACGGTACCTTCAGCACTAAAACAGCACAATGCTTTCACATTTAAAGCCAAAAAAACAAAAACATCTCTTACCTTGGGTTGAGCACGTCTTGGGAAGGCAACTTTAGGGTCAATCTGAGCAGAAAAAGGAAAGAAAGATTTGTTAGCGAGCAATGTGAAGTCATTTGCAGTGGAATAGTACAGGATTTATGGTGTTACTGCATTGCATATTGTTGCTGTCATGCAAAAAACTTCCAGCTACATTTTTGCTGTTATTGACATGATGTAAATCTGGCAGTTGGCCTTCATATTGGAGCAAAATTTCTATATTTTTATACATTGACCTTCACTGAATGTTAAGTAGGTGTTTTTGCACAACAGTAATGATACATATGTGATTTCTATATTACTATACTGCAAGTATAGTGCATAGTGTGTATGAAATTGTACTGTGCCAGAATACATTGTTTGCATTGCATGTAATGTAGCCTAACTGTGATTTGCTAGTAACACCAGGTGTACTCATAGTATTTGGTAAAATTACTGTACTACCACATCTAATGAAATACAGGTCCAGTGGTGAAAGGGGAGGATACTTGAGTAGTTGTATTAATATTACTTAAGTATTACTGAAATATTATTAACTCTGTTAGGAATTTCCAGGAGAAATTAAAACACACAATTCCACATTTCAAATAGTGGTCATTAGTAGTTAAGAGAAACAAATTCTACAAGACATATAACGAAATACCTTACCAGTTTCACTGCTTACAATCAATGATAAAATACAGTTTTAAAAAAATTACTATCTAACAAATAAAGATGCATTATGTAAGGAAGTCCTTGACAGCTGGAATAATACCCTAGGTTAGCCATACTTAGCAAAATAGTCCTTTTCTACAACATGTTTTTGTTTTGTTTTCAGATTGTCTTTTCTACAGTTCTTTTTCTGCATAAAATGTTGTGTTATTATTCAATTTCCATGTTTGTTTTATTTGTCTGTTTGTTGTTTAGTTTAATTGTGTTATTGTTTTTGTTTTGTGGATTGTTATTGTACTGTCTTGTCCAGTATTTCTATTGGACCCTGGGAAGAATAATGGCTATTGAGAATCTCAAACATTTTCTTTTGCTAATTAGTCACGTTATTCTGTAATTAAGTGTAATATTTGTATCAAAATATTCACTGAAAAATCAGTAAATCACTGGAAAAAAAAAACCTTCCCGCAACTATGCTTTATTTGTATTTTACAAGGCTACGATCACTGATTAGCTGCTATATTGCCCATCACTAAACACAAGCCTCCTCCAGCCTCTTTTTTGGCTCTGTACTTCCAGATTTTCACACAGGACCCACAACACACTCACTTCAGCCTAATTTCTCTGTACGTTTTCCACCAAGAAGATAAAACCCCGGTTATAATTCCACAGCTTCATGGACATGTCTCTTTGGCCCCTGGGGAACTGAGTCTGACATGGCGGAGTTTGTATTGGTGAGGGCTGTAGATTTGTGAAGAATCATGAGAGGGCATTAGATCAATACTCGCACAACCTCTTTCCCCCCTAGAGGGATTATCATCATTACTGGTGACTCCTTCCTGCAGTTACTTTCTGAATAAAGGCCTACAGAACCATCTGCCCGAGACATTCCTCATCTTAAGGATCAGCAGTGGAAGCTTATGAACACGCCACCACACATATCACTCACTACACGCAGTGTTGCAGCACAAACATAATGAGTTCACAAACACAATCCTGCACGCGCTGGATGAGAATGCCGTGCAATACAGCAGGTTATATCTTCATCAACGTCTAGCGACTAAATTAGCTCCCTTAATAATTCACAGGAAATCAAACGTTGGAGTCGAACGTCTTTCATCTTTGCACCTCCAATGATCGCATGAGCCGAACATGACAGTATGGAAAAAAGGGGTGTTGTGAGATGTTAAACTAAACAGCATTTTCCTGTGGGGAAAAAAATAACTGCAGAAAATAGCATCTTTCCATCTATAATGAGTAGATCCTCGCTGATTTCAGTTAAGTGGCTTGTCAGGTGAAGGTTTTTGCAAATATTTTTTAATATATCCAGGGGTCCTAAGGTAATGCACAATTAAAGGAAGCTTGGCTGATATGGAACTGAAGAGAAATCAGAGGGCAGAAATCAAAATGGAGAAAAATCAGGTTTGGGCCGGACAGCGAGTATGCTAAAATGCCTGGTTGACTAAAAGGATGGCGAACGATCACACATGCAAGGATGGGCACGGTGCAAAGGCCTTTCCAGCGTTCTCATCAAATGGAAAAATAACTCAAGGGGAAAAAATCCATTAGTGAAAATATTGCACTTCAATATACAGTGTGTCTTAGTGCTTTGTCACTTCATAAAAAAGGAAAAGTGAAAAAAAATGGAGTAAAAAAAAATAAAATAAAATAAAAATGGAATGGCAATATGCAAAGGTAAAATGAACATAAAAACACGTTTCTTTTAGGGGTGGGAAGGAGGGTGGGGGGTTGTCCTCTGGAAAATTCATTAGGGCTGAATAGAATTGTAATACGCACTGCCTTTTAAAGAGTCTTTCTGGGGGGGAAAAAGCTATGCTGTTTTTATTATACTTTAATTCATCCAGAAAAGTGTTTAATCTAAAACAGATTGCTTTTAGAGAGGACTGCAGCAGGCAAACAAGTGTCAACACACAATGCAATTTTCACTCCAGGTTCTTACATCCGAGGCTTACGTAACCGGTTTTAATCAAATGTGAAATATTAAAGTGTGTCAAGAATTTTGCTGCTCCGCTCCGCTCATATTCATTCATTCCCGTGTATTCAATACCTCAGAAAGTGCCAAACGCTGGCAAGGCAGGTGGCGGGAGAAGAAAAATAGACGCAAAAGAAAAAGAAAAAAACGCTACAAATGCAAAATACGTTACAAATGACTTTGCATGCCAGTATACAGTACATTTAAACAACAGTGGGTGTAATCACAAACATGAACAGCCCTATACTTTTAAATTAAGCTAATTATATGGAACGTAACCAGACTCAAAATTGACGTCATATGGCAGTAATAAACAGGGACTAACAAAGGAAGCAAAGGAGTTGGGAGGGCTGGGATCCAATACTGTAAAAAGTGTTCATTGTGTCTGTTTTTGGGGGTTTAAGCAAAAAAAAAAAATGGCCATAATTGCAGAAAACAGCCGAGACGGATAGAGCAGACTAAACCCATACTTGAGTTACTTGAGAATGAGGTAGGGACTGAACAACAAGTCGCTAAAAGCTCTGAAAAACTGCTTGAGTAATAATTCAAAAGTAGCTGCTTTACAAACTATTTAAGCACTGAGCAGCGGAGAGAAGTGCAGCAGAGCTTTTTACATTCTACACTCAACATCTCACAACCCAGAAAGTGAAGTTTGCTCAACTCCATGCTATATATTGCTTTAAAATATCACAAGTCAGCGGTGTGATTTGTCTCGAACTATTACCGACAGGGTCAATGGGGTAGCGCTGCACTTAAAAAATAAAAGTAAAAAGTAAAAGTCATTAGAAAAAGCAGAAAAGAAAGTGCCAACAAACCCAACACACGTTTATTGCATGCAAGCGAAACCAGAGAAGCAGTTACTGCCCACAAAGAGTAAGATTAGATAACAGAGGTTAAGTTTGGGGTCATCCCTGTACGTCTATTGCTGCTTTTGTGCCAAGCACTCGTCACAAGTGTTGAGCCAGTGTCCTGGAGCAGGAGCTGCAGGGTTCACCTTTATCACTGAGGTCACGCCTCAGCGCGGAGCCATTCAGCCGGCTCTCCGGCCGCGCGTGTGACATCACAATCCACAGCCCGTTAATCCCTGCTTTAGCCCCGTCACTGCTGTCCGCGTGATCCCAATCTCTACCAATCCTGGACACAACGCTGCTAATGCTAACACTCACTCTACCCCACCCCCCCTCCCTCTCCTTTTTCTTTTTTTATCTTCTTCCCCCACCATTCAGAAACATTTGAAATGTCAAACCTTGACCTACTTTTTAGCCAGAATGCTAGAGTTACACATGTATGGAGCGATTATGTAATGTAACTGGCCCACTTTTAACTCATCCGAGATACCAGGCTAGAGCAAGACTCAACGATACAAGAGCTCGTTTTCTAAATTAGCTTTAAACGTTGCTCCAAAGGAGAACCCTTATTGCTTCTGACCTACATATGTCGTTCATGCTCGGCTCGGCATCTGCATATTCTCGTAGATCACCGCTGACTTGGTGTTTACATGACTTTCCACAACAACAACAACAACAACATAATAATAAGCATGATGTATGCATTGCGGAAAAATGGATGCAGATGGAAATTAGCTCATAGCTAACTGTGGTAGAAGCACCTTCTCATTTGAAGTTAAATGTCTGTGGCCACAGACAATCTAAACATAATCAACTAGGCCAAACAGATACTAGTTTAGTCTTTTTTTTTTATTAGTCGTTTCATCAGCTCACAGCCCTTAAAATATCAGCTTCATTAATGTTCTTTATATGTTTGGTAGCACCTCCTGTCTGTTAGTCTTTGCAATTAAGATTTAACAGTCTATACTCCTCTAACTGGATTAAAATAAGTGATCCAGAGTAATCTACCTTCGTCCATGTGCGGTTGACAAGGAGTTTAACAGGTTAATCTGCTGTCGACCAAATTAGCACCCTGATCTCCTATGAGCAAATTGAACCACATGTCTGTCACATGTAAACAAAGCACAGACAGACAATAGAACCCCCCCCCACCCCCCCCCCCCACCAAAAAAAAAATAATAATAATACATATGGGTTTACACAGTTTCGTTCAGACTGCGGACTGAAGAATTTTCAGTGGAGAAATCTTATCACAATTTCATTAGGCAGAGGCTCCGCGTAATAATTGCCCAGGTTTCTCCTGTAGTTATATATAGTTCTGAATATGCTGCTTTATTTAAAAAAAAACAGCTTATATCCAGTCTATCCACTGTCAAATCATAAAAAGAAATCACAAGGAAAGCATTGAGAATTGAGGTTACAAAAACACCATCAGCAAAAGAACCCCTCTGATTTCACCATTAGTCCTGCTGCACTTCAGATTTCCTTTAACACCACTGATATACAGGTTGTCTTTTTTTTATGGGTTTTCAGCAGCATTGCTTCCATTAAAACGACACGGTAAAAGTAATGCAGTATGTCCAAGCCCAGCCATTCCAAATAACAACTCCTCCTGTCTGTGCTCCAGCAGACTTTCAATGAGGAATATCCAAATCACATATCTGCACAAATCTTATTGATACGTGGCACAGCGTCTACTGCCCCTCAGATGTGCAACGGCAAAATGTCAGAGCGTATCTGTTGCACTTTTCAAAAAGGAGCCATCCAATAATCCTAAGAAATTCACTTTCTCGCAGAAAGTCTGCAAAAAAATCCGCCTTTGACAGTGTTGCTAACAAAAATATGGAGCAAGTTTCAAAGGATAAGCTACTTGTCACTACAGAGCATCCTAAGAAACTCGCCTGTCACACTTGGTGATGTTGATGTTTATGTTTACTTTGTCATTCCCCAATTTTTTGGAGGCAATAAAATGCAGAATCTTAATTTCACACATATTTTCACAAGATTTTTAAGGAAAATTCTACTTCAGACATTAACAAACAACTTCTATCACTACCCATAAAAACACCAATCTCGGGGGGGCTTTGGAAAAATCATAATTCTTTATTTTATAAAGTGTGCAAAAAGTAATGCGCAAGCAGCCACAACATAATAACAGCAAGTTATAAATGATATAAAAATAGGGAAGGTACATAAATACAATAAAAATCTCATTAAACAAGCAACAAAAGGAATGTATAATATGAACTACAGTTACAGTATTACAACAGCAAGCAGGTCTATTGTAGTAACACCAATGGGATTTTAATGGACACTCTCACAGAGAAATTCCATCCAGAAATCTAGCTAAGAGTTCTGAGCCAGAGGAGCTATAAATGCATCTTTACAATTCAGTCGCTCCAGTAAAAACAATAATAACCAGCAAAACAAAGTCACGGATGTGCAGCCAATCTAAGCGCTTAGTACAGTATAATGCAGGCAATAAAGTAATGCATCACTGTCTCTGTGCACATTAGTTTGGCTTGGCATCCGTTCAATGCAGCAATAATGATTGAATACACTAATGTCAAAAGCGACCATCCCTACTGACACGAACTGCACTGAGCACAAAAGCACAGTGCAGCAGGTGCTCCCTTTGAACGGCTCAGACCGCAGCAGAGCGTGCTGGCAGAGGCAGGGTTAAAACCCCACCAAGGCAGTGGGAGTGGGGTACGACAGAGTTAACTACTCCACCACTTATTTACGTCAAGTGCCTGCTGGCGTGTGAGCGGCACAATGAGAAATGTCATGGAGAGCCGTCAGGCAGGAATGGGTATTATAGGAAAGTGTGTGTGGTGTGCAGGACACTGTACATGCCCGGACACCGAGAAATTTAAACAGCACTGCAAGATAAAAAAAAATAAATAAAGAGAGGGAGACAGAGACACAGAGAGAGAGAGAGAGAGGATGTCAGCAAAAAGCAAACATACCGTCTTTGAGTCTAATTCGTGGTGAGGTTGACCTAAGACTTTATCTACACTGGCCGCATCCGCAAACGTAACGAACCCAAATCCCCTGGAAAAATAAACACACATACACAAACACACAGACAGACACAGAGAGAGAGACAGAGAATGGCATTTAGATCAGAGTCAGTGCAGATGCAAAACTACTGATTTACCCAATACACTTTAATCATTTCTGTTTATGCTGTATCCAACCAGACATGCTGTAATCACTTTAACCCATTCACGTCCAACAACTAAGCCACGCACTCATGCCACAGAGCTGAATCTAGTTACACCTTGGACAAACATCTAACATGTGAATCTGATGTGGGGGTTTTTTATGGGGTTTTTTCCCCAATGCTGTTATCCATAATCAAATTTGGAATTTTTATATTTTGTTAAATATCCCAAACCAGGCTTCTGTGACCAAATGATCACATTGCTTATGGTAAGTTAAGACTGCTGTCCCAAATTAAGCCTACACTAAAAACTATTTCCAATGGTGAATCACCATTAATGACAAGTGAGTCTAAGACTGAGCTTAATCCTTGTCTAGGGACACCATCCCTAATTACAAAAAATGTCAGATAAAAGAATTTAGCCTTGTGTTTTGACGGATTTTCAAAGAAATCTTCAAAATTGAGGCCAGGCAAGCTCAGAGAACATGTACAACAAAACCAACACCACAATTATAAACTACATTAATACAGATTTATTTACAAATGAAAAAACAATGCATCTTTAATAGATCATTTAAAATACATAAATCAGATGTTTAATGTGAGAGCATCCTGAATGCCAGAAAAAAAACAATGTAAACTATTTTTTTCCTGACATGGGCGTGAATGGGTTAATCCTCATGCACATTCAGCTAACTTTTCACATCATATATCATCATCATCATCATCATCATCATCATTTCCAACAGAAGCAGACTGGATGCTTTTTACGCCCCTATAGCACAAACAGGAGGTTATCGGAGTGCTTAGAGAAACCAGTGAGCTAAATAAGAGCAAGCAGGCAGCGTGTTATTGGGACCCAATGTCACCCTGCATTCTGGCACTGGCTGTTCCAGCGGCTTGCAAAAGCGGATCGCCGCATGGCACTGAAAGCTCACAGCTAAACATCAGCGAGAGCACACTGCAAGCACACAGCAGCGATTCATCATCACTGTTATTATTCCCTCTTATTTTTACCTGGAGCGTTTGGTCGTGGGGTCCCTCATCACCATACATTCTCTGATTTCTCCGAATTTACTAAAATAGTCTCTAAGGCTGTCTGGAAGCAGAAGAGGAGAGAGAGAGAGAGAGAGGCGGATTAGATTAGGCGGCCGTCCGTGGGTCAGGCAGGCAAGTGCTATTTATGTGTGTGTGTTTTGAAAACGCCCCCTCCAACGCATGTAGGGGTCGAATAGAGGACTTTCGAACCAAATGAAAAGAAGCTTTCGCTCACTAACCACACATTTTCACACACAGTCTCTTTCTCTCTCACACACACACACACAAACACACACACATATATACACACCACTCGCTCTCTCACTCGCACGCACGCACAGCCAGCGTACACCGGAGCCGTTTCAGCGCGGCTCGGAGAGCCCCGCTAGCGGCCAGCCTGGCCGGCCCAGCCCCGCGGAGAGCGGCTCGCTTACCTGGTGAAGTTTGCCAGCTGAGGCCACCGATGAACATTTTACTGCAAGAGGGAAAAACAGCAGAAGTGAGTCCAGATGTCAGATCGGCCATTTTGACGTGGAGCTAACTACTTAGCTAGCCACACACACACATATACACACACACACACAAACAAGGGAGAGGTGGGGAAAAAAGAAGCGGGCGAAAACGAAGACACACGGATCGCAACCGTGGCTTTAGCCGCCGAGCTGCGTCTCTGAAAGGGGGCAGGCCAGCTTCAGCACACGGCAAACAAAAGGAGGTAGAAATAGCGCTGGTAAAGAGCGGCTTTTAAAATGTATTCAAAATAGCGTTAAAATAGAAATAAAAAGGACTGTTTACCGAATAAAAACATGACAGAAGTCAAAGTGTTTACGTTGACGAGAAAGAGGGAAAAAGAGGAGAAATCCGCCGCCTTACCCCGGGTCGTGTTGTGAATCGTTAGGACTCCCAGATGTGGCTTGGCTCCCGTCCGCCTCCATAGCTGAAGCCGACCGACCGCAGGCAGTGAGTGGAGCGCTGGCTGGCTGGTTGGCTTGCTTGCTGGCTGGCTGGCTGGCTGGCTGGCTTGCTGGCTTGCTTGCTTGCAGAGCGACCCGCTGTACCGAAGCCCCCGCTTAGAGAACAGTGGCGAGCCGGGAAAGCAGCGTCACACGTGGGATCAGCTCAGCTCTGGTTCCCTCCTCCCCCTCCCTGGACCCACAAGGGGGGCGGAGAAGGGGCTCGTCACCTAACTCCGCCCATTGACGCCATCGATCTCGCCCCGCCCATTCCTCAGTTGCATCCATAACACGAGTGTTATGCATGCATGTGCGCGTGTGCGTGCGCGCGTGCGCGTGTGTGTGTGTGTGTTTTGTGCCTGTGGGGAGCGCCGGCCAAACAAGCATGACGTCACCAATAAAGGCAACACACCAATCTATCTTGATTAATATCAGCTCGCCCCCGGGGAGGGGGGTATCCAGCATGCATCGTGTAACCTATTTGTCCAACATGGCATTATTAGTATTATTATATTAAATTATTATGATATAAAATACTTATGCACTTCACTTCATGCATTTTGCATGAGCTCCGTTCAAACATTAGCCCAGTACATAAGATAAGAAGTCTTTGTCCAGTGTAATGTCCTTACATAACACAAAGATGAGGGAATATACAAGAACATTTCATGAGTTAATCCATTAATGCTCACATGTGAAACGTTACATTAGGGCCATGCATTCTCTGAGGATCAGCGATTAAACCACATACCGAAAGAGTATACTATAGAACCAAGCTTTAAAATGGCCTAAAATACACAAATAGGCTCTTTCAGTTGGTGTTTCAGGTGTTCCTGTACACATTTTTTTTTCACATTAGACCAGTCTAAACTCTGCAGGGTGGTAGATCTCCAGGACCAGGACTGATTTAGACCAATGAAGACAAGTAAATATGTAATAAATGTAGCTGTTGGGTTTGGACTTACACTATTTTAGGTACAGCCCCCACAGCCTTAACAGACCTATAGTATAGACTTAAGAGTATGTTCAGAGAGGTGAGTTGTGCATATATGATAAATCAGACTGGAAAACAGTGTCAGAGGTATTCTCCTTTAGTCAAGAGAAATTATGTGCAAATAAATTCCAAATGGATAAATATTGCCAGCCAAACAGCTGTGAAATTAATTACACTGGTCTGGAAAACCAGCCTTAATTACTTTTGTGGTCACTTATTGCTGTTATAATGATGTCTGATGCAATAGCCATTCATCGAACATCTCCCACAGCTCTACTCACAACTATTAACCCAGTAGAAATTCCACTTCCAGTAGAAGTGCTGTGAGTGTGTGATACATACATATATACCAACAGCACCTACATTAGCATTTAGGTACTATAATTTGTCCTCATGTTCTGGATAGAATGACAATATCTCACTGTTGGGACAAATGAACACAACAGTGATACAAGGTGTTGTCCTGAAAGCATTGACGTGTCTCCCCCTACTCAAAATATATGTGAACAAATGTGATTTCCTGCTACGGTGGTGCAAGGCCGAACAAAAATGAAGCCGTGTCCTCTCACACTGCTTAGGCCTTAACAACTCTGAGAAATCACACATTATTACTCATTTAATAATAGTTTCAAATGAAAAAGAAATAATTTTGGAAAGGTTAAGGGATCCTTCCACTGGAGGCTATGGAAGTGCACGCTTATTACCCAGCAAGAGGTGGAGGAAGGGCTCTCTGCACTAAAGAGAGGCGAGAGAGAGAGAGAGAGAAAGGCCTCAATTAAGGGCCTTGCTCAGCGGAGGCTCAGTTATGCTACAGTGATTGCTGTTTATTTCCTGCAGCTCTGTTTAAAGCAAGGCTCCATGGCCTGAAGACAGCTCATCTTTGTCCCCCCGCCCCACCGCACCCCACCCCACCCGGAGACACATTCTGAACGACAGTCTCGCTGCTAGAAAGTGGAGAGAGCCTACATCAGGCTAGCCAGCGTCCAAAGCAGGGCAGCTAAAGTGCTTCTGATTGGCAGGTGAACCCCACGGTCTCACCTCGCTGCCTAGCAGGCTGCTTGTTGGTAAACTGACACATAGGTACCTGTGGGGCACAGCCCCGAAGCAAAACATCTCTCTCCCTTTCCCAGTCTGTTCCTTTTTCTCCCCCTCGCTTCCACTGACTTTAAACAGCAAAACACCTCAGAGGCCGCACACGTTGCAGCTCAGCTCATCGCCCGTTTTTCAGTTTGTATTAACTGGTTACTGCAATAACAGGGCAATTATGTCAGTGTTGTGTTATTGTACTGATAAACCGTGCTTGAATTGGTAAGATGTGATATGGGATGTTGGTTATTAACTGCAGGTATACACCATTTTTGGCATTTGGGCAAGTGATCACATCACCTAGACTGGGTTTATTTCACGTTTGGAGAATTTCTATTGGTCACAATGATCATCCAATTTTGACACAAGGTAAAGAACAACTGACAGATTTCTATTATGTCAAAAAGTTAAAAACAGCAAAAATGAGATGAGGGTTTTGTATGACAGCAGCGGTATGCTGGTGTTACAGCAGATTTTGAGAGACCAGCTGAGCCAGTTATGAAAAGGAACAGCTTGTAACAACCTTGCAACAGCTTTGCACACTCTTCTGTGCTACCTTTTCACACATTAAAAGCCAGTTAGTGTGTACATCTTAAATAGAGATGGAATATAATTATTTACAATTGCACACTTAATTTACTTAATTTATATCATTATTTGAATGCTTTTTTTGGTCATTTTTGACCAAAGGATGTGGCATACCCTTGCATTTCTCTTTAAATATAAGCCCTGCTTATGAATATGTTATAGATGTTGTAATAGAGACCTTGTGTGAGTGAGATATTGGGCACTGAAATGGAATAGATATTCAAGCTCACTTTGTTTCCCATTGAAATGTTATTCTAACTCTAACACAAATAAGCAGCAGCACTGCTGCTCCGTTTCACTGTAATGTAATACATAATTACATTTCAGATTAGGCCTGGCAGAGTGGTTTATGGGCTATTTACAGTAATCTAAATTACATAATTTCATAATAAGATTTGATAAGCCTAATGGTCAGCAGCGTACTTTGTTTAGAATGGTCCCCTTTCATTGAGCATTAACCTGAAAATAACATCTAACATCCAATTCGAGCACACCAATGTGGACTGGGAGGCTTTAACAGTACATAGATGTTTGACTGGTATGAAACAAACGCCTGATTGTCTTTAGAACATTAGGTTTGATCATTTGGAACTGCATACGAGCATTAAAAAGTACGATGTGATAGCAATAGAGGATAATTTCACTCACTAAACAGCCCCATTGCACTCTAAACATCTCCCCGCCATAGAACGAAGCTCCACACAGTAACACAAGGCAGAGGCCTCCGTGTTTCTGCTGTACAGTATGTTAGTGAGATTGTACATGGCATGTATATTCACGTTATATGCGACATACGTAGAGCTATGATTGGCTTGATGAATGTAAATGAACCACGAATGAAGAGATTATTTGAGCGCATACATTTGCATGGACTGCTTATAAAGTAACCACTAATTTATGCTACAAGCCCACCATTATCTATTTAAATTTAATGTTTCAAAAAGTCCATTAAGTCTTCAGAAACAGTGCGGAAAAGATGGTGGAACTGGAGCTCCTGATTAAAGCAAAGACTAAGTGCACATCGGAGCTCGGCCCAATTAGAGGCTGTGCATTTCACAATTAGAGGAAAATTCAGTATGCCTCACGTCTCTGAAATCGGCCAATTTGACAACAGAAAGTAAAGGGGGGGAAGCTTGAACTTGAAAATGAATGACATTATGAATAATACGTCTACACTCTCAAAAATAAAGACGCCAGAAAGGGTTCTTCGGAGTGCCGCCAAAGCAGAACCCCTTTTGGTTTTCTGTGGATGACTGTGGGATGCGAAGGTGTGAATAACATTCCTACATGATGTGAAGATGAGGTTCTACGCAAATGAAAGCTCTAGCAAAAGATCTACCAGGAGACTCTAATGCAGCGTAACCTTTCTTCAGCCAATCACCAGCCTCCATCTGTGCTGCTTTCAGAAGTGACGTCACCTCTCTCCCTCCTTCCTCCCCACCGCCACCAGTTTGGTCCCGGCGGCTGCCCAGGGGTAGGCTCCACCTCCTGCCTCTAAGTTTAGCAGGATGTTGCAAGACCTGGGCTGAAAACATAGTTAACTTGCTAGCATTGTTTCCATCTCATTATTTGTCATCTCATTACTGCACTAATGTCTCCATGAGTCTTCTGGTAAAAATGAGAGGTCTTCCCCGTCACCAAGGCACCAACAATATAGGCAAAAGGTACAACATAGTGCTAAAAGAATTCTTTTTTGGTGAAATATCAAATGAAAATGACTTATCAGTGATCAGTCAATCAGCCAAGCCATATTTGGTATCTATAGTATCTTCTTTAGTGGAGTAGCTAGCTATTTATGCTGTTTTACTGGTCTTTCTTTTAATAAACTTGCTTATGTACCTTTTTGATGAACTTTCTAGCAAATACATGAAGACCCTGCTATGTATTGACCGAGCCGAGATAGGTGACAGTCCAAGTACAGTATTTGTTAGCAATGTTAGCCTAGCATCTACATTTTAAACTAAGGAAGCACATATCTATATCAAACATGCCTTGGCTGACTGACTCCATCTACATTTGCACTCTGCAAGAGATCAGTGCTGTAAATTCTTTTGCTAAATTCAGGGTCCAATTATATGATCAATAAGTGTATAAACAGCTGCAATGGAAGGTACTGAAGATGGACCCTCCAAGGTACCCCCAGCAACAGTATGGTACTTCACATCCCAGCCAATAACCATTTAGGAACCTCTTTTGAGTGGAAGAGTGGAAGGAGTGTCTTGGTGTTAGTGGTGCTGAACTGGTGCGGAAACAGTTCAGCATTTGACCTCTTCTCCTCTGCCCCCTGACATGCACGAGATTTAATCACACATTTACGAGCGGAAAATAAAGAGGATTCCGGGCCATGCCAAGCGTGAAAGACATGGAGATAGAAAATGACAAATGGGAAGTGGTGGATTGGTTGGTGGGGGGCACTCTTAATATCATCACAAGATAATGAGTTTCTCAATACTTTTAACTCCAGTTGTACAGTGTATGCACAGTGCATGCATACGCCTAATATGGCTCCTCTAATTAGACATAATGCTCTATGTACACATCCCATCTCAGATCAAGCTTACCAATTAACAACAGAAGCTAAGCAGAAGCAATAATCCCTTGTGTTCTTATTAGAAAAGTCAGCACATGCAACAAAAGAGGTAAAGAAATCAATAAAGCCAATGCAGGGAATGAAGTGCTCTTATTGTTTTACAAGTGCCACACTGACCTTGGGTCATAAACCAATATTAAATTACATGCATGTGCTTAAATAGATATTTCATGTATTTCTGTATTGAATTACATGTTTCTCTGATGATTTTATTTCTGTATTTCTCTTTTATTGAGTTGTAAACAATGTAACGTAAAGTAACAACTGTAATTGCATATAATTCCATATCTCTCACAAAAAAAAAGACTTATTATGTCCTCAGTAATCTTAAGATTTGTTATCCAGTAACTTCCAAATTATGCAGTACCTACAATGGAATTACCAAAGGTACTATATCACTTTTTCATTTGTGAACATTTTTATACTTTGGTTATTCAATAACCACACTCTATTTAAAATAGGATCTTTAAAAGAACAGTAGTGTCAACAGTGGAAACCTTTTTGGTGCTATATAGAACCATCTACAAGACGTTTTCCTTATATGTGAAGAACCATTTAACCAGGCAAGAATTCCAGTGCTTCTTTGAGTTGTTATGGTATATAGGACCGTTTTCTTTGTTGAAGAACCCTTGAAGAACCCAGCGTTTTGAGAGTGTACTGTGAACTAGCTTTATTTTTATATATGGATTTTAGCTTTGTGTGTGAAGCTCCAGTTTCACATGTTATTGGAGCTCTTCGCTCACATTTTCGCTGTGAAAGCTTCTCCTACTCAATGAGCTCAAGTATGTCCTCCCTTTTACACCTCTGTGCACATCAAGGACAATAAAAAATGAAAGATGTTAGCGATCTTTCTAATGATCGGCCCTCAAAGAATTACAGGCATCCGCAACAAAGAGGCCGATCCATTCACAGACCTAGAAAAGGCCTTCACTCGTCCATCCACACACACACACACACACACACACATATAGATATGCGGCTCTATTCTGTGTGCAGAACAACAGTGAATGTGAGCACCTGGTATAAAGAGCAGCACTGAAGACCCTTCACATGCTTTTATGTGGATCTTCCCTTAGCGAAGCTCAAAGCCTATGTAGCACTCTGCCATACTCTCACTCTCTCTACCTGCACCGTTAAAGATTACACAGAGGCGTCTGATCCAGCTGGACCTTCCTGGTTGAGCTGTGTTTTAGCTGGCCGGATTGGTAGTTGGTATTTCAATGCTGTTATCCCGAGGCTAATATGATAACAGTGATTGAGCACAAAGCATTTTAACACAATGCTTTTAGGCCTTAAGGCCTTTTAGGCTTTCTAGGGATGGCATACTGATTTCTCAGAAACTACAATAAATGTCTGTGATTTTAGTTCATAGATTCATCATACCTGTATTTAAATGAGATGCAATCTTCTAACTCTCAAGTGCACACCAGCATGAGGGACCTATAAGGTAGGGGGTTTCAGGAAAGTGGTTAGCAGGGTATGATTTGTTATTTGTTAAAAAGGATGTTAAAAGGTTCTTTAATAAAGGAATACATCGGGAAGGGCCAGTTTAAACATTTCAACAGTAAAGAAAACAGCATAAAACTAAAAACAAAGCATATTATGGTATTTTAGTTTATTTTTAATAAACAAAAAAACATTTTACTAAAACCAAAAATGTCTAGTTACAAATTAGAAATTACCTAAGCATCAAGAATCAAGATTTTATCCCATGATATCTGAAACATAGAGCATATAAAATGATTATGGAGGGCATATGTCTATTTTACCTATAGCTTTACCAAGATACATTCATTTAATTTTTTTTTTTTTTTGTGGGGGGGGGGGGGGGGGGGGGTTGGTACATTCATCATGAAATGTTCACTCTAAGCCCATTTAATAAAAAAAAAATATTGTATAAGGTTGTAATATGATCAAGACAAGGCCCTTTAGCTAATGTCTTATTACTGAGGCGAGACAAAACAAAGGCTGTGTCTGAAACTGCAGGTAACTAGCACTAGCTGACTCGATGCCTTGATGTCCACGCTGTCTCGGAAGGCAGTGTGGTGATGAAGGTCTTTGCCAAGGTATCGACAGATCTAACGTTTAGCTGTACTGTCGTTAGCCATTAGCATTGTTTTCGCCCAATAAAGTAAAGTAGAAGGCACGTGACTAGGTGCCTGCCTACCTCAGAATCCTGACAGGGTAGGCAGCACGCCTTACATTTGGACACAGCCAAAGTCTCACGTTTCTCTCTAGCAGTGCTTTGATTTCGAGAACGTATTTAAAGAGTGTAAAAACCTGTGAGAAATTGCAAAATGACATTTCTCTCCTGATAGACCACACAGACACAAAGCAGAAGCAAGGTCACCGGCTGGAGCACAAGAGATTTCACAAATCCCCATTCCTTCATTAGTCGAGATGTCCAACACCACGTCCTCCACCTCTGCAGAACAATCACGCGACTGATGCTGGGCGTTCAGTCGCCTCACAGAGAGGAGAATGCCTGGGAATAGGTAGCGCTCGCATGAATGAAGATGTCTGGATTTCATTTGTGTCTCGTTATTTGTGTGGAATTAAGCAGCGAGGAGCTGAAAGTGTCGAATAAAAAGCTGCAGTGACCTCTAAAAACAAAATTGATCTTGTGAGGAGAAAAAATGAATGCGAGCTTTTTTCCTAAGGCATCTGAATGAACACCATATGTGGTCGAGTGCACTCATTAGGCCTGTCTGAGCTTTATAAGGCTATACACCTCCTCTATTTGACACAGAGATCAGACAGGCATAAAGTTCATTAATTTACTATGCAGCAGAAGAGCTCCTCAAGAAGTAGATGAGCTCATTCATCTCCTGAACTCACTCCGCCATCTAGTGGCCGTGGTGTGTTATTGCAACTCGAAATCTATAACTGTGGATGAGAAGGGAAGGTGTATTGGGTCACAGTGTGTACTTTGTGTGAAACACTTACTGGACACTTAATGAGTATACAACTATCAGCCATGACATTAAAACCCTCTGCCTAATATTGTGTAGGCTCCCCTCATACCAGGGCAGTGGTGGCTCAGCGGTTAGAGCGCCGGGATATCGATAACAGGGTTGTGGGTTCGATTCCCGGGCTCGGCAAGCTGCCACTGTTGGGCCCTTGAGCAAGGCCCTTTACCCTCTCTGCTCCCCGGGCGCTGGAGTTGGCTGCCCACCTCTCTGGGTGTGTGTGTGTACTCACTGCCCCTAACACATGTGTGTGTGTGAGTGTGTGTTCACTACCAGCTGGGTTAAATGCGGAGGACACATTTCGCTGTACAGTGTACACTGTATAGTGACAAATACGTGCACCTTTACCTTTACTGCCAAAGCAGCTCGAACCCATCAAGGCATGGACTCCACAAGACCTGTATCTGACACCAAGACGTTACCAGCAGATCGTTTGAGGATGTTGTGAAGTGGGGCCACCATGGGTCACATCAATAAGCCTTAGGTGCTCTTGACCCTGTCTCTGGTTCACTCAGTGTCCTTCTTTGGACCATCTTTGGTAGGTAGATGTTTTGCTGAGATGCTCTGACTCAGTCGTCTAGCCATCACAATGATGACTAGGTTGAGAATGGCCCACTGCCAAAAATACCCTGCCTGATAATCAGAAATTGACCATTGATGAAGGTCTGTCAATGGATGGGCTACAGATATCAATAAGGTGAACCTTCAGGGTTCTAGTAAAGTGTCCACAACCCAAAAATATCCAAAAGAAACTGGTTCTACGTCAAAGCTTAACCACTGATGAGGATTTGGAAGAAGATATGTAGTTTGTGTTATACAAAAGTTCAGTGAAATCTTATTTACACAGACCTGGACAAATCAAGAAATACAGTGTGATGAAGCATCATGAGACTGGAGAACAGTTGGGTGGAGGTTATTACGATACTCCATTTGTCTTAAATAGAATAAAGAATGACGAGAAACTGCCTGAACCGAGGAAATGAGCTGACAGTATTGATATAGATATCCATGGCTGCAACTCTACCATGAACTATGAACTTGCTATCCCACCTAAAACCCCTGCCCACCTGAACCACCCTCAAACCAGTCCAAAGTTCCTGCAGTGCTCCTCAAGAAGTAGATGAGCTCATTAAAGACTTATCTTCTGAACTCAACCGCCATCTTGTGGTTGTGGTGTGTTATTGCATGGACAGCATCCATGACGAACTCGGAATCCCTAACTGTGGATGAAAAGGGAAGGTGTATTGGGCCACAGTGTGTACTTTGTGAGAAACACTTACTGGACACTTAATGAGTATACAACAATCAGCCATGACATTAAAACCCTCTGCCTAATATTGTGTAGACCCCCCTTGTGCTGCCAAAGCAGCTCATACCTATCAAGGCATGGACTCCACAAGACCTGTATCTGACGCAAAGACGTTACCAGCAGATCTTTTGAGGATGTTGTGAAGTGGGGCCACCATGGGTCACATCAATAAGCCTTAGGTGCCCTTGACCCTGTCTCTGGTTTGGTAGGTACCTGTTTTGCTGAGATGCTCTGACCCAGTCGTCTAGCCATCACAAATTTGGCCCTTGTGAAAGATGCTCAGATTTCAGTGGTGCTAATATTACAGCTGATCAGTGACAAACTATAGCCAACCTGTTGCTGCTCAATTTGTCAACCTACCTCCATCTCCTTTTACCACTAGCCAGGTTCTGACCACAAAGACTGATAGACTGCAGTTGACCAGATATTATATGGGTATTAGACTTTTTTCAGCACAGCAGATAATATGTGGTCCTGATGAGTCAGTCACTATGGTCTAGTTGGGATTTTTGACAAACATCAATGTGATGGCTTGGTTGAGAATGGCCCACTGCCAAAAATACCCAGCCTGAAAATGGGAAATTGACGTTGACATATTAACGTAATATTGCAATCACTGCAATCAAACAATTCCTGTAACTGTCAATGACTTCTGCAGCTCTCAGCAGGTATTTTGGCCCACTTCTCATGAGCAAACTGCTCCAGTTGTCTTAGGTTAGAAGGGTACCTTTTTCAGACGGCATGTTAGCTCCTTCAAAAGATGCCCAATAGGATTTAGGTCAGGGCTCAAAGAAGGCCACTTCAGAATAGTCCAATGTTTTCCTTTTAGCCGTTCTTGGGTGTTTTTAAGCTGTGTTTTGGGTCATTATCCTGTTGCAAGACCCTTGACCTATGACTAAGACCAAGCTTCCTGACACTGGGCAGCACATTTCTCACTAGAATCCCTTGATAGTCTTGAGATTTCATTGTACCCTGCACAGATTCAAGACACCCTGTGCCAGATGCAGCAAAGCAGCCACAGAACATAACAGAGCCTCCTCGATGTTTCACAGTAAGGACATGACCTTTTCTTGATATGCTTCATTTTTCCATCTGTGAACATAGAGCTGATGTGCCTTGGAAATAAGTTCCATCTGTCCATAGGACATTCTTCCAGAAGCTTTGAGGCTTGTCAACATGTAGTTTGGCAAATTTCAGTCTGACTTTTTTATGATTTGTTTTCAACAATGTGTCCTTCTTGGTTGTCTTCCATGAAGTCCACTTTGGCTTAAACAATGACGGATGGTGCGATCTGACACTGATGTTCCTTGAGCTTGAAGTTCACCTTTAATCTCTTTAGAAGTTTTTCTGGGCTCTTTTGTTTCCATTCGTATTATCCAACTCTTTGATTTCTCATCAAGTTTCCTCCTGCGGCCACATCAAGTGAGGTTGGCTAGAGTCCCATGGATCTTAAATTTCTGAGTAATATGTGCAACTGTAGTCACAGGAACATCAAGCTGCTTGGAGATTATCTTATAACCTTTACCTTGAACATGCTTGTCTATAATTTTCTTTCTAATCTCTTGAGACAACTCTTACCTTTGCTTCCTCTGGTCCATGTTGAGTGTGGTACACACCATGTCAACAAACAGCACAGTGACTACCTTTAGCCCTATATACAGGCCCACTGACTAATTACAAGATTGTAGACGCCTGTGGTACTAATTAAAAAATAAATACATTATTTTCAGGGGTACCATCATTTTTGTCCAGGCCTGTTTAATAAGTTTACTTTCTATGAGTTTTACTATTTCTGTGACCATTGTGGGTTTTTCTTTCATTAACTGAGGGGTACCAACAATTTTGTCCACATGTGTATGCACTGCTGATGAGGATTTGGAAGAAGATATGTAGAAAAAGATGGACTACGGTCTCTATATGTGCACCAGCTTGGTGGATCTACAAGTAAATTTCTGAGAAACCATACGTGAGACACAAAAGGCTTCTTTTAATTGTAATGATTGTGGGACCCTTTTTGGTGTTATATGGAACTATCTACCAAATTTAAAGACCTAGGAACCACTTAAGCATCTAAACAGTTCTGTAAGTTGTCATGGAACCACTGATTTTAATCAGGGCACTGAAACTCTCCTATTCTTTTAAGAGACTGGTGAGTGTATACCATTACTCAAGGTTAGGTGTGGATCATGCAGATGCAAGGACTATTCAAGGATGTGCATATTACTGAGCATTCTTTATTACTCTCTCCACACACTGTTTCGAGACAAACTAGTATCCCGGGTGTGCAACAGCAACCTAAATCAAAAGCTGATGTGGAGAAAACAGCAACACAAACAGCAAAACTACCAAACTGTTCCCGGGGGATAAGGGAGTTCTTCTGAGAACAGAGCTGAATTGGTTGAGCTGTCGGTCAGCCTCCTCTCCTCAGCAGTAAAGTGAGTGACTCTTTGGGTAATGCCGGAGTACTGCACAGGGAGCCTGCTGAGAGCCACCTCGCTGCTCTCCTGAAACAGAGAAAAGAGCTGTTCACAGGCAGTCTCGTGCAAAGGCCTGCACACTCACAGCAAGACATGAATGTTTAACCAGAGGCTTCTGCTCAAGCCAGCAGGACAGAAGAGCTCTCCCAGGCACAAGAGCCTCAAAGCAGTCAAAGAATTCACCTGCAGAAAAACGCCCCCCAATTAAAGAAAATTATGAAGACATTTATACAGTTTTGAATATAACCCCTGAGTGCCATTTATAATATGTATTAAACATTCACTGGGATAAAAGCTGCATTCTTTTGGAAAAGATATTTTGCTCCACCTAGAGGCAAATGTGGAATATGCTATGCCACACTGCTACACAGAAAGAATGCATCTGCTTATGCATACACAGATAAAACAGTGTGTACAGATTTGGGCGAAAACACATTTCTAAAATTTCATTCAGGGCATTTTTACCATTTGAAGTTGATCAAGAGGGTTTCCTGGGCATATATTAGGCCACTAAAGAGCCTTGTTAGAAGGTCTAGGTTGAGGTCTAGGTCTGTGAAACCAACCCTCTATAAAGTCTATAAAGACCACTGTAAAACACTTGCATATATTATATAAACTTATTATCCGTATTATCAGTATTACCTGGTCCAACGTGGGTAGCGATGACAGTGGTATGAGGACATGTAGGTTGGTCAGGTCAAAGCTTCTGAACTTCTTGCCAATCAAGGCCAGCACTTTATCTACCTGCTGCTGAGTGCCTGAAAGGAAAGGAAGGGAAGGATAGAAAAACAAGCTTTAACGCACAAATCAAACTCATCATCAACCCAGCTTAGCAGAACCTAATGGCTTTCACAGCTCACTCACCTTCTACATGGCAGATCTCAAACTCTTCAGTATGAGGCAGGGTTATAATGTAAACCTCTGCACCAGAGCTCTGCTTCAGATAGTTCATATACTTCCCTTGCTTGCCAATCAATCTGCTGACAAGATGCTACAAACAAAAGGAAAGATAGGGCGTCAGAGCAAAGTCACACATGAGACACTTTTTACATACAGATGTATTATACAGTGCTTTCACTCGGCTTCAATACAGTAGTTCAGTACACACAGGAGAACTTCATTACTGACTTCTGTTTAAGAGTTATAGTCAGTACTGAGAAAGCTCACCTTTGACACCTCAAAATCCAACTGAATCAGTTCAGAGCTCTGTGATAGGCTGGCTTGGCTGCCACTCTGCTGGAAGCAATCAATACAGCTTAAATAAATAAACACTGGAATATGGAGCAATTCTCCACTATCGCTATTCACAGACAGAATGCATAGATCTGCAAATTAATACACAGTTGAAGAGAGTTGTGTAGTTGGTCAATCACTGTAAGAATTGAGCAGAGTTGGGCTGAGGGTCTTTTTCTGCTGAGAGTTTTTACCTGGTTCATTGTGGGTAGCGATAGCAGTGGCAAGGGATCAATTATGTTGGTCAGGTCCAAGTTTCGGAACTTCTTGCCAATTAAGGCCAGCGCTTTATCTACCTGCTGCTGAGTGCCTGAGAGCAGGGGATAGGAAAAGAAAGAAAAACAAGCTTTAACACACAAATCAAACTCCTCATCAAAAGCTTAACCTAATGGCTTTCACAGCTCACTCACCTTTTATATGGCAGATCTCAACCTCTTCAGTGTAAGGCAGGGTTATAATGTAGATCTCTGCACCAGAGTGCTGCTTCAGGAAGCTCACATACTTCCCTTGCTTGCCAATCAATCTGCTGACGAGATGCTACAAACAAAAGGAAAGATAGGAAGCCAATATTAGTCAAAATTAGTGACTGACAGAAATGCGATATAGAATACATTGGACACTGCTGTAAGAACACACAGGCAATCAAACTGACAGAAGTATTATTTCCATACAGGTTTTTTTTACAGAGTTTTCACAGTGACTACATACAGTTATTCAGTACAGAGAGAAGAACTTTATTATTGACTGAAAAGGCTCACCTTTGGCACCTCAATCTCCCACTCAATCAGCTCAGAACTCTGGGATGGGCGGGCTTGGCTGCAACTCTGCTGGCCTCCCATCCGCAAGGTGAAGCAGCTGTCAGCTGAACCCATGCTATTTACATCTGAACAATTCATATGCATTTAGTGACCTTAAATATGACACATGTTACATTCATACTGTTGATTCAGGCTAAATCTTACTATTAGGGATGTCTTGACCCAATCCAGTGGATCAGGGTCAATCCATGCATACTGTAATTTATTAGGGATAAGGTGTTTTAAGCCGATCCAGTTCAAATTCTTTGTTTTTACCGCTCCATTAAATCACCCTCTGGTGTCCTGTAGGCGTTATTAATTAGGAAATCCCTAATTACTATCATTATAGTGAAATATAAGCACATTTCTAAATGCTCAGAGACCTCATGAAACAATAAATGTAATTTCCTACAAAATCATGGTACTCACCTCCTGACTGACCTGCCTCTGTCTTACTGGTTCCATTCTGGAGGCCTGGCCCGTTGAGCAATGCTGCCTCAAATACAGCAGCCACATGGTCTCTAGTCAGCACTGGCTTTTCCACCACTGAAAAATTGGAACTCTCCTGCAGTCCATCTTCCGTTTTTCCAGAACCTCTGGAGATCCCTGACATCTCATTAAGGTCATCTTTGCTCTCAAGCACAGCTGTGCTGAGGAGAAGGTCCTTGCTGCTGGTGGCATTCTCCGGCTGGCACGTGCTAGTGTCAGTTTCCTGTTTATCAGTTGTTTGATTCTGAGGTTGCGTTGCTGAGCCCTGCTCATCTCCTGTAGGCAGGTGGCTTGACTCAGTGCTTACAGCAGCTGCTTTCTCAACTGCATTTGATGGGGTTGAAGTTGGGTCTTGGGGATTTTGCTTAATCATTATAGGGCTGCCCTCTTTAGAGTCTGCAGTTGCACTGTTGGAAGAGGGGGTGCCCAACTGTTCATGTGCCATCACTGTGATTGGTGGGCAAACTGGTTTTGCTGTGGAGAACCCTGAATTCTGAATAGGTTCCTCTTTATTCTCAGGCACAGCTGAGAACAAACATGTGTCGAGGAGAAGGTCCTTGTCGCTGATGCCATCCTCTGACTGGGACGTGCTACATCCAGAGTCCTTCGTTGCAGGTATGGCCTCCGTAGCATGAAGCTTGGGAAGTACCGGGGTCGATGCCAACTGTCCCTGAGAGGACACCAAACACTCCCGCTTATCCTCGGCCTTCTCCCGTGCATAGGAAGTAAGGCAGCCATTGATGACCTCCTTCACAATCTGTGCTGCCTGCTCCTGTATGTCATCTGTGTGACTTTGAGAAGAGGATCCCACATGAGATGTGTGGACATCCTCATCCTTCGTGGGCTCCTTGTCATTAAAAGAAGGTGCACAGCTGCTCACTGCCATGACCTCTTGTTGGGCCGCTGAAATGACCTCAGTGATGAGACTGGCGGCTGAGTGCTGAAGTTTCTCAGTGTTGTCACTGGTCTCAGCAGGCTGGCTAAAGTCTCCGTTCTCTAGGTGCTGGGAACCTACAGAAGCTTCTGAGACAAGTATGCTGGCTGAGAGGGGAACTGAAGCAGATACCATAGGGCTCTTTGGGCCAAAAAAGTGCCCAAGTGCAGACTGAGTACATTTATCTACAGCTTTGGGTGCAGTGGAGGACAAGTCATCTCTGGTGGAGGACGGGCTGTCTTTCATCAAGTCCACTTGGACATTTTCAGCAAAAGGCACAGCCAATATCTCGTCAGTTACTGCCTCAGGTTCTGGGCACTCTGCTTTAGGCAGGTCCACAACTGAGGACACAGTCGGTGCGTCTTCCTTCATGTCAGGTTCCTGTTCGTCAGTGTTTTTATCCTGAGGCTGCATAGCGAAGTCCTGCTCATCTCCTGTAGAAAGGTGGCTTGACTCATTCTGGCAAACTGGTTCTACTGTTGTGGGCTCTTTGTCAGGTGCACAGCTGCTAGCTGCCTCAGAGGTTTTGTAGCTGCTTTTTTCCATGACCTCCTGTAGGGCCGCTGAAATGACCTCAGTGATGAGACTGGCAGCCAAGTGCTGAAGTTCCTCATTAATGTCAGTGGTCTCAGCAGGCCGGCTAAAGTCCCCATTCACATGGTGCTGGGATCCTACAGAAGCATCTGAGAGGGGTGTGCTGGCAGAGAGGGGAACTGAAGCAGATTCCATAGGGCTCTCTGGGCCAACAGAGTCCCTAAGCACAGACTGAACACACTCATCTTTGGTGGAGGAAGGGCTGTCTTCCACCAGGTCCACTTGGACATTCTCAGCAAAAGGGACAACCAATGTGTCGCCAGCTACCTCTGCCTCAGGCTCTGGGCACTCTGCTTTGGCTAGCTCCTCACCCGAGGATACAGTAGGCGCTATTTCCTTACTGCCATGTGTAACGCTGCCCTCACTTGGTAAAGTCAACATGTCCTGTGTCTCTTCATTGTCCTCACTGGTGATTTGTACTTTCTTGCGAGAGGTGTACCACCACCAGGAGCCCACGAGCGCTAGCACACCAGGAACTATGTACCTCAGCGCCATCTCCTGTTATTCCTAGCTACTACTGTTGAGAACAGTTCAAAAAGTGGAAAGGTAAAAAGTAGGAATTCAGCAGTTTCCATTTGCAAATACTTTCAGACATTCACAGAAACATTTAGAGCCGCATCAGAATCTGCATGTTTCCATTAGTCCAATGTCACCTAGAACACCTAAAATCTCTGCCTTCTCAGTCATGTTCTTGTAGGTGTAAACATTAGATGATTTTAAGGGTCTCTGACTGACAGGGGCCCTAAAAAATATATAGTAATAGCATATTTTGGCAGAGCTGTTAGAGTTGTGGGGCCCAAAATCCCTGGCAACGCCCATGGCAACTCGCTTATGTTTAGCTAGAGTCGTTTCAGAGTAGAAAAACAATAAACAAACAAATCCCACATACCAGCAAAACAGCACATTTTACAGTTCCGCATAAAAGCATAAAAAATTACCTGCATAACTGATATTTCCTGCATCTTTGGTGAAACGTCGTCCAAATAATCCCTTCACTCTTTCAGTGCTGCCTGACTCTCGACTGGTTCACCAACTACTGAAGAACTCGTGAGAATTCCAATTTTGATGACCTAACAATGAGCACCACTGACATCACGGCCTTTATGAAACTGTATGCAGTTTAGACTGGAAGACATACATACAGTCTACTGTAATGTAGTCTACTTCAGTAATGCCATGTCTTTACACAATCTAGGCCAACCCAACCAATTCCCATTCAAGCTTGAATCTCGGTCCCTTTATAAGAGAAAGATCATTAAAGGTAGAAGACGTGGAATTAATTAAAGTCGTGGACAATGCTGCACTGTCAGAGGAGACGCCATATACACTGATACAATCAAATAATTATATATATAACAAATTATATATATATATATATATATATATATATATATATATATATATATATATATATATCACTGTATTTACAATTGATCAAAAATGTGCTTTCTTGTCCTAGTTTCACATGAATCAGCACACTCTGGGACACATTTGTGTGTTTATTAACCTAAAACAGCTTACTGTGACAGTTACTGTGTCTAAATTAACACATCTGCTGTCTTAAATGTCTGCAATTAAAAATAAAAGTAGTGTAGTACTGATAACTGCAAAGTGTTTTGTGAAGATATTGGCCAATGATCACTTACGCTTATGTTTATGCTTTTCAGGCTGTCACTACACTTCTTTGCCTTGTAGATACGGCTTCCATTACATAAATACAGCAAGAAGTAACAAGAAATTACTCTTCAAAAGTTAATATCTTCTTTGCAAGAAAGTACTTGAGATCTTGTGAGCTAGTATGAAGAAGAACAAAGCCTGATTCCAGATTTATAGTCCCAGAATTCTACATGTTTATTTAAGTACTTTTTGCAAAATGTCATCTGGCCATTCTGTTTGGTGGTTTGCATCTTCCATTGTAGCCTCTGTACTTCTGTTCAAGTTTTTTGCAGATAGTAGTCTGACAAATACACACCTCCCTCCAGACAACTGAGGATTTTTCTTAAGATTATGAAGATTCCTCTGCCATCAGCCTACCAGTCTCTTTTCGATTGCCAGAGTTTCCTTTCTTCACGATGATATTCCACACAGTTGGTTTAGGTCATTCCAAGACAGTAAGATGCAAAACAAAAACTGATCAGATGTCCTAGTTGGAAATGAGTGGAAAAACAATACATTTACAAAAAGTAAAAGAAAATTAACATTTCTACAGAGAAACTGTATAATTTTTCATTTCTACAGAGAAACTGTACAATTTTAGATTTTTCTGAATTGTCATAATCAAACACCTTCAATAATCTGACAAATGTTCTGTAGCAAAATTAACTATCTAAAAATTCTGTGGCAGTACCAGAGTGAACACTAGCACACAGCTGGTGGAGTCACACTCAGCAACACAGAAAAATAACAAGACACAAAAGAGAGTGTCAGTAACTGAAAGACACGTCCTGTTTGCAAATAGATGGTGCCAGAAGTCAATGAGAAAGATGTGTTTTACTGAGGTTGTATTTTGTTTCTCATTGGCTCCTGGCACCAACTATATGGATATTGGGCATGTCCTCCCACTGACTCATGGTCAGCGTGGTGTTGTTTTCCCCAGGCTACCTTCTCTTACACATACATTCCATTTTTCAGCAATGGCTGGCTGCCTCACCTCAGTGTTGTAAGTTCTTAGAGCTTGAAGTTACTAGTTTCTCTGTTGCTGTATTGGCACAGCTCTTGTCCTTGTGCCAGCGACGCCACCAGGGATGGACTGACCATCAGGAGGACTGGGACAGTTCCTGGTGGGCTGCTTTAGGTGTGGGCAATTTTTCAGTAGCAGACAGGCCAGGTACTCGTGGGTACAGGTCAGCTTTCAGATCCTGCAAGACATTTCCTTAGCTAGCTAAGCTACAGCGTTATGATTTTCCAAAAACCTGGTGCAGCTTCCCCCTCAGATCTCAGAAGTGTTGATAAGAGACTTCTTTTAAAATAAATACTTCCTCAATATTTTGAGAGGGGCTTGAAGCTTGAAAACATGGGCTCCCTGCAGGGCAGTATGTTAGCAGTCACTACAACTTGCAAACATAAGAAAAGAAATATGTCCCCTTTGTTTCCTACACTCTCCCCAGTGTTATACAAAACTACAGTGAAATCTTATTTACACAGACCTGGACAAATCAAGAAATACAGTGGGATGAAGCATAATGAGACTGGAGAACAGTGGGGTGGAGGTTATTACGATACTCCATTTGTTCTGAATAGAGTAAAGAATGATGAGAAACTGCCTGAACCAAGGAAATGAGCTGACAGTATTGATATAGATATTCATGGATGCAACTCTACCATGAACTTGCTACCACCCCCTAAAACCTCTGCCCACCTGAACCACCCCCTTTCAAAAAATAATAAAAAGTCCAAAGTTCCTGCAGTGCTCCTCAAGAAGTAGAGAAGCTCATTCAAGACTAATCTCCTGAACTCAACCCCCATCTAGTGGCCGTGGTGTGTTATTGCATGGACAGCAACAAAATTGATCTTATGAGGAAGAAAAATGAACGCAAGCTTTTTTCCTAAGGTATTTGAAAGAACACCATATGTGGTCGAGTGCACTCATTAGGCCTGTCTGAGCTGTAGAAGGCTATACACCTCCTCTATTTGACACAGAGATCAGACAGGCATAAAGTTACTATGCAGAAGAAGTGCTCCTCAAATGTAGAGGAGCTCATTCAAGACTAATCTCCTGAACTCAACCGCCATCTAGTGGCCATGGTGTGTTTCTGCATGGACAGCATCCATGACTAACTGACGAAATAACCCCAATGACAGCTGAAGAGTTTACTGAAAAACTGCCACCCCTATCGACCTTAGCTTACACTCCGTCAGACCAAATGGAGCTAGTTAAATTAACAAAAGATCCATAAGATACCCTTCAATCAACCTTAGACTAAGTAGCACCGTTTAAAAGTAAAATGACAAGGCAAAAAAAAGGCTTGCACCGTGGCGCAGTGATCAAACTTGTACCTTAAAACAACAACAGTGCGGAAACTAGAGCGTAAATGGCGGAAGCCCAAACTAGAGGTGTTCCACTCTGCGTGGAAGGACAGCCTTAGTCAATATAGAAAGACACTCATTAAAGCTCACTCAGTGTATTTGGCCTCGCTGATCGAGAAAAACAAAAACAATCCTAGAATACTTTTTAGTGAAATCTATAAACTTACTAAAAGCCAGGCAGATTCTCAACCCCAGGTTCCAACATCTTTAACCAGTAATGTTTTTATGGACTATTTTAATAATAAAATAGAACATATTAGACAACAAATCCAACCCTGCTTATTAAATCAAACATGGCCGTCACCTGCTGGAGCTGCTTTAGAACTTAACTTAGTTGTAGAACAAAGACTGGAAGCCTTCTACACACTTCCACAGCCTGAACTAGAAAAAAATATTTCCTCAGAAAATTGTACAACCTGTACACTCGACCCAATTCCCTCTAAAATGCTAAAAGAAATACTCCCAATTATAATAAGACCTCTTTTATCAATAGTAAATCCATCCCTTAGCTTAGGGCATGTACCAAATCCCTTAAATTAGCAGTCATAAAACCTTTAATCAAGAAAAAGCCCAAAAGACTCTGCTTATACCTGAGTAAAATGACATGTATGAGAAATACCAATCTGGATTCAGACCCAATCATAGCACAGAGACAGCCCTAGTGAAGATTACAAATGATCTCCTTCCTGCCTTGACAGAAATTGTAGGACTGTGTAAAGAATATTAAACTCTGGATGTCACATAACGTCCTTCTTCTTAACAATGACAAAACCAAGGTTCTTCTTTTAGATCCAAAAGACACTAGAAAAAAAACTATCAGACTTAATGTTAGACTTGGCTGATGCTTCTATTATTTCTGGTCTAGCAGCTAAAAATCTTGGCGTCATATTCGATTTATCATTTGAGCAACATGTAGCCAATATTAGGAGGTCAACCTTTATGCAGCTAAGGAACATTGCCTAACTAAGAAACTGCTTATCTCTACGGGATGCAGAAAAGCTAGTACACGCTTTTATTACCTCAAGGCTAGATTACTGTACTGCACTCTTGTCAGGTTGTTCCAGCAGGAACCTCAATAAACTTCAGTTGGTTCAAAATGCTGCAGCCAGGGTCCTTACTAAAACTAGAAAATTTGACCTTATAAGTCCAGTTCTATCAGCACTTCATTGGCTCCCAGTTAAATTTCATATTGAATACAAAATTCTTCTATTAACATATAAAGCCCTACATGTCCTCGCTCATGAGTACCTGAAGGATTTTATTACATATTTTGAACCATCAAGATTACTTAGATCTCAGGGTGTTGGCTTCCTAGTAGTTCCCAAAATTCAGAAAACCTCAGCAGGGGGAAGAGCCTTTTCTTATAAAGCCCCCCAACTCTGGAACAACCTTCCAGATAATGTTTGGGACTCAGACACAGTCTCAATCTTTAAATCTAAGCTGAAAACTCATCTGTTTAGTTTAGCTTTTGGTAATTAATGTTTCCATTGCAGATGGACACAAGCGTTTCAGGGTGCTCTTGTGTTTGTGTCTTGTGAGTCTTGGTTCCTCCCAAGGTTTCTTCCTCCAGCTCTGAGAGAGTTTTTCCTTGCCACTGTCACCGTTGGCTTGCTCACTGAAGGTCTTTGATCCTTCATGTCTTCTTACATTATTTCTTTTTTGTCTCTGTCTTTTACTAATTACTAATTATGTAAAGATGCTTTGTGATGACAACAGTTGTAAAAAGCGCTATACAAATACATTTAACATGACTTGACAAACTCGAAATCTCTAACTGTGGATGAAAAGGGATGGTGTATTGGGCCACAGTGTGTACTTTGTGAGAAACAATTACTGGACACTTAATGAGTATACAACAATCAGCCATGACATTAAAACCCTCTGCCTAATATTGTGTAGGTCCCCCTCGTGCTGCCAAAGCAGCTCGGACCCATCAAGGCATGGACTCCACAAGACCTGTATCTGACACCAACACGTTACCAGCAGATTGTTTGAGGCACTTTACCAGAACCCTGAAGGTCCACCCTAATGATATCTGTAGCCCATCCATTGACAGACATTCATCAATGGTCAATTTTCGATTTTGACTGGCTTCTAGTAAAGTGTCCACAATCCAAATATATCCAAAAAAAAAAATAGTTCTATGTCAGAGCTTAACCGCTGCTGAGGATTTGGAAGAAGATATGTAGAAAAAGATGGACTACGGTCTCTAACTGTGCACCAGCTTGGTGGATCTACAAGTGAGAAACCATACGCCAGATACAATAGACATCTTTTAATTGTAATGATTGTGGGACCATTTTGGTGTTATATGGAACCATCTACCAAATTTAAAGACCTAGGAACCACTTAAGCATCTAAACAGTTCTGTAAGTTGCCATATTTGTATATGGAACCACTGATTTTAATCAGGACATTGAAACCCTCCTATTCTTTTAAGAGACTGGTGAGTGTATACCATTATTCAAGGTTAGGTGTGGATCATGCAGATGCAAGGACTATTCAAGGATGTGCATATTACTGAGCATTCTTTATTACTCTCTCCACACACTGTTTCGAGACAAACTAGAAACACTAGTATCCCGGGTGTGCAAAATAACCTAAATCAAAAGCTGATGTGGAGAAAACAGCAACACAAACAGTAAAACTACCAAACTGTTCCCGGGGGATAAGGGGGTTCTTCTGGGAACAGAGCTGAATTGGTTGAGCTGTCGGTCAGCCTCCTCTCCTCAGCAGTACAGTGAGTGACTTTTTGGGTAATGCCGGAGTTCTGCACAGACACAATTATGAAGACTTTTTTACAGTTTTGAATATAACCCCTGAGTGCCATTTATAACATGTATTAAACATTCACTGGGATTTTGGAAAAGATGTCTTGCTCCACCTAGAGGCAAAGGTGGAATCTGCTATGCCACACTGATACACAGAAAGACTGCATCTGCTTATGCATACACAGCTAAAATAGTGCGCACAGATCTGAGATTTGGGCGAAAACACATTTCTAAAATTTCATTCAGGGCATTTTTACCATTTAAAGTTGATCAAGACGGGTTTCCTGTGCATATATTAGGCCACTAAAGAGCCTTGCTAGAAGGTCTAGGTTGAGGTCTAGGTCTGTGAAACCAACCCTCTATAAAGTCTATAAAGACCACTGTAAAACACTTGCATATATTATATAAACTTATTATCAGTATTATCAGTATTACCTGGTCCAACGTGGGTAGCGATGGCAGTGGTATGAGTACATATAGGTTGGTCAGGTCAAAGCTTCTGAACTTCTTGCCAATCAAGGCCAGCACTTCATCTACCTGCTGCTGAGTGCCTGAGAGCAGGGGAGAGGAAGGATAGAAAAACAAGCTTTAACACACAAATTAAATTCATCATCAATCCAGCTTAGCAGAACCTAATGGCTTTCACAGCTCACTCACCTTCTACATGGTAGATCTCAAACTCTTCAGTATGAGGCAGGGTTATAACAGTGATCTCTGCACCAGAGCTCTGCTTCAGAAAGTTCACATAATTCCCTTACTTGCCAATCAATCTGCTGACGAGATGCTACAAACAAAAGGAAAGATAGGAAGCCAGAGCAAAGTCAATATTAGTGACTGACAGAAATGCTATATAGAATACATTGGACACTGCTGTAAGAAAAGAGGCAAACAAACTGACAGAAGTATTATTTCTATACAGGTGTGTTTTATAGAGTTTACAGTGACTACATACAGTTATTCAGTGCAGAGAGAAGAACTTTATTATTGACTGAAAAGGCTCACCTTTGGCACCTCAATCTCCCACTCAATCAGCTCAGAACTCTGGGATGGGCGGGCTTGGCTGCCACTCTGCTGGTATATCTGAACAGTTCATATCTATTCAGTGACCTTAAGTATGACACATTGTACATTCATACTGTTGATTCAGGCCAAATCTTAATATTAGGGATGTCTTGACCCAATCCAGTGGATCAGGGCCAATCCATGCATACTGTAATTGATTAGAGATGATTTTTATTAAGCCGATCCAGTTCAAATTCTTTGTTTTTACCGCTCTATTAAAGCACCCTCTGGTGTCCTATAGGCATCAATAATTCAGTAAGTTGTTGTTTTCCCCAGGCTACCTTCTCTTACACATACATTCCATTTTTCAGCAATGGCTGGCTGCCTCACCTCAGTGTTGTAAGTTCTTAGAGCTTGAAGTTACTAGTTTCGCTGTTGCTGTATTGGCACAGCTCTTGTCCTTGTGCCAGCGACGCCACTATTGATGGACTGACCATCAGGAGGACAAGGACAGTTCCTGATTTAGGTGTGGGCAATTTTTCAGTAGCAGACAGGCCAGGTACACGTGGGTACAGGTCAGCTTTCAGATCCTGTGAAACCTTTTCTTTAGCTAGCTAAGCTACATTTTTGTTTTTGGCAATCACCACAACTTGCAAACATTTTTTTGTAGCAGTGAGTGTTTCAGTTCATGTTTGGGTGAATTTCACCTATTCTTCCTTGCAAAAGGCTTCTGTTTCTGTGAGATCCTTGAGCTGTCTTGCTGCAATACTCTTCTGAGGTCTATCCACAGACCTTTGATGATGATTAGGTTGGAGGGGACTGTGAAGTCCGTAGCAAAACCTCCAGCTTGTGCTTCATGAGATAGTCCTTTGTGGGTTTCAGAGAGCTAGGCAGCTCCTTGTTTGGGAAAGGTATTATTGAAATTGGCTTCACCAGGTCTTTTCTAACAATGATTGTAAAGAAGCTATAGCCTTGAGAAGCTAATTAAGCTTTGAGGCCTTGGTAAACATTCTTAGTGTGCCAAAACTCTTAGGGTGGACCTGGTGCTCCTTTCCGCTACCACTCTAAAATAGTACAAAAATACAATGCTTTAAAAAAAAAAAAACAATTCTTGCTTACAATGCTGAAGAAAAATCTATTTCCTGGCCTTTCTTCATGTGTGTGGGTCAATGATAAAGAAGGATTTAATAGGTCCTGTTACATTTCTTACATTTTTGTTTTTGCACTGAGTGATATTCTCTCCCCCCAGTTTTGTGTAGTCTCTGCGTGGTTCACGCTCGTCCTTAGTTTTCCCTGTAATCTCCCGAGGCTCTGCCTGGTAGGTTGTTTTTTGTTGTTCACAGTTCTCCCTCACCAGCTCACCCAGCTAAGCTCCCAGAGCCCCCACGGTCTCAGGTGTGCTTTTGTGTTCACCCGTTTTAGTTGTCGAGTTTACATTGTTTTACTGTTTAGTCCTCTAAGTTGCTGCTTGGCTTGCTTTCATTTACCCTCTGTGTTGTACCCTTTTTTGTTAATAAAAGTACTTGCATTGGATCCATCTCTGCGAGTGTTCATCCCTCAGTGTCTGGCCTAACCAGCCATGACAGAATTCTCGTCCAACAGCCTCCGAACAGCGGGGATGGGAGCCTTGAATAAGGTTTTTAGCGCCAAAGGACAGTTCTTGGGGCAGCAGCAACTCACTTTCCAGAGTGTGTCAGAGACTGTTGGTAGCCTGGTGCAGCAACAGGCGGACCAGCAGCACCAAGTCGCCTAACTAGTGGGCGACATTCAGGGGCTCACAAAGCGGTTGCAAGCTGTGTTGGAGCCCGCTAGTCCTCCCAGCCCAGTCACCTCATCCCTTAGTTTGTGTCCGGTATGTACACCAGATACGTACAATGGTGATCCAGAGCTTTGTGAGGGGTTCTTGTTACAGTGCTCTGTCTTTTTTAGCAACCAACCAACTGGCACTGACCAGGCGAAGATCGCCTTTCTAGTATCGCTTCTCGCTGGTAAAGCTCTGGATTGGGCCACTGCCACCTGGGCGGAGCTGAGCGATAATCCCCGGAAGGGTCCCAAGCTACCATGTCATCAGCTGCCTCAAGTGCCAGCAAGCCGATGGAGGTAGGAATTGGTCGCCTCGATCTGGAGGAACTCAGCAGGAGGAGCCAAGGGGGTCTATGCTTCTACTGCGGGAAAGCGAAGCACCAGCGGAAGGTCTGCGGTCTGCAACCCAGAGGGGCATCACGCCAGGTCACCGGTGTGTGTGGGGAGAGGTCTCCTCACGCCAATGCAGTGAGTGTTCCTGTTTAGGGGTTGATTTCTAGGTTGATCACGTTGCCGGTGGTTATCTCCTACCAGTGCCAGTCTCTTGTCATTGCAGCACTGATCAACTGCAGTGCGGAGGGCAGCTTCCTGAGGGTGGATATCGTGGACCGTCTCAACATCCTGGTAGAAGCGCTCCCGAGGCCTCTCCGCATCACCGCCCTGGACATGAAAGCCCATGGGTCCTTGGCCCATTAACCATGACACTGCCTAAGTTCAGTTAGCAGCCAGCTTTCTCCACCAAATCTCTCCTGTTGGTTCTCCCGGTCTCTGAGCACGTCCTGATCCTCGGTCTCCCTTGGTTAAGCCACCATAACCCCCAAATTTCCTTGCCAGAACGGGAAATAGTGTCTTGGTCCCCATATTGCCGCGATAACTGCCTTCGCCTCGCCCTTCTCTGTGTCATGTCTACCTTGGTAGAGAGTCCCGAGCCCGAGACCCAGGTTGTCCTGCCCCCAGAGTACAAGTATATACAGGACGTGTTCAGTAAAGCCGAAGATGCTAAGCTTCCTCCCCATCGTCCCAATTGTGCAATTAATTTAGTGGAGGGTTCCACATTGCCCAAGGCGCGTATCTATCCCCTCACAGGGGAAGAGGGACAGGCGATGGAGGAGTATATCACTGAAGCCTTAGACCAGGAATACAAAACCCCGTCCCCGTCACCGGTAGCTTAGGGTTTCTTTTTTATTCAGAAGAAGGGTGGGGGGTTGAGGCCATGTATTGACTATCGTGCACTTAACACTATTACAAAAAAAATACCCATATCCTATGCCCCTGGTTCCGTCCGCCCTTGAATAGTTACGTGGAGCTTGGCTCTTTACGAAGCTAGACCTGCATAGTGCATACAATTTGGTGTGCATCAGGGAGGGGGATGAGTGGAAGACATGACCACCAGGGGGCATTAACAGTACCGGGTCATGCCGTAAGGCTTGTCAAACGCCCCCTCCACGATTCGCTTTCACGTCGGCTGTTCTCTCTCAGCGTCACGGGGAGGGTGACAGGATCCACCCAGTTGCGTTCTACTCTAAGAAACTCACTATGGCCAATGCAATTACAGAGGTAGGGGATAGGGAGCTCCTGGTGAACTTAGAGCTTCTTGTGTTAAAGGTGGATCAACATAGAATTAGACCAAAGTTACAGTAGACAGAGTGTTACTATATCATCTAGTCCCATCTGACCAACAAGCATAGTGGTTTCACAAGTCAGGGGGGGATGGGGAAGAATTCACTGACTAATTGAAAGCACATCTTACTGTAATGATAGATGATCACTTGTTGGTGTTATATGAAACTATTAAAAGATATAATACCCTTTAACCAGGCAAAGTTCTGGTTGTTCTTTGTTCTTTGAGTTATCTTGTTTCATGTAGACCCACAGCATTTAGTAAAGAGCCCTTGAAGGGTGTTCAATCCTAAAAACACCTGAAACCAGACGTAAAGCCATCAGATAATTTGCAGCATATCTTCTGGACATGCAGGTATGCAAGCTTACTATTGATCCACAATGCTATGCAGCCTTGAACAAAACCTAAAAGAAAAAGTTATTAATATTAAGATATACTAACATGGCCAGAAGAAAAATCATTTAGCTGTACCAGAGGACTAAGACCAATAATTAGTAATAGTAATAAATAGTCATTTCAACTAGTTATAAATAAAAAGAAATAAATGGTCATATATTTATCTGTTGGTCTGACTTATAAGTAGTGGAAAACTCTCTTTTTTTAATAGATCGGTACAACCAAGAATCAAAACTTTTTTATGAGTCTAGCAAAAACTGAGCTGAACATGTCTACGCTCTGGACAGGATTGCTTACACTTACATGAATCCAAAATGATTAATAAACTAGCTAGGTAAAACACTTCAAACTATAAACTATTTTCAAACTATAAATTAGGTCCCCTTTGTTTCCTACACTCTCCCCAGTGTTATACAAAAGTACAGTGAAATCTTATTTACACAGACCTGGACAAATCAAGAAATACAGTCTGATGAAGCATCATGAGACTGGAGAACAGTGGGGTGGAGGTTATTACGATACTCCATTTGTCTTGAATAGAATAAAGAATGATGAGAAACTGCCTGAACGAGGAAATGAGCTGACAGTATTGATATAGATATCCATGGCTGCAACTCTACCATGAACTATAAACTTGATATCCCCCCCTAAAACCCCTGCCCACCTGAACCACCCCCTTTCTATAAAAAAAAAGAAAGTCCAAAGTTCCTGCAGTGCTCCTCAAGAAGTAGAGGAGCTAATTAAAGACTAATCTCCTAAACTCAACCCCCATCTACTGGCCGTGGTGTGTTATTGCATGGACAGCAACAAAATTGATCTTGTGAGGAGGAAAAATGAACGCAAGCTTTTTTCCTAAGGTATTTGAAAGAACACCATATGTGGTCGAGTGCACTCATTAGGCCTGTCTGAGCTGTAGAAGGCTATACATCTCCTCTATTTGACCCAGAGATCAGACAGGCATAAAGTTACTATGCAGAAGAAGTGCTCCTCAAATGTAGAGGAGCTCATTCAAGACTAATCTCCTGAACTCAACCGCCATCTAGTGGCCATGGTGTGTTTCTGCATGGACAGCATCCATGACTAACTGACGAAATAACCCCAATGACAGCTGAACAGTTTACTGAAAAACTCCCACCCCTATCGACCTTAGGTTACACTCCGTCAGACCAAATGGAGCTAGTTAAATTAACAAAAGATCCATAAGATACCCTTCAATCAACCTTAGACTAAGTAGCACCGTTTAAAAGTAAAATGACAAGGCAGAAAAGGCTTGCACCATGGTATAGTGATCAAACTCGTACCTTAAAACAACAACAGTGCGGAAACTAGAGCGTAAATGGCGGGCGACCAAACTAGAGGTGTTTCACTCTGCGTGGAAGGACAGACTTAGTCAATATAGAAAGACACTCATTAAAGCTCACTCAGTGTATTTGGCCTCGCTGATCGAGAAAAACAAAAACAATCCTAGAATACTTTTTAGTGAAATCTATAAACTTACTAAAGGCCAGGCAGATTCTCAACCCCAGGTTCCAACATCTTTAACCAGTAATGTTTTTATGGACTATTTTAATAATAAAATAGAACATATTAGACAACAAATCCAACCCTGCTTATTAAATCAAACATGGCCGTCACCTGCTGGAGCTGCTTTAGAACTTAACTTAGTTGTAGAACAAAGACTGGAAGCCTTCTACCCACTTCCACAGCCTGAACTAGAAAAAATATTTCCTCAGAAAATTGTACTACCTGTACACTTGACCCAATTCCCTCTAAAATGCTAAAAGAGATACTCCCAATTATAATAAGACCTCTTTTAACAATTGTAAATCCATCCCTTAGCCTTCTTCTTAACAATGACAAAACCAAGGTTCTTCTTTTAGATCCAAAAGACACTAGAAATAAACTATCAGTCTTAATGTTAGACTTGGCTGATGCTTCTATTATTTCTGGTCTAGCAGCTAAAAATCTTGGCGTCATATTCGATTTATCATTTGAGCAACATGTAGCCAATATTAGGAGGACAACCTTTATGCAGCTAAGGAACATTGCCTCTAAGAAACTGCTTATCTCTACATGATGCAGAAAAGCTAGTACACGCTTTTATTACCTCAAGGCTAGATTACTGTACTGCACTCTTGTCAGGTTGTTCCAGCAGGAACCTCAATAAACTTCAGTTGGTTCAAAATGCTGCAGCCAGGGTCCTTACTAAAACTAGAAAATTTGACCTTATAAGTCCAGTTCTATCAGCACTTCATTGGCTCCCAGTTAAATTTCATATTGAATACAAAATTCTTCTATTAACATATAAAGCCCTACATGTCCTCGCTCATGAGTACCTGAAGGATTTTATTACATATTTTGAACCATCAAGATTACTTAGATCTCAGGGTGTTGGCTTCTTAGTAGTTCCCAAAATTCAGAAAACCTCAGCAGGGGGAAGAGCCTTTTCTTATAAAGCCCCCCAACTCTGGAACAACCTTCCAGATAATGTTTGGGACTCAGACACAGTCTCAATCTTTAAATCTAAGCTGAAAACTCATCTGTTTAGTTTAGCTTTTGGTAATTAATGTTTCCATTGCAGATGGACACAAGCGTTTCAGGGTGCTCTCGTGTTTGTGTCTTGTGAGTCTTGGTTCCTCCCAAGGTTTCTTCCTCCAGCTCTGAGAGAGTTTTTCCTTGCCACTGTCACCGTTAGCTTGCTTAGTGGGGGTCTTTGATCCTTCATGTCTTCTTACATTATGTCTTTTACTAATTATGTAAAGCTGCTTTGTGATGACAACAGTTGTAAAAAGCGCTATACAAATACATTTAACATGACTTGACAAACTCGAAATCTCTAACTGTGGATGAAAAGGGATGGTGTATTGGGCCACAGTGTGTACTTTGTGAGAAACAATTACTGGACACTTAATGAGTATACAACAATCAGCCATGACATTAAAACCCTCTGCCTAATATTGCGTAGGCTCCCCTCGTGCTGCCAAAGCAGCTCGGACCCATCAAGGCATGGACTCCACAAGACCTGTATCTGACACCATGACGTTACCAGCAGATTGTTTGAGGATGTTGTAAAGTGGGGCTACAATGGGTCACATCAATCAGCCTTAGGTGCCCATGACCCTGTCTCTGGTTCACTCAGTGTCCTTCTTTGGACCACCTTTGGTAAGTACCTGTTTTGCTGAGATGCTCTGACCCAGTCGTCTAGACATCACAAATGTGGCACTTGTGAACGTTCTTAGATTTCAGTGGTGCTAATATTACAGCTGATTAGTGACAGACTATAGCCAACCGGTTGCTGCACAATTTGTCAATCTGCTTCCATCTCCTTTTACCACTAGCCAGGTTCTGACCACAAAGATTGATAGACTGCAGTTGACCAGATATTATATGGGTACTTTTCTCAGCACCGCACATGACATGTGGTCCTGGTGCATCAGTCACTATGGTTTTGCTGGGCTAGGGTGAGTATGGCCCACTGCCAAAAATTACTAGCCCAAAAATCGAAAATTGACCATTGATGAAGGTCTGTCAATGGATGGGCTACAGATATCATTAGGGTGGACCTTCAGGGTTTTAGTAAAGTGTCCACAACCCAAAAATATCCAAAAGGAAGCTGTTCTATGTCAGAGCTTGACCGCTGCTGAGGATTTGGAAGAAGATATGTAGAAAAAGATGGACTTCGGTCTATAACTGTGCACCAGCTTGGTGGATCTACAAGTGAGAAACCATACCATAACCATAACATGTCATGTTTGTATATGGAACCACTGATTTTAATCAGGACATTGAAACCCTCCTATTCTTTTAAGAGACTGGTGAGCGTATACCATTACTCAAGGTTAGGTGTGGATCATGCAGATGCAAGGACTGTTCAAGGGTGTGCATATTACTGAGCATTCTTTATTACTCTGTCTCCACACACTGTTTCGAGACAAACTAGAAACACTAGTATCCCAGGTGTGCAAAAGCAACCTTAATCAAAACTACCAAACTGTTCCCGGGGGATTATGGAGTTCTTCTGGGAACAGAGCTGAATTGGTTGAGCTGTCGGTCAGCCTCCTCTCCTCAGCAGTACAGTGAGTGACTTTTTGGGTAATGCCGGAGTTCTGCACAGACACAATTATGAAGACTTTTATACAGTTTTGAATATAACCCCTGAGTGCCATTTATTACATGTATTAAACATTCACTGGGATTTTGGAAAAGATGTCTTGCTCCACCTAGAGGCAAAGGTGGAATCTGCTATGCCACACTGATACACAGAAAGACTGCATCTGCTTATGCATACACAGCTAAAATAGTGTGCACAGTTCTGAGATTTGGGTGAAAACACATTTCTAAAATTTAATTCAGGGCATTTTAACCATTTAAAGTTGATCAAGAGGGTTTCCTGGGCATATATTAGGCCACTAAAGAGCCTTGTTAGAAGGTCTAGGTTGAGGTCTAGGTCTGTGAAACCAACCCTCTATAAAGTCTATAAAGACCACTGTAAAACACTTATTATCAGTATTATCAGTATTACCTGGTCCAATGTGGGTAGCGATGGCAGTGGTATGAGTACATGTAGGTTGGTCAGGTCAAAGCTTCTGAACTTCTTGCCAATCAAGGCCAGCACTTCATCTACCTGCTGCTGAGTGCCTGAGAGCAGGGGAGAGGAAGGATAGAAAAAAACAAGCTTTAAAACACAAATCAAATCCATCATCAATCCAGATTAGCAGAACCTAATGGCTTTCACAGCTCACTCACCTTCTACATGGCAGATCTCAAACTCTTCAGTATGAGGCAGGGTTATAACGTAGACCTCTGCACCAGAGCTCTGCTTCAGAAAGTTCATATACTTCCCTTGCTTGCCAATCAATCTGCTGACAAGATGCTACAAACAAAAGGAAAGATAGGGCGTCAGAGCAAAGTCACACATAAGACACTTTTTACATACAGATGTATTATACAATGATTTCACTCTGCTTCAATACAGTAGTTCAGTACAGACAGGAGAACTTCATTACTGACTTCTGTTTAAGAGTTATAGTCAGTACTGAGAAAGCTCACCTTTGGCACCTCAAAATCCAACTCAATCAGTTCAGAGCTCTGTGATAGGCTGGCTGGGCTGCCACTCAGCTGGAAGCAATCAATACAGCTTAAATAAATAAACACTGGAATATGGAGCATTTTTCCACTATCTCTATTCACAGACAGAATGCATAGATCTGCAAATGAATATACAGTTGAAGAGAGTTGTGTAGTTGGTCAATCACTGTAAGAATTGAGCAGAGTTGGGCTGAGGGTCTTTTTCTGCCGAGGGTTTTACCTGGTTCATTGTGGGTAGCAATAGCTGTGGCAAGGGATCAATTATGTTGGTCAGGTCCAAGTTTCGGAACTTCATGCCAATCAAGGCCAGAGTTTTTTCTACCTGCTGCTGAGTGCCTGAGAGCAGGGGATGGGAAAAGATAGAAAAACAAGCTTTAATACACAAATCAAACTCCTCATCAATCCAGCTTAACCTAATGGCTTTCACAGCTCACTCACCTTTTATATGGCAGATCTCAACCTCTTCAGTGTAAGGCAGGGTTATAATGTAGATCTCTGCACCAGAGCGCTGCTTCAGGAAGCTCACATAATTCCCTTGCTTGCCAATCAATCTGCTGACGAGATGCTACAAACAAAAGGAAAGATAGGAAGCCAATATTAGTCAAAATTAGTGACTGACAGAAATGCGATATAGAATACATTGGACACTGCTGTAAGAACACACAGGCAATCAAACTGACAGAAGTATTATTTCCATACAGGTTTTTTTACAGAGTTTTCACAGTGACTACATACAGTTATTCAGTACAGAGAGAAGAACTTTATTATTGACTGAAAAGGCTCACCTTTGGCACCTCAATCTCCCACTCAATCAGCTCAGAACTCTGGGATGGGCGGGCTTGGCTGCAACTCTGCTGGCCTCCTGTCCGCAAGGTGAAGCAGCTGTCAGCTGAACCCATGCTATTTACATCTGAACAGTTCATATGCATTTAGTGACCTTAAATATGACACGTGTTACATTCATACTGTTGATTCAGGCTAAATCTTACTATTAGGGATGTCTTGACCCAATCCAGTGGATCAGGGTCAATCCATGCATACTGTATTTGATTGGGGAAAAGGTGTTTTAAGCCAAAGCGGGTCTATTAAAGCACCCTCTGGTGTCCTATAGGCGTTATTAATTAGGAAATCACTAATTACTGTTATTATAGTGAAACATAAGCACATTTCTAAATGCTCAGAGACCTCATGAAACAATGAATGTCATTTTTTACAAAATCATGGTACTCACCTCCTGACTGACCTGCCTCTGCCTTACTGGTTCCATTCTGGAGGCCTGGCCCGTTGAGCAGTGCTGCCTCACACACAGTAGCCACATGGTCTCTAGTCAGCACTGGCTTTTCCACCACTGCAAAATCGGAACTCTCCTGCAGTCCATCTTCCTTTTTTTCAGAACCTCTGGAGATCCCTGACATTTCATTAAGGTCATCTTTGCTCTCAGGCACAGCTGTGCTGAGGAGAAGGTCCTTGCTGCTGGTGGCATTCTCCGGCTGGCACGTGCTAGTGTCAGTTTCCTGTGTATCAGTTGTTTGATACTGAGGTTGCGTTGCTGAGTCCTGCTCATCTCCTGTAGGCAGGTGGCTTGACTCAGTGCTTACAGCAGCTGCTTTCTCAACTGCATTTGATGGGGTTGAAGTTGGGGCTTGGGGATTTTGCTTGATCATTATAGGGCTGCTCTCTTCGGAGTCTGCAGTTGCACTGCTAGAAGAGGGGGTGCCCAACTGTCCATGTGCCATCACTGTGACTGGTGGGCAAACTGGTTCTGCTGTGGAGAACCCTGAATTCTGAATAGGTTCCTCTTTATTCTCAGGCACAGCTGAGAATAAACCTGTGTCGAGGAGAAGGTCCTTGTCACTGATGCCGTCCTCTGATTGGGACATGCTACATCCAGAGTCCTTCGTTGCAGATATGGCCTCCGTAGCCTGAGGCTTGGGAAGTACCGGGGTCAATGCCAACTGTCCCTGAGAGGACACCAAACACTCCTGCTTATCCTCGGCCTTCTCCCATATGGAAGGAGTGAGGCAGCTATTGATGACCTCCTTCACGATCTGTGCTGCCTGCTCCTGTATGTCATCTGTGTGACATGAAGAGGATCTCACATGAGATGTGTGGAGATCCTCATCCTTTGTGGGCTCCTTGTCATTAAAAGAAGGTTCACAGCTGCTCACTGCCATGACCTCCTGTTGGCCCACTGAATTTACCTCAGTGATGAGACTGGCGGTCAAGTGCTGAAGATTCTCAGTGTTGTCACTGGTCTCAGCAGGCTGGCAAAAGTCCAAATTCTCTAGGTGCTGGGAACCTACAGAAGCTTCTGAGACAAGTATGCTGGCTGAGAGGGGAAATGAAGCAGATACCACAGGGCTCTCTGGGCCAAAAAAGTGCCCAAGTGCAGACTGAGCACATTCATCCACAGCTTTGGGTGCAGTGGAGGACAAGTCATCTCTGGTGGAGGAAGGGCTATCTTTCACCAAGTCCACTTGGACATTTTCAGCAAAAGGCACAGCCAATATTTCATCAGTTACCTCTCCCTCAGGCTCTGAGCACTCTGCTTTAAGCAGATCCACACCCGAGGACACAGTCAGTGCATCTTCCTTCATGTCAGATTCTTGTTCGTCAGTGTTTTTATCCTGATGCTGCATAGCGAAGTCCTGCTCATCTTCTGTAGAGAGGTGGCTTGACTCTGTGCTAACAGCAGCTGTCTTTGGTCGGTTTTGAGAACATTTCTCTACCAAATTTGATAGTGTTGAGGATGGGACTGGGGGGCTCCTCCCGATAGTCCCAGGGATGTCCTGTTGGAAATCTGTAGTTGCACTGGTGCAAGAGGGAGTGTCTTGCTGTCCATGTGCTATCACTGTGACTGGTGGGCAAACTGGTTCTGCTGTTGAGAACCCTAAATTCTGAATAGGTTCCTCTATACTCTCAGGCACAGCTGAGAATAAACCTGGGCCAAGAAGAAGGTCCATGTCGCTGATGTCGTCCTCTGACTGGGACATGCTACATCCAGAGTCCTCCGTTGCAGTTATGATCTCTTTAGCCTGAAGCTTTGGAAGTTCCGGGGTCGATGCCAACTGTCCCTGAGAGGACACCAAACACCCCTGCTTATCCTTGGCCTTCTCCCATGCATGGGGAGTAAGGCAGCCATTGATGACCTCCTTTACGATCTGTGCTGCCTGCTCCTGTATGTCATCTGTGTGACTTTGAGAAGAGGATCCCACATGAGATGTGTGGAGGTCCTCATCCTTCGTGGGCTCCTTGTCATTAAAAGAAGGTGCACAGCTGCTCACTGCCATGACCTCTTGTTGGACCGCTGAAATGACCTCAGTGATGAGACTGGTGGCCAAGTGCTGAAGTTCCTCAGTGTTGTCACTGGTCTCAGCAGGCTGGCTAATGTCCCCTTTCTTATGGTGCTGGGAACCTACAGAAGCATCTGAGAGGGGTGTGCTGGCTGGGAGGGCAAATGAAGCAGATACCATAGGGCTCTCTGGGCCAACAGAAAGCCCAAGTGCAGACTGAGTACATTCATCCACAGCTTTGGGTGCAGTGGAGGACAAGTCGTCTCTGGTGGAGGACGGGCTGTCTTTCATCAAGTCCACTTGGACATTTTTAGCAAAAGGCACAGCCAATATGTCGTCAGTTACCTCTCCCTCAGGCTCTGGGCACTCTGCTTTAGGCAAATCCACAGTTAAGCGCACAGTCAGTGCGTCTTCCTTCGTGTCAGGTTCCTGTTCGTCAGTGTTTTTATCCTGAGGCTGCATAGCGAAGTCCTGCTCATCTTCTGTAGAAAGATGGCTTGACTCATTCTGGCAAACTGGTTCTACTGTCTTGGGCTCTTTGTCAGGTGCACAGCTGCAAGCTGCCTCAGAGATTTCGTAGCTACTTTCTTCCATGACCTCCTGTAGGGCTGCTGAAATGACCTCAGTGATGAGACTGGTGGCCAAGTGCTGAAGTTCCTCATTAATGTCACTGGTCTCTGCAGGCCGGCTAAAGTCCCCGTTCTCATGGTGCTGGGGTCCTACAGAAGCATCTGAGAGGGGTGTGCTGGCAGAGAGGGGAACTGAAGCAGATTCCATAGGGCTCTCTGTGCCAACAGAATGCCTAAGCATAGACTGAGCACACTCATCTTTGGTGGAGGAAGGGCTGTCTTCCACCAGGTCCACTTGGACATTCTCTGCAAAAGGCACAGCCAATCTGTCGCCATCTACCTCTCCCTCAGGCTCTGAGCACTCTGCTTTGGCTAGCTCCTCACCTGAGGATACAGTAGGCGCTAATTCCTTACTGCCATGTGTAACGCTGCCCTCACTTGGTAAAGACAACATGTCCTGTGTCTCTTCATTGTCCTCACTGGTGATTTGTACTTTCTTGCGAGAGGTGTACCACCACCAGCAGCCCGCGAGCGCCAGCATACCAGGAACTATGTACCTCAGTGCCATCTCCTGTTATTCCTAGCTACTACTGTTGAGAACAGTTCAAAAAGTGGAAAGGTATAAAGTAGAAATTCAGCAGTTTCCATATAAAAATACTTTAGCAAGAAAAAGAAACTATCAGACATTCACAGAAAATTATAGAGCCGATTTAGTACATGAACAGTGGCCAAGGATTCCAATTCCATCAGAATCTGCATGTTTCCATTAGAGATGGGATTTCTGACTAATGTAATATTCAGGAATCTCCAAGAGTTCATGAGCACCTCATAAAAGGAGCTAATGAGCTAATGCTACAGCTACAGACTTTTCTACTCAGTGGGCGATGTGCCAACGTTAGTTTTGTCAATGAAACCTACAGCAAGTTCAGTTTCTGAATCTAGCTAATGTCACCTAGAACACCTAGAATCTCTGCCTTCTCAGTCATGTTCTTGTAGGTGTAAACATTAGATGATTTTAAGGGTCTCTGACTGATAGGGGCCCTAAAAAATATATAGTAATAGCATATTTTGGCAGAGCTGTTAGAGTTGTGGGGCCCAAAGTCCCTGGCAACGCCCATGGCAACTCACTTATGTTTAGCTAGTCGTTTCAGAGTAGAAAAACAATAAACAAACAAATCCCACATACCAGCAAAACAGCACATTTTACAGTTCCGCATAAAAGCATAAAAAATTACCTGCATAACTGATATTTCCTACATCTTTGGTGAAACGTCGTCCAAATAATCCCTTCACTCTTTCAGTGCTGCCTGACTCTCGACTGGTTCACCAACTACTGAAGAACTTGTGAGAATTCCAATTTTGATGACCTAACAATGAGCACCACTGACATCACGGCCTTTATGAAACTGTATGCAGTTTAGACTGGAAGACATACATACAGTCTACTGTAATGTAGTCTATTTCAGTAATGCCATGTCTTTACACAATCTAGGCCAACCCAACCAATTCCCATTCAAGCTTGAATCTGAGTCCCTTCATAAGAGAAAGACCATTAAAGGTAGAAGACGTGGAATTAATTAAAGTCGTGTACAATGCTGCACTGTCAGAGGAGACGCCATATAACTGTATTTCCAATTGATCAACACACTCTTCACTTCACTTACTCTTATGTTTATTCTTTTCAGATTCGGAGACTGTGCTGGCCACTCTATTACAGTCAGAATTCCGGTTGACTCCTTATTTCTTAAATATTGGCGACACAATTTGGAGGTATGTTTGGGGTCATTATCCTGTTGTAGGATGACCAAGCGCTGTCCACAGGGCCTTCTTTCTTTAAGATCCCTTCCACTTTGTATAAATCTCCAATTTTACCACCTCCAAAGCATCCCCAGACCATCACGCTGCCTCCACCATGCTTGACAGATGGCATTAAGGCATTGGTCATGCATCTTTTCATTGGTCCTGCACCTCACAAATGTTCTTCTGTTTGATTTAAAGACCTCAAACTTGGGCTCATCTGTCCAATGTCTTTTCTTTTTGGCCCATCGCAGTCTTTTCTTTTTATTGGCCAGTGTGAGGTATGGCTTTTTCTTGGCAATTCTGCCATGAAGGCCGTTGATGCTGACACTGGTGTTTGACGGGTTCCATTTGGTGCAGCTGTCAGTTGACAGCCTGTGAGGCGTCTTTCTCTCAAAATGCACACTTCTTGCACAGTTCTGCATTGGGGCCTCCCCCTCCTTTTTCTGTCCTTGTTAGAGCCAGTTTGTGAGAATTGCTGATAATAAGCCTCTATACAAAAATAGGCTTTAATACAATCTTTTTATTCTTTAAAAATCATCTGATACACTTAAATTAATTGTGAAATGGACAATATTGTTTGTGAATTGCATGAAAATGTAAAAGAGGGAAATTTGCAAGTAATCCTAAACTTTTGAGCGGTAGTGTATATATACATATACATATACATATGCATGTACATATACAGGTAATGGTCATAAAATTAGAATATCATAAAAAGTTGATTTATTTCAGTAATTCCAATAAAAATATTTATTAATTACACACAGACTGATATATTTCAAGAGTTTATTTCTTGATGTGTTATTTCTTGATGTGCTATAATGTGTTATTTTTGATGGTAATAACGGACAACTAATGAAAACCTCAAATTCAGTATCTCAGAAAATTTTAATATTGTGAAAAGGTTCAATATTAAAGACACCTGGTGCCACAATCTAATCAGCTAATTAACTCAAAACACCTGCAAAGGCCTTTAAATGATCCTCAGTCTAGTTCTGTTGGCTACACAATCATGGGGAAGACTGCTGACTTGACAGTTGTCCAAAAGACAACCATTGACACCTTGTGCAAGGAGGGCAAGACACAAAAGGTAATTGCTAAAGAGGCTGGCTATCCACAGAGCCATGTGTCCAAGCACATTAATAGAGAGGTGATGGGCAGGAAAAGATGTGGTAGAAAAAAGTGCACAAGCAATAGGGATAACCGCATCCTGGAGAGGATTGTGAAACAAAACCCATTCAAAAATGTGGGGGAGATTCACAGTGTGGTCTACAGCTGGAGTCAGTGCTTCAAGAACAACCACAGACGTATGCAAGACATGGGTTTCAGCTGTCGCATTCCCTGTGTCAAGCCACTCTTGAACAATAGACAACATCAGAAGAGTCTCACCAGGGCTAAAGACAAACAGGACTGGATTGTTGCTAAATGTGGTCCAAATTTATGTTCTCTGATAAAAGTAAATTTTCCATTTCTTTTGGAAATCAAGGTCCCAGAGTCTGGAGGAAGAGAGGAGATGCACAGAATCCACGTTGCTTGAGGTCCAGTGTAAAGTTTAATGATGGTTTGGGGTGCCATGTCATCTGCTGGTGTTGGTCCACTGTGTTTTCTGAGGTCCAAGGTCAACATGCTTCCTGCTGCTGACCAACTTTATGGAGATGAAGATTTCATTTTCCAACAGGACTTGGCACCTGCACACAGTGCCAAAGCTACCAGTACCTGGTTTAAGGACCATGAGATCCCTGTTCTTAATTGGTCAGCAAACTCGCTTGACCTTAACCCCATAGAAAATCTATCTATCTATAACCCCATAGAAAATCTATGGAGCCCCAGCTAAGTATTGAGTGCTATACATGCTCGTACTTTTCATGTTCATACTTTTAATTTGGTCAACATTTCTAAAAATCCTTTTTTGTATTGGTCTTAAGTAATATTCTAATTTTCTGAGATACTGAATTTGGGGTTTAATTAGTTGTCAGTTATAACCATCAAAATTAACAGAAATAAACACTTGAATGATATCCGTCTGTGTGTAATGAATGAATATAATATACAAGTTTCACTTTTTTAATGGAATTACTGAAAAAAATAAACTTTTTCATGATATTCTATTTATGACCAGCCCCTGTTTATATATATAGCCCCAGAATTCTACATGTTTATTTAAGTACTTTTTGCTAAATGAGGCATTCTTGCCATTCTGTTTGGTGGTTTGCATGAAGTCTTCTGCAGATAGTAGTCTGACAAATACACACTTCCCTCCAGACAACTGAAGATTTTTCTTAAGATTATGAAGATTCTGCCATCAGCTTACCAGTCTCTTTTCAATTGCCAGAGTTTCCTTTCTTCTTTATGATATTCCACACAGTTGATTTAGGTCATTCCTAGACATTATGGTGCCCTGAAATGCCAAACAAAAACTGATCAGATGTCCTAATTTGAAATGAGTGGAAAAACAATACATTTACATTTTTTTTTTACAGAGAAACAGTATAATTTTACATTTCTACAGAGAAACAGTATCATTTTAGAGTGAACACTGGCACACAGCTGGTGGAGTCACACTCAGCAACACAGAAAAATGACAATACACCTAAGAGAGAGTGTCAGTAACTGAAAGACACGTCCTGTTTGCAAATAGATGGTGCCAGAAGTCAATGAGAAAGATGTGTTTTACTGAGGTTGTATTTTGTTTCTCATTGGCTCCTGGCACCAACTATATGGATACTGGGCATGTCCTTCCACTAACTCATGGTCAGCGTGGTGTTATTTTTCCCAGGCTAACTTCTCTTACACATACATTCATGTTTTTAGCAATGGCTGGCTGCCTCACCTCAAAGCTCTGAGGCCTTGGTAAACATTCTTAGCGCGCCAAAACTCTTAGGGTGGCCCTTTGCTCCCTTTTTCCCACCACTCTAAATTAATACAAAAATACACTGATCTTGCTCACAGTGCTAAAGAAAGATCTATTGCCTGGCCTCTCTTTGTGTGTGTGGGTCAATGGTAAAGAAGGCTTTAATAGGTCCTGTTACATTTCTTACATTTTGAACTCTTTTGCACTTTGAGTGATTTTCTGTTGAGGCTTTATTCTGATGCTGCTTGTACATTGTCATTGTCATTTATTTTCAGCAATAAACAAATACAAAGGAATATCTTCAGCACATCAACTAGTCATAAAAAAAATTAATAAAAGGGTATATATTTATCTGTTAGTCTGACTTATCAGCAGTGGAAAGCTCTACTATTTATTCAATCAATAATATGTGAAACACAAAACAGATACGAGCAAGTTTTAATAACTGTATTCTATTCTCCGTCAAAGTTGTGCCTATCCTAAAGGAGACAACTCTGGACAGCTTGGATATCGGCAACTACAGATCCATTTCTCTTCTCTCCTTCCTCTTAAAGCTTCTTGAACAACCTCTACAACCAACTGTCTCTCTTTCTCATTCTAAACAATCTACAGGACCCTAACCAGTCTGGCTTCAAAGCAGCACACTCTACTGAAACTGCTCTCATTGCAGTTACAGAGAAGCTCCATGCAGCTAAAGCTGCCAAACTGTCCTCGGTTCTGATCCTCCTGGACCTCTCCACAGCTTTTGACACAGTGGACCACAAGATCCTCCTGTCTATCCTTTCCAGCCTTGGAATTACCGGCTCTGCATGGCGATTGTTTGCATCGTACCTGCAGGGACGCTCATATCAGGTAACATGGCAGGGGGACACGTCCGCTCCTTTTCATTGGCGTTCCACAAGGCTCGGTTCTTGGTCCTCTTCTTTTCTCGCTCTACACTAAATCTCTTGGTAAAGTGATATCCTCTCATGGATTCTCTTACCACTGTTACGCCGATGACACTCAACTCATCCTTTCGTTCCCACCATATGACACAAAGGTTTCTGCCCGCATCTCAGAGCTGCTGTACATCCCAGGAACTGCTGAACCTAAAAACGATCTTGCCATCTCCTTTGAGAACTCACTGGTACAGAAGCTCAAAGCCTTGGTGTAGTCATGGATGATGGTTCTCAAGTCATGTCGCAAACGTAACTCGGTCATGCAGTTTTCTCCTTTACAACATCCGGAGAATTCGACCCTTCCTCTCGAGAGAGGCTGCCCAGGTGCTCGTTGAGTCTCTCGTCACTTAAATACTTGACTACTGCAACTCTCTTCTGGCAGGTCTCCCTCTGCGCACCATCAGGCCCCTGCAACTTATCCAAAATGCAGCGGCATTTGATGGCAATGGTCAAAAGCCGATCCGCACCAAGAGCCCTTCGTGCTTCAAGTACAGCTCGGTTCGACCCACCAACCTCAAAATCGATGGAAGACAAGCGTCCAGACTTTTTTTCTATCCTGGCACCAAAGTGGTGAAACGAGCTTCCCCTGGGTGTCCGAACAGCAGAGTTTCTCGCTGTCTTCAAATGCAGACTGAAGACCCACCTCTTCCGAGAATACTTGGGCAAATAGTAGAGTGGTCACCTTACTGACTTGTGTTTAGTAGTGTCTAAACTTAGAGGTCTTTGAATTATTATTAGTCTATTCAAACTAGCTAAGGTTTTTCTAGGGCAAATAGCAAAGCACTTTTGTAAGTGGCTCTGGATAAGAGCGTCTGCTAAATGCTTTAAATGTAAATGTAAATGTAACTGTTTTTGCACTTTGAGTGATTTTCTGTTGAGGCTTTCAGCAGCTGAGGAGCTGAGCTAATACTCTCCTCTAGGAAGACCTCTGGATGATAGTTTACATCCCAGTGATGGAATTTGTTTTTCATTGTTTGTTAAAATAATAATAATTAATTTAATAAAGAGCCCTTGAAGGGTGTCCAATCCTAAAAACACCTGAAACCCGACGTAAAGCCATCAGCTAATTTGCAGCATATCTTCTGGACATGCAGGTGTGCTAGCTTACTATTGACCCACAATGCTATACAGTACTATGAACTACCACAATACTATGAACAATACCTAAAAAAAAAAAAGTTATTAATATGAAGATATACTAACATGACCAGAAGAAATTCATTCAGCTGTACAAGAGGATCAAGACCACCTGATGAGTGGGCATTAGGGTAATTTCAACTAGTTATAAATAAAGATAAATAAAAGGATATATATTTATCTGTTAGTCTGACTTATGAGCAGTGGAAAGCTCTACTCTTCATTTAATCAATAATATGTGAAACACAAAACAGATACGAGCAAGTTTTAATAACTTTATTCTCTTTTTTTAATAGATCTGTACAACCAAGAATCAAACCTTTTTCATGAGTCTAGCAAAAACTGACCTGTACATGTCTACGCTCTGGACAGGATTGCTTACACTCACATGAATCCAAAATGATTAATAAACTAGCTAGGTAAAACACTTCAAACCAGTCCTACCGACAGAGAACAAGGAGTAGAAAAAGAAAATAATTATGTCCCTTTTGTTTCCTACACTCTCCCCAGTGTTATACAAAACTACAGTGAAATCTTATTTACACAGACCTGGACAAATCAAGAAATACAGTGTGATGAAGCATCATGAGACTGGAGAACAGTGGGGTGGAGGTTATTACGATACTCCATTTGTCTTGAATAGAATAAAGAATGAGAAGTAGAGAAGCCTTATTCAAGACTAATCTCCTAAACTCAACCCCCATCTACTGGCCGTGGTGTGTTATTGCATGGACAGCAACAAAATTGATCTTATGAGGAAGAAAAATGAATGCAAGCTTTTTTCCTAAGGTATTTGAAAGAACACCATATGTGGTCGAGTGCACTCATTAGGCCTGTCTGAGCTGTAGAAGGCTATACACCTCCTCTATTTGACACAGAGATCAGACAGGCATAAAGTTACTATGCAGAAGAAGTGCTCCTCAAATGTAGAGGAGCTCATTCAAGACTAATCTCCTGAACTCAACCGCCATCTAGTGGCCATGGTGTGTTTCTGCATGGACAGCATCCATGACTAACTGACGAAATAACCCCAATGACAGCTGAACAGTTTACTGAAAAACTCCCACCCCTATCGACCTTAGGTTACACTCCGTCAGACCAAACAGAGCTAGTTAAATTAATAAATGATCCAGAAGATACCCTTCAATCAACCTTAGACTAAGTAGCACCGTTTAAAAGTAAAATGACAAGGCAAAAAAAAGGCTTGCACCGTGGCGCAGTGATCAAACTTGTACCTTAAAACAACAACAGTGCGGAAACTAGAGCGTAAATGGCGGGCGACCAAACTAGAGGTGTTCCACTCTGTGTGGAAGGACAGACTTAGTCAATATAGAAAGACACTCATTAAAGCTCACTCAGTGTATTTGGCCTCGCTGATCGAGAAAAACAAAATCCCAGAATACTTTTTAGTGAAATCTATAAACTTACTAAAGGCCAGGCAGATTCTCAACCCCAGGTTCCAACATCTTTAACCAGTAATGTTTTTATGGACTATTTTAATAATAAAATAGAAAATATTAGACAACAAATCCAACCCTGCTTATTAAATCAAACATGGCCGTCACCTGCTGGAGCTGCTTTAGAACATAACTTAGTTGTAGAACAAAGACTGGAAGCCTTCTACACACTTCCACAGCCTGAACTAGAAAAAATATTTCCTCAGAAAATTGTACAACCTGTATACTTGACCCAATTCCCTCTAAAATGCTGAAAGAGATACTCCCAATTAAAGTAAGACCTCTTTTATCAATAGTAAATCCATCCCTTAGCTTAGGGCATGTACCCAAACCCTTAAATTAGCAGTCATTCCAATTAGCAGTCAAATTCCAATCTGGATTCAGACCCAATCACAGCACAGAGACAGCCCTCGTGAAGATTACAAATGATCTCCTTCTTGCCTCTGATCAAGGCTATGTGTCTCTATTAGCTCTACTAGACCTTAGTGCAGCCTATGATACAATAGATCATACCCTATTACTAGAAAGATTAGAAAAAATGTTTGGAATCACAGGAACAGCCCTCTCGTGGTTCAAATCATATCTAACTGAATGCTATCAGTTTGTAAAGATAAAAGACTTATCATCAAATTACACAGAAGTAAGATATGGAGTTCCGCAAGGCTCAATTTTAGGACCGCTATTATTTACATTTTACATGTTACCACTGGGTTCAGTTATAAGCAGACATTGTTCCATTGTTATGCAGATCACACACAGCTCTATATATCAGCCAAACCTAACGATAAATTTAGGTTACAGAAATTGTAGGACTGTGTAAAGAATATTAAACTCTGGATGTCACATAACGTCCTTCTTCTTAACAATGACAAAACCGAGGTCCTTCTATTAGGTCCAAAAGACACTAGAAATAAACTCTCAGTCTTAATGTCAGACATGGCTGATGCTTCCATTATTCCTGGTCTAGCAGCTAAAAATCTTGCCGTCATATTAGACTCAGATTTATCATTTGAGCAACATATAGCCAATATTAGTAGGACAGCCTTTATGCAGCTAAGGAACATTGCCAAATTAAGAAACTCATTATCTCTACAGGATGCAGAAAAGCTAGTACACGCTTTTATTACCTCAAGGCTTGATTACTGTACTGCACTCTTGTCAGGTTGTTCCAGCAGGAACCTCAATAAACTTCAGTTGGTTCAAAATGCTGCAGACAGGGTCCTTACTAAAACTAGAAAATTTGACCATATCAGTCCAGTTCTATCAGCACTTCATTGGCTCCCAGTTAAATTTCATATTGAATACAAAATTCTTCTATTAACATATAAAGCCCTACATGTCCTCACTCATGAGTACCCGAAGGATTTTATTACATATTTTGAACCATCAAGATTACTTAGATCTCAGGGTGTTGGCTTCCTAGTAGTTCCCAAAATTCAGAAAACCTCAGCAGGGGGAAGAGCCTTTTCTTATAAAGCCCCCCAACTCTGGAATAACCTTCCAGATAATGTTCGGGATTCAGACACAGTCTCAATCTTTAAATCTAAGCTGAAAACTCATCTGTTTAGTTTAGCTTTTGGTAATTAATGTTTCCATTGTAGATGGACACAAGCGTTTCAGGGTGCTCTCGTGTTTGTGTCTTGTGAGTCTTGGTTCCTCCCAAGATTTCTTCCTCCAGCTCTGAGAGAGTTTTTCCTTGCAACTGTCACAATTAGCTTGCTCACTGAAGGTCTTTGATCCTTCATGTCTTCTTACATTATTTATTTTTTGTCTCTGTCTTTTACTAATTACCAATTATGTAAAGCTGCTTTGTGATGACAACAGTTGTAAAAAGCGCTATACAAATACATTTAACATGACTTGACAAACTCGAAATCTCTAACTGTGGATCAGAAGGGAAGGTGTATTGGGCCACAGTGTGTACTTTGTGAGAGAGGCTTCTTTTAATTGCAGTGATTGTGGGACCATTTTTGTGTTATATGGAACTACCTACCAAATTTAAAGACCTAGGAACCACTTAAGCATCTAAACAGTTCTGTAAGTTGTCATGGAACCACTGATTTTAATCAGGACATTGAATCCCTCCTATTCTTTTAAGAGACTGGTGAGTGTATACCATTACTCAAGGTTAGGTGTGGATCATGCAGATGCAAGGACTATTCAAGGATGTGCATATTACTGAGCATTCTTTATTACTCTCTCCACACACTGTTTCGAGACAAACTAGAAACACTAGTATCCCGGGTGTGCAAAAGCAACCTAAATCAAAAGCTGATGTGGAGAAAACAGCAACACAAACAGCAAAACTACCAAACTGTTCCCGGGGGATAAGGGAGTTCTTCTGGGAACAGAGCTGAATTGGTTGAGCTGTCGGTCAGCCTCCTCTCCTCAGCAGTACAGTGAGTGACTTTTTGGGTAATGCCGGAGTTCTGCACAGACACAATTATGAAGACTTTAATTCAGTTTTGAATATAACCCCTGAGTGCCATTTATAACATGTATTAAACATTCACTGGGACTTTGGAAAAGATGTCTTGCTCCACCTAGAGGCAAAGGTGGAATCTGCTATGCCACACTGATACACAGAAAGACTGCATCTGCTTATGCATACACAGCTAAAACAGTGTGCACAGTTCTGAGATTTGGGCGAAAACACATTTCTAAAATTTCATTCAGGGCATTTTTACCATTTAAAGTTGATCAAGAGGGTTTCCTGGGCATATATTAGGCCACTAAAGAGCCTTGTTAGAAGGTCTAGGTTGAGGTCTAGGTCTGTGAAACCAACCCTCTATAAAGTCTATAAAGACCACTGTAAAACACTTGCATATATTATATAAACTTATTATCAGTATTATCAGTATTACCTGGTCCAACGTGGGTAGCGATGGCAGTGGTATGAGGACATGTAGGTTGGTCAGGTCAAAGCTTCTGAACTTCTTGCCAATCAAGGCCAGCACTTCATCTACCTGCTGCTGAGTGCCTGAGAGCAGGGGAAGGGAAGGATAGAAAAACAAGCTTTAACGCACAAATCAAATCAATCATCAATCCAGCTTAGCAGAACCTAATGGCTTTCACAGCTCACTCACCTTCTACATGGCAGATCTCAAACTCTTCAGTATGAGGCAGGGTTATAACGTAGACCTCTGCACCAGAGCTCTGCTTCAGAAAGTTCATATACTTCCCTTGCTTGCCAATCAATCTGCTGACAAGATGCTACAAACAAAAGGAAAGATAGGGCGTCAGAGCAAAGTCACACATAAGACACTTTTTACATACAGATGTATTATACAGTGCTTTCACTCGGCTTCAATACAGTAGTTCATTACAGACAGGAGAACTTCATTACTGACTTCTGTTTAAGAGGTAGAGTCAGTACTGAGAAAGCTCACCTTTGGCACCTCAAAATCCACTTTAATAAGTTCAGAGCTCTGTGATAGGCTGGTTTGGCTGCCACTCTGCTGGAAGCAATCAATACAGCTAAAATAAATAAACACTGGAATATGGAACAATTCTCCACTATCTCTATTCACAGACAGAATGCATAGATCTGCATATGAATACACAGTTGAAGAGAGCTGTATAGTTGGTTAATCACTGTAAGAATTGAGCAGAGTTGGGCTGAGGGTCTTTTTCTGCTGCGAGTTTTTACCTGGTTCATTGTGGGTAGCGACAGCAGTGGCAAGGGCTCACTTATGTTGGTCAGGTCCAAGTTTCGGAACTTCTTGCCAATCAAGGCCAGCACTTTATCTACCTGCTGCTGAGTGCCTGAGAGCAGGGGATGAGAAAAGAAAGAAAAACAAGCTTTAACACTCAAATCAAACTCCTCATCAGTCAATCTTAACCTAATGGCTTTCACAGCTCACTCACCTTTTATATGGCAGATCTCAACTTCTTCAGTGTAAGGCAGGGTCATAATGTAGATCTCTGCACCAGAGCGCTGCTTCAGGAAGCTCACATACTTCCCTTGCTTGCCAATCAATCTGCTGACGAGATGCTACAAACAAAGGGAAAGATAGGAAACCAATATAAGTCAATATTAGTGACTGACATGGTATGCTAAAAATGCTATATAGAATACAGTGGACACTGCTGTAAGAACACACTGACAGAAGTATTATTTCCATACAGGTTTTTTTTTTACAGAGTTTTCACAGTGACTACATTCAGTTATTCAGTACAGAGAGAAAAACTTTATTATTGACTGAAAAGGCTCACCTTTGGCACCTCAATCTCCCACTCAATCAGCTCAGAACTCTGGGATGGGCTGGCTTGGCTGCAACTCTGTTGGCCTCCCATCCGCAAGGTGAAGCAGCTGTCAGCTGAACTCATGCTATTTTCATCTGAACAATTCATATGCATTAAGTGACCTTAAATATGAAACATTGTACATTCATACTGTTGATTCAGGCTAAATCTTACTATTAGGGATGTCTTGACCCAATCCAGTGGATCAGGGCCAATCCAATCCACAAATCCTTAATTACTGTTATTATAGTGAAATATAAGCACATTTCTAAATGCTCAGAGACCTCATGAAACAATAAATTTTCTACAAAGTCATGGTACTCACCTCCTGACTGACCTGCCTCTGCCTTACTGGTTCCATTCTGGAGGCCTGGCCCGTTGAGCAGTGCTGCCTCACACACAGCAGCCACATGGTCTCTAGTCAGCACTGGCTTTTCCACCACTGCAAAATCTGAATCCTCTTGCAGTCCATCTTCCTTTTTTTCAGAACCTTTGGAGATCCCTGACATCTCATTAAGGTCATCATTGCTCTCAGGCACAGCTGTGCTGAGGAGAAGGTCCTTGCTGCTGGTGGCATTCTCCGGCTGGCACGTGCTAGTGTCAGTTTCCTGTGTATCAGTTGTTTGATACTGAGGTTGCGTTGCTGAGTCCTGCTCATCTCCTGTAGGCAGGTGGCTTGACTTAGTGCTTACAGCAGCTGCTTTCTCAACTGCATTTGATGGGGTTGAAGTTGGGGCTTGGGGATTTTGCTTGATCATTATAGGGCTGCTCTCTTCGGAGTCTGCAGTTGCACTGCTAGAAGAGGGGGTGCCCAACTGTCCTTGTGCCATCACTGTGACTGGTGGGCAAACTGGTTCTGCTGTGGAGAACCCTGAATTCTGAATAGGTTCCTCTTTATTCTCAGGCACAGCTGAGAATAAACCTGTGTCGAGAAGGTCCTTGTCGCTGATGCCGTCCTCTGACTGGGACATGCTACATCCAGAGTCCTTCGCTGCAGGTATGGCCTCCGTAGCCTGAGGCTTGGGAAGTACCGGGGTCAATGCCAACTGTCCCTGAGAGGACACCAAACACTCCTGCTTATCCTCGGCCTTCTCCTGTGCATAGGGAGTGAGGCAGCCATTGATGACCTCCTTCACGATCTGTGCAGCCTGCTCCTGTATGTCATCTGTGTGACATGAAGAGGATCCCACATGAGATGTGTGGAGGTCCTCACCCTTCGTGGGCTCCTTGTCATTAAAAGAAGGTGCACAGCTGCTCACTGCCATGACCTCCTGTTGGCCCACGGAATTTACCTCAGTGATGAGACTGGCGGTCAAGTGCTGAAGATTCTCAGTGTTGTCACCGGTCTCAGCAGGCTGGCTAAAGTCTCCGTTCTCTAGGTGCTGGGAACCTACAGAAGCTTCTGAGACAAGTTTGCTGGCTGAGAGGGGAAATGAAGCAGATACCACAGGGCTCTCTGGGCCAAAAAAGTGCCCAAGTGCAGACTGAGCACATTCATCCACAGCTTTGGGTGCAGTGTAGGACAAGTCATCTCTGGTGGAGGAAGGGCTGTCTTTCACCAAGTCCACTTGGAGATTTTCAGCAAAAGGCACAGCCAATATGTCGTCAGCTACCTCTTCCTCAGGCTCTGGGCACTCTGCTTTAGGCAGGTCCACACCTAAGGACACAGTCAGTGCGTCTTCCTTCATATCAGGTTCCTGTTCGTCAGTGTTTTTATCCTGAGGCTGCATAGCGAAGTCCTGCTCATCTTCTGTAGAGAGGTGGCTTGACTCTGTGCTTACAGCAGCTGCGTCTGGTCTGTTATGAGAACATTTTTCTACCAAATTTGATAGGGTTGAGAATGGGACTGAGGGGCTCCTCCCGATAGTCCCAGGGTTGTCCTGTTGGAAATCGGTAGTTGCAATGGTGCAAGAGGGAGTGTCTTGCTGTCCATGTGCCATCACTGTGACTGGTGGGCAAACTGGTTCTGCTGTCAAGAAATCTGCATTCTGAATAGGTTCCTCTATACTCTCAGGCACAGCTGAGAATAAACCTGGGCCAAGAAGAAGGTCCTTGTCACTGATGCCGTCTTCTGACTGGGACGTGCTACATCCAGAGTCCTCCGTCGCAGTTATGATCTCTTCAGCCTGAAGCTTGGGAAGTACCGGGGTCGATGTCAACTGTCCCTGAGAGGACACCAAACGCTCCTGCTTATCCTTGGCCTTCTCCCATGCATGGGGAGTAAGGCAGCCATTGATGACCTCCTTTACGATCTGTGCTGCCTGCTCCTGTATGTCATCTGTGTGACTTTGAGAAGAGGATCCCACATGAGATGTGTGGAGGTCCTCATCCTTCGTGGGCTCCTCGTCATTAAAAGAAGGTGCACAGCTGCTCACTGCCATGACCTCTTGTTGGGCCGCTGAAATGACCTCAGTGATGAGACTGGCGGCTAAATGCTGAAGTTCCTCAGTGTTGTCACTGGTCTCAGCAGGCTGGCTAAAGTCTCCGTTCTCTAGGTGCTGGAAACCTACAGAAGCATCTGAGAGGGGTGTGCTGGCTGGGAGGGGAAATGAAGCAGATACCATAGGGCTCTCTGGGCCAACAGAGTACCTAAGCACAGACTGAGTACATTCATCCACAGCTTTGGGTGCAGTGGAGGACAAGTCATCTCTGGTGGAGGAAGGGCTGTCTTTCACCAAGTCCACTTGGACATTTTCAGCAAAAGGCACAGCCAATATCTCGTCAGTTACCTCTGCCTCAGGTTCTGGGCACTCTGCTTTAGGCAGGTCCACAACTGAGGACACAGTCGGTGCGTCTTCCTTCGTGTCAGTTTCCTGTTCTTCAGTGTTTTTATCCTGAGGCTGCATAGCGAAGTCCTGCTCATCTCCTGTAGAAAGGTGGCTTGACTCATTCTGGCAAACTGGTTCTACTGTCGTGGGCTCTTTGTCAAGTGCACAGCTGCTAGCTGCCTCAGAGATTTCGTAGCTGCTTTTTTCTATGACCTCCTGTAGGGCCGCTGAAATGACCTCAGTGATGAGACTGGCAGCCAAATGCTGAAGTTCCTCATTAATGTCAGTGGTCTCAGCAGGCCGGCTAAAGTCCCCGTTCACATGGTGCTGGGGTCCTACAGAAGCATCTGAGAGGGGTGTGCTGGCAGAGAGGGGAACTGAAGCAGATTCCATAGGGCTCTCTGGGCCAACAGAGTCCCTAAGCACAGACTGAGCACACTCATCTTTGGTGGAGGAAGGGCTGTCTTCCACCAGGTCCACTTGGACATTCTCTGCAAAAGGGACAGCCAATGTGTCGCCAGCTACCTCTGTCTCAGGCTCTGGGCACTCTGCTTTGGCTAGCTCCTCACCCGAGGATACAGTAGGCGCTATTTCCTTACTGCCATGTGTAACGCTGCCCTCACTTGGTAAAGTCAACATGTCCTGTGTCTCTTCATTGTCCTGGCTGGTGATTTGTACTTTCTTGCGAGAGGTGTACCACCACCAGCAGCCCACGAGCGCCAGCACACCAGGAACTATGTACCTCAGCGCCATCTCCTGTTATTCCTAGCTACTACTGTTGAGAACAGTTCAAAAAGTGGAAAGGTATAAAGTAATAATTCAACAGTTTCCATTTGAAAATACTTTAGCAAGAAAAGGAAACTATCAGACATTCACAGAAACATTTAGAACCACATCAGAATCTGCATGTTTCCATTAGAAATGGAAAAAAATATATAGTAATAGCATATTTTGGCAGAGCTGTTAGAGTTGTGGGGCCCAAAATCCCTGGCAACGCCCATGGCAACTCGCTTATGTTTAGCTAGTCGTTTCAGAGTAGAAAAACAATAAACAAACAAATCCCACATACCAGCAAAAAGGCATATTTTACAGTTCCGCATAAAAGCATAAAAACAATTACCTGCATAACTGATATTTCCTACATCTTTGGTGAAACGTCGTCCAAATAATCCCTTCACTCTTTCAGTGCTGCCTGACTCTCGACTGGTTCACCAACTACTGAAGAACTCGTGAGAATTCCAATTTTGATGACCTAACAATGAGCACCACTGACATCACGGCCTTTATGAAACTGTATGCAGTTTAGACTGGAAGACATACATACAGTCTACTGTAATGTAGTCTACTTCAGTAATGCCATGTCTTTACACAATCTAGGCCAACCCAACCAATTCCCATTCAAGCTTGAATCTCGGTCCCTTTATAAGAGAAAGATCATTAAAGGTAGAAGACGTGGAATTAATTAAAGTCGTGGACAATGCTGCACTGTCAGAGGAGACGACATACAGTGAGTCCAAGAAGTATTTGATCCCTTGCTGATTTTCTTTGTTTGCCCACTAATAAAGACACTATCCTTCTGCACTTTTAATGGTAGATATATTCTAACATGGAGAGACAGAATATCAAGACAAAAATCCAGAATATAATTTTAAAGAATATATTTTAATTAATTTGTATTTCAATGAGGAAAATAAGTATTTGATCCCTCTTGCCAAACACACTCAATACTTAGTGGCAAAGCCTTTGTTTGCAAGCACAGCGGTGAGACGTTTGTTGTAGTTAACCACAAGTTTAGCACACACACCAGGGGGAATTTTGGCCCACTCTTCTTTGCAGATCCTCTCTAAATCATGAAGGTTGGTGGGCTGTCGCTTGGCAACTCTGACCTTCAGCTCCCTCCATAGATTTTCGATCGGATTGAGGTCTGGCGACTGGCTGGGCCACTCCATGACCTTAATGTGATTTTTCTTGAGCCAATCCTTTGTTGCCTTTGCTGTATGTTTAGGGTCGTTATCATGTTGGAAGACCCAACCACGGCCCATTTTCAGATCCCTGGCAGAGGGGAGGAGGTTGTCCCTCAGGATTGTGCGGTACATGGCTCCATCCATCTTCCCAGTGATGCGGTGAAGTAGCCCTGTACCCTTGGCAGAGAAACACCCCCAAAACATTATGCTTCCACCTCCATGCTTGACGGTGGGCACAGTGTTCTTGGGGTCATAGGCAGCATTTTTCTTCCTCCACACATGGCGGGTGGAGTTGAGGCCAAAAAGTTCAATTTTGGTCTCGTCTGACCACAAAACCTTCTCCCAATAACTTGGTTCATCTTTCAAATGATCATTGGCATACTTGAGGCGCGCCTCCACATGTGCTCTCTTCAGCAGGGGTACCTTTCGGGCACTGCAGGATGTGAATCCATTGTTGCGCAAAGTGTTGCCAATTGTTTCCTTGCAAACTGTGGTCCCAGCTGCCTTCAGGTCATTTGCTAACTCCTGCCGAGTGGTTGCAGGACGAATTCTGACTGTTCTCAGCATCATTGCCATCCCACGAGGCGAAATCTTCTTTGGAGCACCGGGCCGAGGTCTGTTGATTGTCATGTTATACTCTTTAAACTTTCTGATAATTGCACCAATAGTTGTTACTTTCACATCCAACACCTTACTAATCTTTTTGTAGCCCATTCCAGCTTTGTGAAGGTCAACAATTCTGACTCTGAGGTCCTGTGACAGCTCTTTGGTTTTACCCATGTTGGAGACTTGAAATCTGTGTGATCTGTCTGATTCTGTGGACAGGTGTTTTTCACACAAGTGATTAGTGAGAACAGGTGGCTTCAGGTCAGGTAACAAGTTGATTGGGAGTGTCTAACTGGTCTGTAAAAGCCAGAACTGCTAATGAATACTAAGGGATCAAATACTTATTTCACTCCATGAAATACAAATCAATTAATATATATTCCTTAGATTTATTTTCTGGATTTTCTTTTTAATATTCTGTCTCTCCATGTAAGAATACATCTACCATTAAAAGTATAGAATGATCATGTCTTTATTAGTGGGCCAACGAAGAAAATCAGCAAGGGATCAAATACTTCTTGGACTCACTGTATACACTGAGACATACAAATAATGGAGCATTATTATTATTCTTTCACCACATTCAGTCTGTCAGTCCTTGTGATTTAACGCACACAGATCTAATAGCACTCCGAAATATCTCTGGTCACTCCAATATATATATATAAATATATATATCACTGTATTTCCAATTGATCTAAAATGTGCTTTCTTGTCCTAGTTTCACATGAATCAGCACACTCTGGGACACATTTGTGTGTTTATTAACCTAAAACAGCTTACTGTGACAGTTACTGTGTCTAAATTAACACATCTGCTGTCTTAAATGTCTGTAATTAAAATAAAAGTAGTGTAGTACTGATAACTGCAAAGTGTTTTGTGAAGATGTTGGCTAATGATCACTTACGCTTATGTTTATTCTTTTCAGGCTGTCACTACACTTCTTTGCCTTGTAGAAACTGCTTCCATTACATAAATACAGCAAGAAGTAACAAGAAACTACTCTTCAAAAGTTTATAACTGCTTATTGAAAGCATAACTTAGTGTAATGCTAGATGATCACTTGTTGGTGTTATATGATACCATTAAAAGATATAATACCCTTTAACCAGGCAAAGTTCTGGTTGCAGGTTCTAGGAGTTATCTTTGTTCCGTGTCACAGCCTTTAGTAAAGAGCCCTTGAAGGGTGTCCAATCCTAAAAACACCTGGAACCAGACGTAAAGCCATCAGCTAATTTGCAGCATATCTTCTGGACATGCAGGTATGCTTACTATTGATCCATAATGCTATAAATCCCTGAACAAAACCTAAAAGAAAAAGTTATTTATATGAAGATATACTAACATGACCAGAAGAAAATTAATTCAGCTGTACAAGAGGACTAAGACCACCTGACGAGTGGGCATTAGGGTAATTTCAACTAGTTATAAATAAAAAAAATAAATGGAAATATATCCATATCTGTTAGTCTGACTTATGAGCAGTGGAAAGCTCTACTCTTCATTTAATCAATGATATGTGAAACACAAAACAGATACGAGCAAGTTTTAATAACTTTATTCTCTTTTTTTAATAGATCTGTACAACCAAGAATCAAACCTTTTTCATGAGTCTAGCAAAAACTGACCTGTACATGTCTACGCTCTGGACAGGATTGCTTACACTCACATGAATCAAAAATGATTAATAAACTAGCTAGGTAAAACACTTCAAACCAGTCCTACCGACAGAGAACAAGGAGTAGATTTTGGAAAGGGGTGGGGGGGGGGGGGAGAGAAAAGAAATATGTTCCCTTTTGTTTCCTACACTCTCCCCAGTGTTATACAAAAGTACAGCGAAATCTTATTTACACAGACCTGGACAAATCAAGCAATACAGTGTGATGAAGCATTATGAGAGTGGGGTGGAGGTTATTACGATACTCCGTTTGTCTTGAATAGAATAAAGAATGATGAGAAACTGCCTGAACCGAGGAAATGAGCTGACAGTATTGATATAGATATCCATGGCTGCAACTCTACCATGAACTATGAACTTGCTATCCTTTCCTAAAATCCCTGCCTACCTGAACCACCCCTTTTCAAAAAAATTTAAAAAAGAAGTCCAAAGTTCCTGCAGTCGGGTCACTGTGGCTCCTTATCCATTCTGTCTGCTTAGTGCAGGTACACACACTTCCAGAAATTGATAAGAGGTTAAAAACCAGTACGTAAGCCATGTAGTACCACTTTGCCTGACACTGACATGTTACCACAGATTTAGACAACACACTAAACACAGCAGACAGGAGGGAAAGCCCATTCCTGAGACTCAGCATAGATATTACAGTACCTACAGCTTTCAGAGACAGTGAGGATACTGCAACGAGTAGTGTAGAAAAGTGCATTCCCTTCTGCAGTAACTTCTACAGAAGAATATCCTTCCACACCAGTTTTTAAGTGTTTGCAGGGCTGTAAGGATCATTACACTATGCAATCTTTACAGTTCAAGGGGGTGACCTGTATTCCTATAACTGAAGAAAAGAAAGAAAATTCAAGTTTGTCTTTATCCTGAAACGGTTCTTAGGTTGATATCAGACATGTGGATATAAAATGCTCCTTATCACACAAGCAGTTCAAGCCGTGATATGAGCAGACCCCAACTGGAGTTCTAGTGGGTGATTCTCAGAATACAGAGAATGCTAGCAGCACACACAACAGTATGGGACCAATAATAGTGGAAAGTAGTAGTGCTCACCAAAAGAACCCTAACAGACTGATTAAAACTGTAGTAAAAGCCCAATAGAAACGCCAATCAGACAGGTTTGGAACTGCCAACATCAGGAGAATGATAGTGGAGCAGCAGCAGGAAACTGGGTGAATGAAACCTGGCTAAACAAAAACGTCAATTGCCCAAATGTAACACAGATCACGGTCAAAAACATACAAAAACAAACAAAAAAAAACAAATCTCAGTGGTTTACATTCTGTTCACCATATTACAGGTACTGCAACAGACCGCACACTGTAACAAAGTCAAACCAAACTTCCAAAGAAAAAGAAAAAAAAGCTGTGACTGAGACTTAAAGCGTTTATCCTCCACCGCAAACCAATCATGAGCACATCATCTAAATGCCATTTCATGAGCCAATTAACACAGGGTTTACAACCAGGGTGGCTTTTCCGCGATTCACAGAACGTAGAAAACGGCTACTGACCATCACGAGACCATTTACATCCATGAGACCTGACTGAGGAGTAAAGCAAGACTAGCAGGCAGCCAGCCAGCCACACTACATACAATGAACTGTGGGCTTCTTGCATGACCGGTGGATCAACATAGGACTAGGCCCAAAGGTGTGCTCTGAACAGGATTACATGCATACAGTAGACACAGTCTTACTAGATCATCTACCCAAAACAGGAGCCCCCCCTCGCAGACAGTGTTCTGGTTTAGAAGTCTCATCCGACCAGCAAGTGTAGTGATTTCACAAGTCAGGAGAAAAAGAGGGGGGAAAAAATAATAATAATAAATAAAAAGTGTAGCGAGGCCATGTCGTTTCAGTGAAGCACAACCCAATGCCTTTGTGTATTCCTCAAGATACAGGGAGAAGGACGAGCCCAGAAACAAACAGCCCAGAGAGCAAGTTGTATAGTGTCTCCTTATATAATGGGCTACAGTTACGAGCTGCATTTGGTGAGAACGCTTGACACCAGGCCTGTTCACATCGAAGGCAATTTGCAGGGCATGTCCCACAGAGCTAGTGTGCTGGGGAGGGGGTAGGGGTCACGTTTCCCCCCATAAGGCCACATTGCTGTACAGAGAGAAGTTGGGGTGGAAGATCAGACAGGATCTGTGGAGCAGTGGTAGTTCTTCATCGTCACATGACAAACTTGGACAAGTCCCGTTTCACACACTTGATGCGCAGAGACTTTTGGAACAGCGGATGGCACTCTGGTCCTGCCCTCACACGAGCAGCCGGCTTCAGTGAACCACCAGCGTCCGAAAACAAATCCGGTCAGCACATGAACTACTGAGACAGGGCTACAAAAACGGAAGTATGCACAGGTTGTTGAGATCAGTCCCAAACCGAACATTTTACAACCGAGTCTTTTCAAACGCTACCAACGTTGAGCGTTGACGGCACCATAGTTATACTCTTAAATGTACATTATTTTTTCTTCATATAATTACAGTGTTTACAGCCATGGCATAATCATCCATAGTCATGATTACTTGTGCTGGAAGGAGTCTGGTTGGACGGAAAACATGATCTTTTTTGTAGTTACCTTTTTTTTTTAAGGTATCTATTAAGGTACCTTTTTTTTTAAGGTATCTTTTCATTTTAAGTACTCTTCATTACAGCAATGAAGATTTCCCCTTATTCATTTCTTAAACAGCATTCTCTGATTAACTTGGCTTCATATTCATCTATCACTTTTTTTCCTGCATTTCAACAAATGGATTTATTCTGAAAGGGAGTACAACTCAAAACAAAGCCTCAAAACCCAAAACTGAAAAGTAATTCTCCCATAGTCAGCGATGTGCACTTCAGGTTGAGGGTGTTAAGGGGTGGGGGTGTGATGCAGGTCAATCCTGCGCGCTGACAAGATAAAAGGGGTGAGGAGGTGATAAGAAGTCGGGACGAGGAGGGGGCAGGGATCAGACGGATCAGAAGCTGTCAACCCAGGTGGCAAAGCCTCGCTCTGCCAAAGTGCGGTTCAGCAACACCAGCTAAAAAATAGGAAAAAAAATAAAATTGGAGATAAAACCATTACCAGGTTGATGTTCTTTTCATAGTCAAAATAACACTGGCTACAAGTTCTCTAAATGTGAGGCACTGTCCTCTATGTAGTTAGCTTACTGGGGAAAAAACAATTGCAAATGTACTCACCTCATCTCCAACCATGTTCCACATTTGTACTAACGGAAGGCCTGTGTTATTGTCATAATTTGTGACCTAAAAAAAACAAACAAAAAACAATAACAATAAAATGGATGTGTTTAATTGTACTTCTTAAAACATTTTAATACAGTAAAATTCTTCAGTACTTGGGCTAGCAATGGGACCCCTCGTGTCATCTCTTCCAGGGCAGAGCTGGCTTCAGTTGAAAATCGATCCTCTCCTGCAGAGGACATGGAGGGGCTAGTTATTAAAGTGGTTAAAAGACAGCAGGCAGACTTTACTTAGGGTAAACGCAACACTAAAATATTATAAAACACTAAAATCTATTCCTTACCAGGAAGAGGAGCAACATTGTCCAGTAACACTTCCGTTCCTTGGAATGGTAACGTCACAAAGTCAGACCTGAAAGAAAGAAATTATTTAAGAAAAGGAAAGCTAGAGAAAAAAAATTAAAAAAAATAAAATTGCCATGGTGTCACACTAAACACCAAGCAAAGGAGCAGTAACCTAATCTGTCGGAGGGTATCACTCTTCACTCGGTCGTAGCCGCCGTAGTCTACGTATCGGATCTCCACTTCGTTGGAATCCTTGAAGAATGAGATGACCTGTGCACGCCACCACGCACCATCAACTGCAGGAGCTGCACAGATCACACCAACTAAAGAGAAGGAGAAAGGAGGAGAAGAAAAGGTAAAGGAACTGATTTTGCAAAAGGACATTACCTATTGAGAGGAGTGGACTTCCTTAGTGAGAGTTTCTCACCTTCAGCTGGAGATGGCAGGGCCGGGGTTCCTGGCTGGGAATAGCACAGGAACATCTGCTGGTCCAGGCTGCGCAGGGCATGATAGGTTGGGTGGGTGTGTTGCTGCACAAACACGTGGCCAGCTGAGACGATATTCACCACAATAACCTCCACTGTCACACCATTAGGAAGGAGGAGCTGCAAGATGAAGAAAGACAAAGTTTACTAAACCTATTTAGTTTTTGACTGTTCATTCACCATTTCCTCAGGTGCCAGAGCAAAGAAAAACTGTCAGAGCACAATTTGGAACCACTCAGCTATACACTGCTGTGTGATAAGTCATCTTTAAATAACACTAGAAAACCTTCCTGGGATGCAAAACAAGAGCAGAGGAAAATAATCTATAAAATATATATATAAGGTTTCCTGAGCATAGATTATGAGGTCTGGGAAACCAAACCTACAAGTCTATAAAGACCACTGTAGTCACCAACTTTCTTCATACAAGTCTACCCTTCTGCAGAAATCAGCCCCACTCCCCCTGTCAAACCTGTCAAAATCAGGACTGCCCAATACGAATGTCTTGCAGCCCTTCTTTTAATAGACAAACACTGGATAGATATATAGTTTTTAGAATATGCATTACCCAGGACGTCATGGGCAGTGAAGGCAGTGAGAGGGGCAGCGGTGGGGGCGCGTACAGGTTGGTCAGGTCCAAGTCTTTGAACTTCTTACCGATCAGAGCCAACGCTTTGTCTACCTGCTGCTGGGTGCCTGAGAGCAAGAGAAGGAAACAAAAGGAAAAACATTTTAACACAAATCAAACTCATCAATCCATCTTGAAGAACCTAATGAAACCTGACAGCATTTTGCAGCTCACTCACCTTCTATATGGCAGATCTGAAACTCTTGAGTGTAAGGCAGGGTTGAAATGTAGATCTTTGCACCAGAGCTCTGCTTTAGAAAGCTCACATACCTCCCTTGCTTGCCAATTAATCTGCCAACTAGATGCTAGAACAGAGAGAAAAATCAGAGCCAAGTCAATATTAGTGACCGACAGAAATGCTATACGAGTCTTGTTCAGTTCAAAATAACTAAAGAATACATTAGACAAGTACATGCAGGCAAAAGAACTGAGTTTTTAAAACCATGCAAACTGCTTTTGAAACAGCTTCACTAACAATTAGGGACAGTACTGAAAAGGCTCACCTTTGGCACCTCTATCTCCCACACAATCAGCTCAGAACTCTGTGATGGGCTGGCTTGGCTGCCACTCTGCTGGGCATCTGCTGCCCCTAAGGTGGAGTAGCTGTCCACTGAATCCATACTGTTCACATCTGAACCTGGATCAAAACGTTCATATTAATTCAGTGACCTTAAGTTTGTCAGGACTCTATAACTACGCGCACACATACATCCACCATGGTTATGACTAACCTCAAAGCCTAAAAAACGCAGGTGTTTAACCCATGTCTTTGAAGATCAAAAACAAATAGCTGCTTAACCAGGTCATACCTGTCTGCTAAGCAACAGGTGTAACTAAAACACAAGTTACACAGATGAACAACAATAATACTTAAAACGACTGCTCTCCAGAGCATGACACCTACTGTGTCAAAGGGAAGACGAGACATAGCTCTCCTTAAATAAGGGGGGCAAAAACAAAGGACGGGAAATGTTGCCTGCAGAAATGGCAAAGATATAACATTTCACCCCGACTGAAAACACAAGTGAGAAAGTGAAGACTGGGAGACACCAGAAAACATCTGGCTAGGCATAAGACCACACTTTTCTAACATCGGAACAGGCTTAAAAAGAGCACAACAGTACTACTGCAGCATTTCCTGTCCCACTGTGAAAAAAGACAGGGGGACAGGACAAATGTGGCAGGCAGTTTGAAACAAATAACCAGGTGCTGTGACAAACACCTTTCCTAAGACACAGGCAGAGGAGGATCACAGAGCAGATGCTAGAATGGCCACACTTCGCAAAGTGTCAAATCAAATGACAGATGGGACAATTGGTTCCTGCCAAAATAAACAGTAAAACACTCTGACACTGCCCAAAATTCAGCTAAAGAAAGGATAATCCACTTTTACGCTGCAAAACACTTCCAAGCCAAAAGACAACCTAGGGACTACTGCTGGTGCAAGTAGTAAGAATGTGCAAGTGGAGGCTCTCCTCATGTAACATGCACTGTTTGGGAATTTGAGAAGTTGAGGTTTCCATGGGTCTGACAGTAAATGATCTACACTGCTTAACTGTTAAAGGGTAGCCCTTACCTTAGACTAACCAAACTTTACCACAAAAAGGCTAAAGGGGGCATTTCTGGGGTGAATTTAAATGGATTGCTACATCCACACTACAGAGTCTGGCCTTAAATATACAGTAAAAATCTATAGTACTATTAGGGATCAGGGCCAACCCATGTACATTTCAATGCCTTAAGTTTAAGGCGGATCCAGTTCCAACCTTTAGTTTCTTACCACTACAGCAAATCACCCTCTTTGTGCCTCCAGTAGGCACAATTACAAGGCATTATTCACAGGCTGCCCACAGAGAGAAGAATCCTTAAACTATCTATTTGCAAGAGAGCTCCTTGGTATCAGACAACACTCAGCAACAGGTACTCTGACTGGATCATGGCACTCACCTCCTGACTGGTCTGCCTCTGCTTCACTGGTTCCGTTTCGGAGGCCCATCCCATTGAGCCGTGCCGCTTCACACACAGCTGCTACGTGCTCTCTAGTCAGCGCTGGCTCTTCCAACTCTGTTAAATCTGAACTCTCCTGCAAACCATCCTCCTTTTCTACCGAACTTCTGGAGATCCCTGAAACCTGAATAAGGTCCTCTTTACTCTCAGGCACCACTGAGGACAAACCCGTACTGAGGAGAAGGTCCTCGCTGCTGATGCCATCCTCCGACTGGCATGTGCTACATCCAGAGTCCTCCGTTGCGGTTATGACCTCCTCAGCCTGAAGCTTGGGAAGTACCGGGGTCGATGCCAACTGTCCCTGAGAGGACACCAAACACTCCTGCTTATCCTCTGCATTCTCCCATACGGAAGGAGTGAGGCAGCCATTGATGACCTCCTTCACAATCTGTGCTGCCTGCTGCTGTAGGTCATCTGTGTGACTTTGGGAAGAGGATCCCACATGAGATGTATGGAGATCCTGGTCCCTCATTGTTTCCTTTCCATTAAAAGTAGGTGCACTGCTGCTATCTGCCCCAGTTGTTTTGCAGCTGCTCACCGCCATGACCTCCTGTTGGGCTGCCGTAATGACCTCAGTGATGAGACTGGCGGCCAAGTGCTGAAGTTCCTCCATGTTGTCACTGGTCTCAGTAGGCCGACTAAAGTTCCCATTCTCATGGCGCTGGGGTCTTACAGAAGCATCTGAGAGTGGTGTGCTGGCAGAGAGGGGAAATGAAGCAGATACCATAGGGCTCTCTGGGCCAACAGAGTGCCTAAGCACAGACTGGGCACACTCATCTTTGGTAGAGGAAGGGCTGTCTTTCACCAAGTCCACTTGGACCTTCTCAGCAAAACGGACAGCCAATATGTCGCCAGCTACCTCTCCCTCAGGTTCAAGGCGCTCTGCTTTGGCTAGCTCCACACCCGAGGATACAGCAGGCGCTACTTCCTTTGTGTCAGGTTCCTGTTGGCCGGACGTTTGATCCTGAGGCTGTTCATCTTCTGTAGGAAGGTGACTTGACTCCGTGCTTACAGCAGCTGCCTCTGGTCTGTTAAGAGAACATTTCTCTACCACATTTGATGGGGTTGAGGATGGGACTGGGGGATTCTGCCTGATGGTCTCAGGGCTGCCCTGTTGGGAGTCTGTAGTTGTACTGATGCAAGAGGGAGCGCCCAGTTTTCTGGACGCTACCACTGCCAAGCAAACTGGTTCTACCGAGGTCTTTGTTGCTGGTGCATGAACCTGCGCTATCACCTCCTGCTCAGCAGGCCTCTGCTCTTTGGCCTTAGGTCTGTCTTGACAGGTTCTGCCATGTGTAACACTGGCTGCTGGACAGCCTTTATCCACCATTCCGTTGCTGCCCTCATTTGGCGAAGCCAACAAGCCCATGGCATGTCCCTCCTCACTCTTGTGGCTTGTGATTCGTGCTTTCTTGCGTGAGGTGTACCACCACCAGCAGCCTATGAGCGCTAGCACACCAGGAAGCGTGTACGGGACAAAGGATCGAAACCTCAGCGGCATTTCCTGGGAACCCTAGCTACTACTCCTGAGAACAGAGAAAATACAAGGCAGGAATTAGAATTCAGAAGTTTACATACGCAAAAACACTGACCATTGTTCATTTACCAAACTGATTAATTTGTATCTATAGTTTTAAACTCTAGGCCACCTCATATTTCCATTAGGGATGTGCTTTCTGACCAATTGTGATTCAAGAATCCTCGAGAGTTCAAGAAAACCTCCTTAGACGCGACAATGCTACAGCTGAACAAACTAGTGCTGAAGGCTGCGGAGTACTTGCTGCCTTCTACAAGAGTTATTTTCACCTCAGTGGACAACGTGCCAATGATCAGTTTTTCTGTGAAAAATATATGAACTGTTTCTGAACCTAGCTAACGTCACAGAGAATATTTCCACATATCCATACATCTCTGCCTTCTTAGTCACATCCTTGACAACTCGCTTATGTTTAGACACCCAAAATCGCAAAACAAACAAACCCACATTATCTGTAAACTGATTTTGCTATTCTATTACACATTAATCTGAGACTCTTCATAAGAGGAGGTCAATTAAAGATTCATTTATTAGTTCTAGATAATTCTGAGTTATCATCGGAGACTGTGAAAAAAAAAAAAATCAATTGCCTCAATATAAGAAAAAAAGACTAAGATGCTGCACTGTTTATAACTACAGGTATGTGTGTATGTATATACTACAATACAACTACTGTAATAAAAAAAATGTTTAATTATTCATTAAATTCACATTTACACACACACACACACACACACGTGTATAAATATATAAAATAATCTATAATAAAAAGTAACTGCACATTTATAAACTAGACAGAAAGTGTACATACTTGTTTAATCTGTGAACAGTCCCAAAAAGTAAGTCCCCTTACTCTTACTTCATGGCATATGGGCCAGCATGGCTATGCTCACATAGCAGCCACTAGGAACAGCAGGCCTGTTGAAAAGGGGAGGATTTTGTGTACTATAGTAGAAAAGTAAAGGCGGGGCCACACAGCTACACTTAACAGCTAACAGGCTGACAGGACTACGTGCTGCGGACACTTCTGCGCCGATTGGCCAGCAGCTGCACCATGTTAAAAAAAGGACACCCAAGCATGCCTTTCCTTAACTGAGCCAGAGAAGCCCAGCCTGTGGAAAGAAAAAAATGTATTGCAGGGGGAGACATGCCTCCTCTCGACACTGCACTATATAAAAAGGACACCGTGCTAATACACGCTGAACTTGGACTTTGATCCCACAGAGATGGGCTGAACTGGGGAGTGCCAGTAGTATGGCTAACGGGAGGACACACACACACCATGTGTTACACCTAGGTAATATCACTGTGCGAATCTATTAGACCCTGGAATTTAAGAGATGCTCTACAATGAAGGGAAGAAGCTGACAGTAGTGTAAATTAAAGAGCGCATTGACTCACGCTATATGCTGGTCTACAACCTGCTTTGAAAAACGCTTGTTAGGAGGTGTGTATAACAAGCACGAGGAAGCAAGGTTTAATATGGAGTGGGCAGGCAAGAAAGAGGTCAGTTACAAACTACGTAGTACTGATAAAATTCCACGCTATAACTGGATTAACCTCTTGATGGCTAATCTTTAACAAAACACTTGTTTTAACAAAATGCAACAAGGAGCATGTATGTGAAAAAGATGGATCGTATTCACAGAAAAATAAAAAGTTAATTTACTCGCTTGTTAATAAGTAACACTCAAAACACACAAGTACAAATATTAATTCTTGCAGAGCACTTTCCATATTCAAAATGACTCAACTTGGTCTGAAATCTTTGTGACATACAACTTTCTCTTCTCAATGGAAGACCTTACAACATGGACGAAGGATCTCGTTACTAAGATTACACCCATAAGAGGTTTAGCTATGAATGACGGTGGATTAAAGGAGACGTCTAAATGGTGAGATGCGTTAGTCCCTCCTTAAAAGGGAGATAGGGAATTCAACTACTAAACAAAACAGGCGAAAACACTTGTGCAATGATCAGATTTTCCCAAACCGTTACATTACCCCATGTCAAGGCTCTGAAATTTCTGTTGCTGTTGATTCTGTACATAGTCATTATAGACCAGTGAACTAGAAGGAGAAATGCCTTAACTAAGTGGGATGGAGATAAGGATGGTCAATCACATTGCCCTGAGCTGCCCCATCCCGGCAGTCCCACATGGCCCCATTCCTGTTAAATATCAGCTTAGTGCACACACACAACAAGCAGGCCTCGGTTGAAGAGAATACGAGTCTGCTATAGGGTTTTATCACACAGATAGAAACAGTGAGTGTAATTCATCTTAAATGAGATCCTGGACATTATTGATTATTAAGGTTGTGCGGTAATCCTAACAACAAGCCTTTTTACAATGTTTCTAATTTCATTTTAATAAGCAAAACTATTTACCAACAAATTGGGTTGCTGGGTATTAACATATAAAACCATATACTGACATTACAAGACAGTTTTAGCAATATTAAAGAAATCTTCTTTGATGGACAATGAGTTTTTATATCCATGACAAAATGACAACGTTTTCTGTCTGTAAAAATAGATACAAAACAACAGACAATACAAGCTCTGTCATGCTGTAACATTTAGCATAAGCATTCACTAACTTTATTCATTTTTGAGTAGATATTATACAACAAAACTTTATTAAACTTTAAATGTCATCAGTTACCACATAACTATAATATGTATACATTACGTGATCCTGTGCAGCACTCCAAGGCAGACTAGGGTTCAATTCCCCAGCTGGGCAAGAACACCACTCTACATCAATAGGAGTCCTTGGGCAGGACTCCTAACACTACAGTTGCTGAGCTGTGTAACATGATTCAAGCGCAAGTCTGTCTGGATAGGAGCGCCAGACGATTGATAAGCGCTGGGATATTGAATTTAGTCAATATGGCCCTGTATTACTGACAACTAACCCACAGCTTTTGCAAAAATCAATACAACCAATAAGTAATTTGATAAATGCTGCTGAATTTACATAAATAATTCTAACTACACACTGGTCTCCAACCCTGGTCTTCCAAAATCTACACCGGTGCCCTGTATGGAGGCTCTCCTGTATGGGGGTCACATGTCTCGGGCTGCAGAGAGACTTGAGCGTGCGCAATTTGGTCAACACAAAAATGTCAGTAGTTATTTTGCCAAAGCCGTCGTTCACCTTCGATGAGGTTAAATAAACCCTTCGTGAAGTGGACGCCGACAGCAGGCTTGGCCGTTATCACGGGCCCGGGCGCTTTAGTGCACACACGGAGTCAGGAATCACGGTGCGCCGCTGTACGACCTTGGGGGGGGGGGAGAGATAACGGCGGGGGTCACCGGACTTCACACTCCACACACACGAGAAACAAGCAGCGAGCACTTCGAGTGGAGGAAGCATCTTAAGCAGCTTATTAGCGTGTCCGCGTTTAGCATACAAAACACCCCGCACTGAGCCTGTGCTAATATACGCACCAACCACCACACAGCCCGCTGTGGATTCCCCCAGCACTGGAGGAAATCTCACCAGCATCAACAATGGCGAGACAGGTTGTAATAAATACCACAGAAAACCTTCGTCCTGAGCAGTGTCGAAATTAAGATGGGCATCTGGCGCATATGGCTGTGTGGCTTTTACCTCGAGGTTGCGGTGCTACATGTGCGCTAGCATGAAGCCAAAGTTGGCTCCTCGTCCGACTTTTCCGGTCCACCTTAAATGCGTCCGTTGCAGTCTACGGTCACGCACAGGCGTCAGAGCGGAGCTCCTGAGCATTTAAGGTGGACCGGACAATTGCAATAAGAAGCTGGCGAACAAGAAGCCAACTTCAGTCTCGCTGCGCTAGCAGGCTAGCTGCTTACTGCTAAGCACGACTGACATTAACTTGCTGCATCGACGCTGGAAACAAACGAATATAGACAGACTACAAATCTCTAAACAGTCCTAACACGTTAGACCCGCCGTTCGGCTTTAATAAACGGGGTGAGCTGTAAGCCCGGGCTGCTAACGGGTGCATTTTGACCTACAGCGTGTTTATTAGGGTAACGGTAGGCCGAAGCGCTGGATGAATTAATGCCGTGCAGCCAGCGAGCAAAGCCATTAGCTGCACGGAGAGGTCATCCAGGAGTAAAAGCCACAGTGCACCGTGACTTTGACCAGCACGGCCAGCTCAGTTCACGACTGTGTGCAGTTAAAAAAAACAACTCTAAATGATCGATATTCCGAGTGGATTCTCTCCTGAACGTGTCTGTAAATGTCAGCAGTTACAACATCTCGAGCTTTGCGCCATAGAAAAGGTCTGGTTTTGACTTCTAAGCGCTGTGTAGCACGAGCTAGCAGTGAGAGAGTCGCTCCACGCGTTGGACGTCAAAATTAGCTGCAACACAAAGTGAACTGGGCTAGTTAGCTTAGCTTAATAGCTAGCTAAATTAACGTTACCTGAATGAACGGGTCCTGGCTATTCGTACCTTACATTTGAAAACTGCAGCCAACGGTTGCCATGCGTGGCTTTAAGCTAGCCAGCTAGCCTGGTTTACTGGAACTTACCTATGCTAGCTAGCTACCTCCAACTTAGCTACCCACCTAGCTTGAACCGCACGCTGAAATTAGAAAGCTCTGTCAGTAACACTCTCAATAGGCTGCAAAGTGAGACAGCTTTAAGTCCTGTGTTGGCTGGGAAGCCATAATTAGTTATCTAACAGTTCTGTTTAAAGTTAGAGCACCCCTACGGCTATCTGTCAATTAAATTACACTAATTAAACGCGCCTGAAGCCTAGACAAAGCATTACAATAAAATACCAAAACACAACAAAGCACGGACATTGCTGCTGTTCGCTAACCACCCCGCTAGCTAAAGTAGAGGGCAACGCTGAGACACTACACAAGAGCAGTGAGCTAGGCAGCTAAGCAGCTATCTAGCTAGCTGTCCGTGTCCCGCATGAGCTCCCCGGTTTGAGATTTACTCTGCGCCGGGCAGAGCACAGCACACTCACCGTATCTGTACGTCCTTCTCGCCGCCACCGTGAACCGCACACCCGTATTGGTGAAGCCTAGCTACTATTCCGTCCTGTGGGCCCAACACACCCCGGCCGTGTCCCTCCGCTCAGTGTCTGTATGTGTCTTTCTCGCTCGCCTCCCCACGTGTTGACCGACCGAAAGCACTCTAAAACACAGACGCATCAGCTGATCAAATCTCGCGACAACTGCGCTACTCCCAGCGACTGCGGCTGATCTCGCGAGGCTTTGTTCCCCAGCCTTAGTGTTAAACGTGCAGCACAAAGCAGTGCAGGTACTATCATCAGAAATTAACCCTTAAAAGAACTTAGTATTTAGGTGTTGACATTTAAGTTGTAGCTGAGTAAGTATAAATTCCTTTGCTCAGGGAGCTTTGTGGCCAAGCAGCTGCTTGCAAGATTTGCATGGGAAGTGGTGTAAAGCGAACCACCACTGGACTCTGGAGCAGTGGATAAAAAAAAATTAGGGTGCACGTATTTGTCACTGTACAGTGTACAGCGAAATGTGTCCTCCGCATTTAACCCATCTGGTAGTGAACACACACTCACACACACACACACATGTGTTAGGGGCAGTGAGTACACACACACACCCAGAGCGGTGGGCAGCAGAGAGGGTAAAGGGCCTTGCTCAAGGGCCCAACAGTGGCAGCTTGCCAAGCCTGGGAATCGAACCCACAACCCTGTTATCAACAGCCCGGAGCTCTAACCGCTGAGCCACCACTGCCCCGGACGGATAGTGTGTTCTGTGATGAATCACGCTTCTCTGTCTGGGTTTGGCAAATACCAAAGACAACATTGTGCCAACTGTAAAGTTTGGTGGAGGAGGGATAATGCTAAGGGGTTGGTTTTCAAGGGTTGGCCTAGGCCAGGGGTCAGCAACATGTGGCTCCGGATCCACACACAGCTTTAACAATAAATGATCTTAAACTCTGGAGTTAGTTTATAAATGCTATATATAAATGCTGCTAATTCAACTTTAAACTCAGAAGACTGGCACACAGACTGCTGGCCACATAGCAACACAGTAGACAGTAGCTAACAAAGCAAATAACAAAGATTTAAGAGAAATGGGACATAACTGCATTCATAGACACTCCAGCTGATTTCCTGATATTAAATTACAAAACGGTCAAATACTAAGAAGTTGCTACACTGAGGTCAATTTCAGCTCCAGCTCCTTGTTCAAATTTCCCCCTTCCATCTTAAACAGTGCAGCAGTTTCATTCTGGTAAGTCAGGCACCATTGGATATTTTACAAGAAACCTTTAGTTCTGTAGAAAGGTATTCTGCCAGGGATGCAAGAAAAGCAACTATTGCTGAGATTAAGCTTTAAGCGAGCAAAGTAAGTCTGCATTTTCATTTATATTAGCACATACCAAGACATATGTACAGCAAAGATGGTAAAACATTACTTTAATAAAATGGGTAAAATCTGGCTCACAAGGTGGTTTGATTGTTGTTGAAAGTGAGTCCTCTTAACCGGTTGGTGTGGCGCAACAGATAACAACAACACCATGTGGGAGACCAGGGTTCGATTCCCGGTCTGGGTGACTATGCTGCGCTACACCAATAAGAGTCCTTGGGCAAGACTTCTAACACTACATTGGCCCACCTCTGTAATACGAGTAACCTTAAGTAAGTCGCTCTCTGCTAAATGCCGTAAATGTAATGTGTGGGTTGCTGACCCCTGCCAGGGCCCCTTAGGTCCAGTAAAGGGAAATCTGAATGCTTCAGAATTCCAAGACATTTTGGACAATTGCATGTTTCCAGCTTTGTGGAAGCAGTCTGGGAAGGACTTTTTTTTCCCAGCAGGACTGTACCCCAGTGCACAAAGCATAATTGGGTGAGGTTGGTATGGAAGGCCCACACAGACCCTGACCTTTCCTGAAAATGTGACAGTAGGGCTATGGTGCATATTTTGTATATACGCTTGCATCATTTAAACATAAAATATAAAAAAAAACTTAATTTCAGAAATTAAAGCTAAATAGTTGTTTAAAATATTTTTAAATCACCAGTCTGTAACTAGAACAAATGGACCTGGCTTGTGGCTCACTCACAATTCTCCAGAAGGGGGTGCTACTAGTACTAACATAGCTTATAGCGCTTGCAATAATGAAGACCGAGACCAACTGATCCAACAAGTTTAGAATGAGAACTTACAGAAACGAACTATGTCCCTTTTACAAATTTGAATGGGCCTGAATTAGGTGATGTTCAGCATCACCTAATTCAGGGACTGTTTTGTGTGGGTCCTGCTCAAGCACACCTGATTCAACTCTCCTGGTAATTTTCAGGTTTAGTAGGTCTGTTTGAGCAGGGAAAGCAGCAACTGTGCTGGACTCCAGCCCCTGTTGCCCATGCCTGCTATAAGCGATAGTCCTGCTGCATTGGATGTGGGCAATATAATGACCAAAGAAAATGGAAAATGAAGGGGCCATTTATTGATTTAAGGGGTTTCATGATCTGTTCAGTTTGAACTCCATACATGATCAGAAGCTGCTGGTGGGTACAAACTAATTACACCTCTATACATGATAAATAACCCAGTTAACTAATGTAGTTACTGAAAAATAAGCCTCAAGATGTAATCTAGGGGCTAAACAGGCAGATTCTAATGACTTTTATGTGGCTGCAGACACCTTCTCCATTCTTGCCTCTTGAATAAGAATGATGCAGTACTAATAGGCCGCACAGTAGCGCAGGGCACATTAAGCCTCCATAAAACCAGAATTACAAACCTGAAATAATGAATACACCTTTGATATAGGTGTGACAGGGTAGTGGACAACTTTTATTATGAACACAGGTATATTTAAATTGCCATGTTATACATGTACAGCAACTAACTGCTTTACAAAAAAGCAATACAATGTCATATTTACAATCATATAACTTCCAATTTTACACAAAAATATTTACAAGTGACAAATGTGCTGTTTACAGATGACTGGTGCAATTAAAATGTGGTAAATGCTTAAACAAATACAACTTTGCATTGTTTAATACATATAGTTAACCTTTTTTTTTTCCAATGTACGCAGTGTTCCTTAACCACAACGTGTGATGAAAAATGAGCAAGACTTTATCTTACATCATAGTTCACACACACACACACACACACACACACACACACACACACACACACACACACACACACACACACACACACACACACACACACACACACACACACACACACAGGCTGAAGGGCAAGCATGCTTCCAATGAACTGCAGTGCAGGCAGTATTCTAGATCATACCTGCATCTATAGCTTTACATATTAGGCTTCCATATATCCTGAGAACTTGCGCAGTTAAATTCAGCTGTGTACCATCAAGTCAATGCTTGGGATTAGTGAATGCATAACTGAAAGGGAGTGAAAGAGATAGATAGACAGATTATAGTCTTGGTTAGTTGAAACCCATCTTTTACCCACATCAGTCCTTTGCATGAGGTGTAGGTGTTGGTAAAATGTGTTTAACTTGAATTAAAAACGACGTCTACAATGTTTAAGTGAACTGCCTCGGCACCTTCACCAGCTGGGACTAGGAACACTGTACTACTACTCTTGCACCCTAAAATGACGGTACTCACTCACTCACGCGCACACACACAGACAACAGGGTAACATAACAGAACATTACATACTGAAGCTACATGGTTTAGACAATGACGGGGAAACAAAATAAGCTTAAGAAACAACCGAACATGGGAGTGCAGGACAGATTTGGTCCCAATTCCAAAAGCAAAAGCATGAGGCACTGTTATTCATAACTGGACTACATACACTGGACGCAGTGACAAGAGTAAACCCTTTAAGGCAATTAATTCTTAGGAGATGCAGTGGTTCAAGATATACAGGTTTAGTGGTTGAGGGGCAGAAAAACAAATTACAACCAATTGAAAACAACAGGTAACTGACTTTGGTTTCCTTAAATAAGAAGTGGGTAATGCTTCATTGCATTTGGATGCTTCTTTTGTAGTGCTAGTCTTCCCTTAAAAAGACACGGTCAGTGAGAAAATAATAGAACAAAACTAACAGTATGAAAGGTAGGATAGTGTATAGACAGAAGATTTCCACCTTATCTTCTGGAAGAAGGGGGCGTGTAGGAACAGAGAATATTGCACGTCATCAGCAAACCTCCTCAGGTCATGAGCGGTATATTGAGTACACTGTAGTGGTATTCGGTTGAAAATGTAAGTGAAATGGCACATTTGTCTTCATGCATTCATAGAGGGGAGAGGGGGGGTATGAACAAGCATGCAGAGTACATACAAGCCAAAAACTTACTTACAATGGCCTGATAAACACAAGTCCTAGTGAACATGATCTACCATGGTAAACATATAAGGCAGTCCTAAAAGAAAACGAGGCGTTTACACCATGTCCTTTCATTCCGTCTTGTGATTTATCCTTTGGTGCATCGTCACCATGCCTCCCTCTTGATATCCTGGAACTTGGGGAGGGGGGGGGCTGGCACTGATGGATTAGCTGTGTGCTTCGTGCCACTGAAAGATTAGCAGACAGAGCAACACTTCATTCTGAAGGAGCACCAGTAATGGAGTGCACACAGACCACCTCATCTCCCTTTCGGTCTTTACTTATGCCCTTTAAACACACACGTAACGTAAAACAGACAAAACAACATATATTTGAAACTAAAACCATTCCTTGTGGCTCACCACAACCTTGAGACCAAGCTGAATCCTCATATGTCCTCAACTTGTCCGTTTTATCCTGGTCATTATTGTCATCATTACAGGAATCTGACCAGTTCGCACTCTTGTCAGTATGATCATTCTTGTTAATATTATTTGAATGGTTAATGGTTATAAGAGAACAGTGATTAAGAGATACCTTTTCACTTGATTTCGAGTCATCTACCTCCACAGAATAAATATATACAGTAAATGCAGCAAGTAATGATACTTCTATATTTGAAGGACATATGATACTTTTTTTTTCCTCTTTACAGTGCAGCAAAGTATGGACATATGTATACGTGAAGAACACTTCTCTATAAGTAGTACCTGTTTTTCCCTTCCTCAGCTTATATTACAAACTATACACAGCTGATAATCCTGACAAAGGCACACAATGGACAAAACAGCAACCCAAAATGTGTGATCATCGTCGTCGTCGTCTATATATCGCTTCCATATATACATCTATCTGCTTGGTATCAGCATGATGTCCAATTGCCAGTCTGGACATCAAGCCTGTGAATAGCAGGACACTATTCTCAGGACAGAAGGACCCAAGCAAAATCCCGCCAAAGACTTTGAGGCTGTCTTTCTCCACAGTCAGTTTTGGTCAGGCGTTGTAGTGGTTGTTTATGCAAGTCCCTGGTTTGTATAGTTCTTCCAGACTTTACGGTGACAGGCCTTCAGTGTTCAGTCTCCCAAAAAAATTATAGCAGAGAATAATTCAAAGCTCGATCCACAGCCTACAGCGCAATCTCCTGCTGATACTGAAGATTAAAATAGCAGACAGCGTCTTCATACTCATGTGGCTTCCCTCAGGCTCCCCTGACTTTCAGAGCGGAAGTTGAAAAGCCGACGGGGGAAAAAGGATGCCAACTGCAGAGAGCTGCGCAGTTTACAACGTTTTCTCTTCACGCGCCAGTCAAGGCTTCTAAAGGCGGTCGATTCCGAACTGTAGTGCTGAGAAGTTCTGGCTCATCCCACCTCGTCTCTTAGATCGCTATTCCACACATGCAAACACACAGGTAAAAACGCTGTTCTTCCGTTTCTGGCTTCCTCAACAAACAAAACGAAGCTCAAACGTAAGGAACCTTCTCAGACTGGTCGACGGAGCAACAGAAACTATTTATGCAGAAAGGTAATTAATGCAGCCTCCTGAATACAGAGCTTGGTCTCAGTGCATGGTCAGACTATCTTCTTGATGCTGGTACGTTTGAAGCTGCCGGCGCTGCGCTGTTTCTGCACCTGGCTGGCTGAACCGTGGCGCGCTCGGCTACCGCTGCACAGGCTGGAGGTAGGGGACAGCTCCACGTTCTCCTTATCAATACCTGCAGGGGGAGGAAGAGACAACATACACAGGTCAAATCCCACACATTCCTACCAACCAACAATATGTGAGAAAATATTAGGACACCCTATGCCCTAATAGCTGGTATTTCACCCCCTTGACTGAAATAACTTTAGTTACACAATCCCTACAATAATCTACTGGTCTCTGGCATCCATGGGGAGAAGGTTTTTCCCACTCCTCCAAGGAGAATTCTTTCAGTTATGTGACTTTTCAGTTTTAGTTTTAGGACAGATGGTCTCCTTTTTCTTTAAGCGCTGATGTGCTGCACCTGGTTCTAATTGTAGGCATTTGAAGTAGTAATAAATGTGTGTGTGTGTGTGTGTGGGGGGGGATTATTAAATCAATAATTAATAAAAGGTTTGCGTAATGTGACAGACATAACATACAAACATGTTAATTTGTAATTAGCTAATAGTTTAGTATTTCCTGTTAGTTTACTATATACTATAATAGTTTTTACTGAGAAGTACTATAAACATACCCTTCTCAATCACTTACCACACAAGAATTGCATACACCAGTTTAGATATTACACTAAGAGCAGCGGTTCTCAAACTAGGGGCTGAAAGGGGTGCTTAGACGGCTGCAGAAAAATCTTACAAGTTGTATCTCTAAAGTTCTCTTTAATTTGCCAATGTAAAGTTTATAAAAACCGCTTTGACATTATTTATCATTGCTGATATTAAAAATGTGCCAAACAATTAAAATTCATGTCCACCCCAAATGCCCACTAAACGAGCTATGGGTAAAGTCGGGAAACAGTGACATGTCTATTGTACGTGCAGGTCAGCAATGGCTGCGGAGAAAGAAAGCTCACAAAATGGTGTCTGGTAAAAGAAGATCTTGGTCCAGTAAGTAAAATTAAAGGAGAGTGGGGCGCAATGACACTCTCCATAAAAAAAAAGAAGCTTGAGAACCACTGACAGTATTTTCTCCACACAATTACTACAAATATTACAGTTATTTTCATAATAGAGATGGGCAACATGAGAGTATTGTTTCATTACAGTGTTACATTTTGCCATCATGATCAAAAATATGCTTTTCTGGGCACACTGTGGATCTGGTCCAAACCAAAGAACAATAAAGAACTGCATGTTAGGTTTTTAGGGAAAAAAAAAACAGTGCAGTGAGTCTCAAAATATTGCAATACAGATCATGTATTGTGAAAATGTTCCCAAGTGTTGGGATATATATATATATATATATATATATATATATATATATATATATATATATATATATATATATATATATGATATGTGATATATATCTCAGAGTAATACTCTTGCAATATTGCCCATCCCTGTGTCCAACAAACCATGTTAGATTAATCAATAATAAAAAGTAATATAAAATGTATAGAATTCTCTCAGTCATGGACTGAGCCTTTAATACCCTTATCAACCAGAAGGTGGCTCAAGATGCAACAGTGCTGCACCAGGTGAGATATGTGCCGTGCTCACAAGTCCAACTAATCACTTACAAAGAAACAAAGTGAGAATTCTTTTAAAATTCTCATTTTGTACCCAGTGATGTGGACTACAGCATGTCTTTAAAAAGCAAACTATATTCTAATTAAGATCTTGGAGCAGAAAGAGCAGCTGATTTCAGAATCAGCAGCAGAAGGGAAAAAGTCTAGTGTCAGGTTTTAGCACACACAGCAACGGACGAATACCTGGAAAGACGAGGTGTGGTGGAAACACAGCCGACTTAGAGCAAGGCAGAGAGGCTTCACACACGTACAAAATAGACACAAATACACACATACACACAGAGGGGTGGAAAAGAAAGCAGACATGAGTGACATTTACAACTCAAAAGAGAGAAGAAGAGACAATGAATGGTGGAAATTGAACTTAAAACAAAAATGATAGCTGATTCTCTCCTTATTAGATCATTAATAAACAGTAAGAGAGACATAACATGTTAACTAACGTGGATGATTTTCATTAATAGCTCATATATAATAGTTAAAAGTTAATTAGTAGTAAACAAGGGATTCTGAAATGGTAAAATTTATGATGGATACAAACTAACCTTAAAAAGAAATACTGGGCATCATTAACAGCCTTATAGCAGATTGCTGCTGTTGTCTTTTTTTCTTTAAATATCAGACGACTTTTATTGGCCAAATCAACCATCACTATCATCACTACCAGCACCAAAAAAAAAATTATTACAGAAGCGATAGGCACTTAAACCAGTTACCAAAGTCTGCAAACTATAGAACTGGACATTAATTGCCCATCACAGCTCTATAGTTTAGGCTTGTACCAGCGGTTTTCGGTGGCATCTCTTCTGTTGTCCTGGCATGAGACAAAGTCGGGGAGCGTCTATAAACTATAGGGCCTTCTGAATTCACAGCAAGTCCCAAACAAAGAAGAGAAAGTGCAGTGAAGTTAATGTAGAGTCAAACACAGAGATGAGAACACACATACCCAACCTAGCACACACACTTTAGAACTTCTATAGCACATGTCCGTAAACACTATGAAGTTGTAAGAAGGGGGAAAAAAAATAAATAATAATCATGTTCATCACTTGGAGAGGCAATGATTGTGCATGACATGACAAAGCCTTGCATTAGAGTGCAGCAGAGGACACAGAAGCAACCACAAACACAGCACAAAAATCCCCACACAAAGTTTTCATTCATAAGCTTTATACACACACACAGACACACAGACACACAGACACACAGACACACAGACACACACACATTTTCTGTGTGTGAACGTATACACAGCTGCTCACCTGGCGAATGCTGTGAGGTTGCCAGTGAGGTCATGGAGTTGGAGAGGTTGAGGTTGGCTGTGATGCTGAGCTGGCTCTGAACGCTGGGTGGGTATGGAGAGGTGGGCGTTCGCTGGGACTCCTCCCCTCCCTCTTCTTCAATACCCGGAAGGTAGGTGTCGATCAGAGCGTCCAAGAACTTCACCACCAGCTCAGCATAATCAGGGATCTGGGTTTGCTGCAAAGAAAAGAAGAGCATGGCTCGTGATGAGGCCAAAAAGCTCATCATAATGTGTACTACTTTTTCTCTGATAACTTGTTCATGCAATATCATACTGTTGTCTAATAACAGCATGCTATTTTCAGTGTGCCAATACTAAAGACAATTATTTCAAACAATGTTTTGGGCTTCCTTGCTTCGCCATTTGCCCCACCCATGTTTCTCCCCTTTTTAGCCATTTCCAATTCCCACCTACTAACTAGGACTGGTGGGAGCAGGAGAGGCCACGAATAACTGCTGCATCACATTTGCCATTACATTCTGGAAACATTGACTCAAACCAGACAGAATTTTTCTACCTCCCTATCTAGCAAGTAAAAGGATTTGCTTCTAATATTAATGACAGAAATACTACAGATGTAATCAACAAAAGAGGCAAACTGACCTTACAAAAGCAGACAACAACACTTGTTGGTCCAGTTGCAGACCAAAGCAAATGGATGGTATCATTGATCGCAAGTGGTTCAATAAAATGAGAAAGTCCTTCTGACTGTCTTTAGACTAACAATAGGCCATGACTCTGCTGCCTATTAGCTATCAGCAGGCCAGTGAAAGAGCCCTATAGAAACAGAAGGCTGTAGCAGTATTGAACTGTTGAAGATTCTATGAGCGGTACATAAATAGTACATCTTTGCCTTGAGCTAGTGTTATGTGGAGGAAAGGCAAGTAAAGGGGGAGGAGGGGTAGCGGAAGGGGGTTTGAACGCTTTGCTCAATTAATGCAGGCAAACCACAGACACCTCAGTGGGAAAGCAATTGCTTAGCAGGCTAAATTTCGTACTTCCTGGGGAAGACGAAAGGCTAACATAAGGACAATTAATCATACCTTACAGAAGGGGCCGGCAAACCTCCAAAGTCCATTAAAACCGAAGCCTGCAAAAGAGAGAGAAGTGACAGTGGGGTAATGACAGAGCAGGAAAAAGGAGCAGAGAATGAGAGATGAAATGAAAGTGAGGGGAAAAGGGCCAAAGAAATTATGCTCTCAGCAGACCGAGACCTTAGACATTAAATTAGTTCAATTTTAAACTTGATGCCACTTAACTACATTCCTTCTACTTTCAGATATCCACTGAACTCTTCTCCAATTAAGACAAAAACATTATTTCTTCCAAATTATTTCTATCTAATCAGCCACACAGAGAACTTCAGAAGTCAAAGTTTACATCATGACTGGGATTCATTCACAGCTTTTAAAGATGGGATTTCTCACTGTTGATGCACTTAAGAATCCACAGAAGAGCAGAAAAAAAAAGCATGAAGGGGAAAGTGTTTTTACTCTGAAGGCAGGAGGGTTGGTACTGAGGGGGTGACTCCTCATGGTAGACCACACTCTGGACGATGCCATGGACAGGGTTCAGCAAGTTGGGGTCCTGGCACATGGACAGCAGGGTGCTGATCTTGGAGTCCAGCAGATTGTGCCTGGGGCATGAAGGCCACAAAGAAGAAAATGAATGCCATAATATACATTTTCAGTAATCTAAATGAGATCACATCCAAAAAATGATGGCTAATATAAGATTAAAAAAATAAGATCAAGTGATCTGGAAAACCCAGCCTTGAAACATCGCACAATAAACCTGCCCATTGCTGTTTCATAATGAATCTAAATATTAGCCTCTGTCAAACATTGTAAACTACTTTTTTTACTTTTTGTTCACATCACTCAAATAAATCTTGACATCTTAGCATGACATGGTGAACAACAGAGTGGTCCACTAAATATGTGCCATAAGCCACCCATCTGAAATCATCCATTTGGGCTCATTAAGGAGTTACAGTTGCAGCAATACTTGCCACATGTATGGCCTCCTGTAGAGAGCAGCTCAGATAAGAATGGAAAATGTCAAGTGCTATTTTTGATGAGCTGCTTGACACTTCTAAAAGAACACACTCCACAAAAGCCACAATCAACAGCCTATGTTGACTGACTGACTCAAATTGATGAATGCTTCTGTACACGTATTCTACCTTAAAGCATCCTAGGCTGCAACTCGCCTCAGTGCTTCCGTCTTCTAACCCCAAGAGCTCACTCCAAACTTTTCTCCACTTTCACTCATGGGAACTCCAACAACACAAGATTTCAGTACTCCACCTCCTCAGATACATCTAACTCAGTCCACAAAGAACTTGCTTAAACCCGCCTGGCAAGCACCCTCAGTTTTGTTGCACCATGTACTAAAAGAACGTGGCCCGGAGGGACAGACACTCACACAACTGGAAACACCTTTGGGAAGACCACGCTGGCTTCAGCCAAATATTCGTACAGGATCCTCTGGTGGAACTCATCGGTGGTGTACTTCACTTGAGTTGCCTGCAACACAACAGACTTTCAAACACATTCTACGCCACAAGAAACGCCCCTGTCCAAACAAACAATGATCGAAATTAAGTAGAATCCAAGTACGTTTAAATAATTCTGCACAATTTGCTAATCTTTTAGCATTAAAGAGACTGGCTGAGAAAACCGGTCATTTCGTAAAGTTAAGAAAACCAATGTGGATAGAAAAGACAAGACATCAGGACAGAAGGTCTCACCAGCACAGTGAGAAGCAGAGTCTGGATCTTTGGGTCAGTGAGCACTTCTTCATCCAGTAACACATTGGACTCAGACACTGAGACTTTGCGCAAGTGGGAGTTGGCAATTCTCTGAGTTTCTGGAGAGGGATGGAGGAAAGTTTGTCACTGTATTACAGAGCCTGATATCCCATCTTCAGTCTTTAAATTGCAATTAATTGTTTGATGATACTCAGACTTGCTGAAATTATCAGAGGAATGTATGAATTTGGAAACTTAAAAACTGAAAATCTGCGTTGTTGAGATGTGTTATCAGAAAACAGATCCACTAGTGTCATATTGTAGGTTCAAGCAAAGGGCACGATATGGACAACATTGTTGGGACAGCTGCTCATTTATTGCTTCTTTTGAAATTAAGGGTATTAAAAAAAGAAAAGGTTTATCCTGCTTTTGTTAGAGAAATTGCATCTACTGTCCAGGAAAGGAGTTCTACTAGATTTTGGAGCATTGATGTAAGAATCTGATTGCATTCAGTGCGTTAGTAAGGGCTATTAACAGACTGAAAGGTTTCAGTGCAGACGAGTACTGACGGAGCAAAGTTTTGTGAAAGTGACAATGTCCACACAGATATTTTAGATATTAGATTACATATTAATTTTGTCATTTAAAGGTTTCTAAATATCTGTATTTCAATATACGTATAAGCACTTACAGAAGAATCACAGTATCAAAAAATATGCATCATTGAAGTTTCCATTCACGGTCATGCTCAGCTCACTGATCATGTACAGTACTTTCTGGACAGTCTTACCAATGTCGTAATCGTTCTCAGCCACCCGTCTTATCTTCGGAGGAGTTGTGATGCCTGATTCCATCTCTGGTCTCTTTGGTGCTTTGGAGTCAGATATCAAATGGTCAAAACTCTTCCTGGTGCCTATGAAACAAACCAATTAGGTTTAAGCAATCCAATCCAAAGTTACATTTACAGCTCTCTAAGCCTATGAGTTCAGGCTTTGCAGCGGCCTCAAGAAAATACTTCTTCATTAATCTCTTCATTAATCATCTTACATATTCCAATCCTACACTACGGTTAATGAGTAACAAAAAATAGGCCTATATAGCTCCACAGATGTCATAAAATATAATTTAACATCCTTTTTGTCCTGTGAAGGCAATATCAAATCAACAACAGTCTTTTCAACTAGAAGCAAAAAGGTGTTTTTACTTTAGTAAAATCTGAGATTACCAGTCAAGTAGACTTAGAATGTTTTGTGGCAAAATTACGTGCAGGAGCTCCTTTCGCTGGGTGTTCCTTACCCAGTAGCTTCTTGGCATTGGCTTGTGAGGGCTGACCCATGTCTACGCTCATGGACTTGCGTGTCCGGGGACTAGTTTGCCCCACTGTGGGATAGTATGCGGCCAGGTAGCGCTCAGATACTTTAGGGGAGGTCCATGGCTGACTTTCCTTAAGCGGCCTGAAATGACAGACAGACAGAAAATAAACACTTAAGACCCAAGACATGTGTCACATTCATTTAAAACTAAAGAACCAATTAAAAAGTAATACATTACATTTATGAAATTAAAAATTAATGTAAATATATGCTCATACAGTCCCAAGATATTTCAGTATTCACTGTAAGATGAGATATATATTAAGAGCACAACCAGTATCTTCATAATGTTCAAAACAGACCAAAAGATTATGAACTGATTCAAGGCTGATGTTCGTAATAAGAAAATGACATCCTTTCAAACAGCAGAATGGAAACTACCACCACAGCATCTGTTCCATGTCTCAGTATTTCTTTGCATATTTCCTGTACACATTTAAAACCCTCAAGTCACAAACACAGAAACAGCACCAATGTTTCTTCCACATCTTACCTGCAGCCAGGCTCAGGGTGATACACTGAGTATGTGTCCACAGGGAAATTTTCCATGGTAACATCTGAGAGCAGCAAAGACTTTCTGTGCTTCAGACTGCAACGGCTGCGCACCTCCTCTGAGACTGTGAGCAGAGCTATAAACACACACCACATACACACATTATATGACAAAATATGACACAATGAATAAAACACTCTGTGGAGTTGTATGAGAGTTATGTTAATTTCACTCACCTGCCAGGTAGGCCACACTCTGAGTGTTCACCTCGAATTTGTCACAGTTGCGATGTTTGCCCACAAGGCCTAGAAGAGTGTGAAGGATACGGACCGTCCTTGCTACTGTTGCAGAGGATGGGTGTCTGTAACCTTCAGGAGAAAAATTGGCAGAGAAAAGAGAAAACATGCTAAATGCATTTTATTGGTATAGAGTTTATTGGTACATTTGGGCCCCCATTATCTGTGCCAAAGCATAAAACCATATAAAACATTACACGAGTACACACGGAGTGCTTTTCTGCCTTTATGAGTGACAGTCTATTAACAGAGCTTTTTAAACTGCAGCCAATAACAGAACATATCAACAATCACACAATAATACATGACTGTTGCACACTATGACAGATCCAAACTCCCTCATAACGCCAGTTACACGCTATGTCAACCTGAGATATTTCATATTTCAAAGTTATTGCTGCTTGCATCAACTATCAACTGTTACCTTTTAGCAGATGTCCCACTAGTGCAAAATTGAAGTTGGAGTTGAAGTTGAGTCCCACAAAATGGTCCATCTGTTTACAGTCCCATTCTAGAGGCTTCCGAATCTCCATGAACACCTCCTCAGGACTCTGCATAAGCAGAGAAAAGATTCTCAGCATTAGACTTATAGTACTGTGATTAACATTTTGCCTAATGTCTGCCGACAAACGTTTATATCTTTATTAACACACAGTAGCAGATCAAAACGGATTTTGCGCTCGATTACATATGTTTAATACCTTATCATTAAAAACTCGTAAGCTGTCTAGCGTGTGTAGGTTCTGCTCCAGCAGCGCAGTCCCAGCAGAGTACAGATTCACCTCATCCAGCTGCAGCACTGCTACTGCCACCCAGAACAGAGCCTTGTGCATGGGAGAGTCCTAAACACAGCACACACAACCCTCTGCGGTCAATCACAGTGCTGTAGATAATATAAATCATTTCTAGACCGTCAGGGCTCTAAAAAACAAAACAAAAAACTAACATAACAACAAGGTGCTGTTGAGTAACCATTCTCTCTTCAACCAATAGGTACCTGGCTGAGGAGGGGCTGTAACTTGGTGAGTGCGATGACCGTGGCCTCAATGAGAACCTGGCTGTTGTAATTATCCGGTCCCTTTAAGCAGCTCTCCAACCCCTGCAGAGGAAGAGCATTAATCAGGCTGACCAGTGGAGCTCGGCAGCAGCAGCTACAGATACACAGCCACAGTGAATGGCACTACAGCAGTTCCCCCAGCGCATTGCCTTCTGCAGATAGGGCCCCCCTGACAATCATGCGCTTTGCAGAGGAAAAAAAACTGGCTGTCTAAATGCTCCCAAGAGAGGGACAATGATATATACGGATACAGGAGCTGAGCTGAAGAGTGGAGATTCTTAAAGGTTTTCTACAGAATGACAGAATATGACTCAGCATAATTTGGATGGTATTTGAGTTGACGCAAAACATACCAACAATGACTGCACTAAACACCTTCAGCTGCATATTACAGCTCATTCATCATTTTTAAATGTTAGAAAAGTCCTTTCTCTTTCGTTTGCCTGAATTGACTAAAACTGAGCTCCACTAAGGGCGGTTTTGTAGTGACATTATTAAATTCTTGATTTCTGCATTGAAAACTTTTTTTTTTTATTACAGTGCGTTTTACAATCTTTTTCCACATACATTTTGAGCTACTGGTAAGCATTAAAACTTGTGGAATTGTTCTGTGGAACAGGTATAAAAAACACCACCACCACACATTTGAGTCACTTTTAGTTTATATATGTGAAAAATAAACATGCTTCAGAATGAAAAGGGCAGCTCACCCGATCTATGCTGAGAAGTGGACTGGCCTTGCTCAGGATTCGGATGATCTGCTTGATTTGGCCATGAGTCACACGCTTACTGATGCAGCCAAACACCACCAGGGCTCGTGGCTGAAGAGATGGGTTATACTGGAAAGCAAACCTAAAAGCAAAGACATAACCACTGAGGAAGCTTGCATTTACATAACTGAGTGAGTGAATGCTAATAAAAGGCCTTAAAAAAAAAACTAGGACTTTAAAATGACATTTGCTATATACACACACGTATATATGTACGTATGTATGTTTTAATGCTCCAGAACATCTGATTAAACTCATAAGCTAATTAACAATTAATCATTTTTCAGAGCAGGGGAAACACAGGGTGCTTCAAGTACTGAGAACAATAGTTTTAGGTTGTTTACGCACTTCTGAGCCAACTCTGTCCACTGGTCCAGCCACTTGCATCCAGGAATGTCCCTCATACAAGCCTGAGGACAACACAGACAGACCACTTTAAGCAATGAGATGATACAAAACAGGTCATTTTGTGTGATCCTGACCACAGAGCAGCATAATGTGCGTATATCTGTCATGCAAAAGTGCACACCAACCTCCATGATCTCCAGCAAGGCTTCAGTGACTGTCTCTAAAGAGGATAAGGCGAATGTCTCTCTCTCATAGGAGCCTGGAGAAAAAGAGCGGTCTCTGTAGCTGGACCGGAAAGCTATGACCGCTGCTGACTTCACCTTACTGATGCCGAACAGCAGGTAGAACTTGGGCAGGGAGAATTCAGTCAGACTGAGTCGCAGCACCTGTTTAGTCTCCTCTACAAGGAAGAGAACAAGGGCACACATCAGGAGAACCATTACAAACTGAAGAGATGCTAGGAAGCCTTACTATATGTCCAAGTGGACACCCCTTCTAATGAAGGCATCCAGCTACTTGAAGTTGCACCCATTGCTGACACAGATGAGGAAATGCACACCCACACAGCTTGTCTAGTCCCTGTAGAGAAGTAATATTAATAGAATAGGACCATCTAGATGAACCTTGAACCTGTGAGGCTAAATGCCTAATGCCAGGCGTGGGCTAAAGGGTATAAAGTCACCCAGAATTGAGCTGTGGAGCAGGAATAATGTAATAATGTGTGATACCTTGATACTTTTGAGTTAGTGAGTTGAGGATGAGGTGGGGTGTCTTTTTTTTTTTTTGATTCCCTTCTGGATGCCCAACCACATGCATTTTAACCCATTTAATAAAACTTTAGTAGCCTTATTTTTCTTCCAGCCAGAAATACATAAACCTTACTGAAATACAGTCAGAAGAAATGAGTTTATACCAGGAAGGTGTTTTCCTCCTGTTAGTCACTCTGATTTACTAATTTTCCTGTTAGAGCAACTAAAAACGTGTGGTTTCCACACTTCTAAATAAGAATTTCGGATATACTGTAGACCTACCAGAAGAAAAAGTCTCCTTATATCTAAATAGTCTTCCCTTGCATCACTAACAAAGATAACAGATAAAACCGGCTCTCCCCAGGTATGCAAATATATGTGGTATGTGTCTATGACACAGTTTCCTGCACAGAATATATTACTGCAGATACATTTCTGTCTGACTGAAGTCATCAGTGATATTTATGGAAAATATGTTGATTTTCAATACTGAATAATAACTCCTGTTGCTCCACAACGTTCTATAATGGTTCATATAATTCACACAGGTCAATTGTGACGAATTCTAACACAAAGTATACAGCGACAACAGCTTCTCTTGTTTTAGGCACCATAAAAGAAGAAAAGCCCTTGTTCCACAAACGGAAGTGAAAATACTATTAAATAATAAGACAAATGGAGGCAGGTATGTGTTTTCTTACCACTGAAATTGAGCTGGGAACAGGTACAAAGTGAGTGAATGATGTTAATGACCAGGCCATGTGTAGAGGCTCTGAGAGAGAGGGGCCCTGTGGCCACAAGCAGCGTGACTACATGGAAGAGGTATGGCAGGTGAGCTGCCACGTCCAGAGAATTGTTAAAGGAGAGCATGAGCATGTAGCGTGCCAGGATGGCAATGTCATCCCACATCAGGTGCTGCTCCAGTGTTGGAGTGGGAGAGAGACACGTCTTATCGATAATCTTGCACATGCGGCCAATGACCTGTAGAGGAAATCAGAAAATGCTGTTGTCTAGGGGTAAAAACTTAACACCCAAGAACACTGGCTATTAATTCAGTCACCAATATTTCCAAAAAGAGCTAATAACGTTTACTGTTAATGCTAAAGTTTAAGATCTAAGAGGTTTCAGAATAAGAATAATACCGTCACCATCATTGTCATGACCACTAGCAGCTATATTCTCTAGTCTACTACATGCTGCTGCTTTGTGTGTGCCTATTATAACCCTTGGTCCTAATATTCCTTTTTTGTCTGCTGCTTCTGTCCTATTTTTCACTTCAATGGCAATGTGCAGTCCTGCGAGTGGCCACTAGGAAGGCGCTCTGTATAAAGGAAGTATATTTGGAGAGACACACTCAGGCATTCTCCCCCTTCACATGACCTGGAATACCACCTGTCCAGACTTCACACTTTAGCTTCTGTTACATTTTGTCCAACTCAGGAAGTAGATAAAAGTAGATAAATAGTGCCTTTTGTTTTTAACAAGTTTAGTGTCTTTGTTTAGTTAGTAATTTATTTTGATGCATGCTCACCCCTAAAGCAAAGCTTCCTTTTTGCCTCTATAATGTGCAATTCTAAATATATTTTTATTGATTTAACTGACTTAAACTAATATGGAATAATTTTACCTAACATTTTTATTTTTATTAATCATTTGCTGGTTCCAACTCCGCAACAAAGGCAAAAAAGCAGGAAAGCCTCTGACAGGCTGGTTTCTACCCTGCTTGCACCTAAGCCCTGCCTCCACATGCTTTTTATCAACCCCCTAACATGCATTTTTCAGATGTGCTAAGAGTCAGGAGACCTTGACACTAAGTAAAAATACTGATATAGGCCAAAGTATCATGATATTATGTTTTGCAATACTGTAACAATTCTCAAAAACAAGGTACTGATTTCACGAGATAAAATGTGCGCTGTGTTTAAACCCTGACTGCGAGATAGCAGTGTTGCACTCTGTCATCAGAACCCACTTATCTGATTGGATAAAAAAAGTCACCTTTTTACAAGTTTGTGAGAAGTTAGCACTTATTCTAATGATAGTATTTTTATGGCATTGAAGAATAACAGTAAGCCTATAAACGGTTTTAACAATGTGTCCCTCTGTGCCATTTACCTAAGCATTACTTGCATGAGGCATACAACCTCCTCAATAAGGTTATGTTTGGGTCTGTATTGGACCCCAAATGTTGTGCGAGACGGGGAGAAGGCAGATGCAATGACTGGACAATGCCTGCCCTTGTGCTCCTAAACTGGCATGTTGTGACATCAGCAGTGGCTGGCACATGCTAGTCAAACAAGGCTCTGCACCCATTCAGTTTAGCTATAAACCTGAAAATAGAGCTACATATGACAAATGGAGATAAGTAGATAAGAAGACGAATACCAATGCGCTTGCTACTTGCTGCTAAAACACCGCAATGCCCGAGACACTTGAGGTTAGTGGACTTTAAATCACAAGAACCACCCTTTACTCTGCCGTCTGACAATGATGTCCATTCACTGTAATGACTAACAGTTGTTCATATAATAGGAGAGAGTGGCTGGCTGGCTTACTATTGTGTTTCTGTTTGAGTGTGTTCATGTACGGATTGGGAACAAGCATTTGTGTACAAACGCTAGAGATAATGGAGTAGGAGTACGAGGTCGGATAAGATCAGTGAAGCTAGAAGAGAAATGGTTTCGGAGCACAAAAGGCAAGCAACATCAAAAGTAAGTCAACCTCCATTTCAGAGAGGGTCAGTAGGGTGGTACCGTGATGAAATTTAGCTTTGCTGTCAAGCCGATTACAGGCATTTCTTCAATGATTTAAGACTGTTCATGTTTACATCAAATGATTAACATACTAAAGTTAAGATTAGGATATTTAAGCATATTACAATATGAGGCATTTGAATGCAAATATACAGCTGATCAAATACATATCTTAAGTTGGTGAGAAGTTCTATAAGTAGGTCTAATGGTTACCATTTAGTTAGGAGTATGACAATACTGAGACAAGTCAGTCTTATTTATTTACATAGTGTATTGTGCAGATGTGAACACTAATACAAATATACAAATACATTTACATAGTAAGTGGTTTTATTTGCGTGAAAGTGTTTAATTATTGATAAACCCTTTCTCAGGGATGGAAGTATTATTTGTATTTTATCTCCTAATAATTTTTACTCTATTTATGTTTAATCTATTGTAATGATATTTGGTGTTTTACAAGCAAAAATAGCCAAGATTATCTTCAAACCTTTATACAATACGGTATTTTTTAGAGGTGTACGTTAAGAAATAGAACACCAATTGGTTGTATGTTCTGTTCTTTTATATGAATAGCTAACAGTTTGCTGTTGCTGGATTTAGACCCATAGCCTTATGTCAGTTCAGTACAAAAGACTTACCTTACTGGATACCAGTTTGACATTTCCTGAAGCAAGAGCCACAGCTGTGTCCGCCATTACTTCAGCTTTGATGGATCCCAGGCCCCCAGTAGCACTGGTCTTTATGAAACTGTCCAACACCACGTCAAGCAGATCTGATATCTAGAGACGGAAGGCAGAGTTCCAGTTTAGAAATCACTAGAGTCAGTATCTCTAAAAAAAGAAGTAAAGTCTGGAAGACCAACTACTTTTAAAATCAACACAGCAGGGGCATAGTAATAGAGCAGAGTCTGGTGTGAGAATTCTACCTGTCCCAGGCTGCCCCAGATCTTAGCCTGAATTGAAGGGTACATTTGCTTCTCATTGATAGTCATGGTGATGAGCTTGTCCAGTATGGCAGTGACACGCTGACGCTTGGCGTCGTCATTGTGCTTACAGAAGCGCACCAGGTTACGCAACCATGGAGTCATGTATTCCAGGCACAGGTGCTTCAGTTCAATGCCTGTAACCCCACAACAGACAAGAATAAGGGAAGAGGCAATGAACAGAACCCAGTGGCTATGATGAAACTGTTGAATCTCAGAATGTAGTTCTGGCACATGTATGGCACTGACTAGACTTGCTGAATCCAGAGATGCATTCTTCCAGGAACTCCAAGGTAAGGTGGGGTTCATTGGCTGCTAGTGTCTTACTGATGGACACGATGAAAAGTGTGTTGTTGGCTGGAATGCATAAGCCAGATGTCTCCAGGAGCTGCCCTTCAATCTTGAGGTTAAAGGTACAGGTTAAGGCACACAGGAGGTTGTATGCTGCTGACCTGGTGATTGCATCAAAACAGATAAATTATATTAGTAGCATATATAATGTCTGTTGACAGATCTTCAGAAATGCAGATTTAATGTTTCTGCAAGTTCTCAAAGAGATATGGTTGATCTGAACAAAAAAATAGCATTTATCAAAGCAATAAAGAACCACATGTAACAGGTTCTTGGCTCTCAAGTAAGTGTTTTTATTGTCCTAAGGACAGCGAGTTCAAGTGCCTGGCAGCTGAACTAAAGACATACAAGGTCACTATTAGCATTTCTAATCCGTCCAAACCAGCAAAAACAGAATCTTGCTAATAAAAGGCCCATTGTTACAATAACTGGGAGCATTGCAGCGCTCATCCATGACTGTCCAAACAGTTAGCCTACAGGGAAAACCTAGCATTGTACAAACTTCCAGGCCAATTAAAATCCCTGGCCTTACCTCAGGCTGGGGTCAGAACTGCCCAGGTTGAGGAGGGCAATGTTGAGCAAAGTGCCAGGCACATCTTTAGGCCTGATTTTGGTGTGCTGAGGAATGGAGTCAGGCTGAGAGAGCTCCCAGCGTGTGCGGATGTGGATGATGGACTGCACTATGGCATCGCATTCCTGGTGCATGAAGGTGAGGGGTGTGCCTTGATTGGCAATGGTCAAAGTGAACTGGTTCTCATCCACAAGGCAGATCTCCTCAATCTCCGAGGCATAGTAGATGTCATTGAGGAAGACTGACTGGCCTAGAACACGGGTACGCTCGGCTGAAGTTACCTGCACAGCTGTAGAGCCCACCTGCAAGGAAACAGAAGTAGTGACATTAGAAAGAAAAAAAAAAAGGCAGTTGGTGAATCTCTTTAGTGGTGCTCCATGGAGCTATCATGAGCAAGTACCTTAATGGACACTTTTGTGTCTTTGTGAGCCAGTTTAAGAGCATTATGGAAAACTTTGAGATCTTCTTCCAGAGCCAGGGTGGCAGCAGGAAGCTTCTGTTGATCAGGTTCCACATGTTCGGCGAGTCGTGCAGGTGAATCGATAAACAACAGCTTCTTACTCCCTTTGAGACCAGTCAGCAGTCGCTCATGGTATTTAGTGTATTCCCGCACCCATGTGTTGCAATTGTAGATGAAGACTGCGGCCACGTTCTCATAAGCAAAATTTGGAAACACAACAAACCATTTGGAGAGAAAGTCCGTCTTGAAGCGGTTGCTTGGGCCTACATGAGTCAGGTCCACCACTATCTCATAGTGTTTGGCATAGTATGGCTTCAGGGTGAGTAGCACATGGTAGATCAGAAGGTCACCATTGATCTGTCCAGTTTTAAACCTATGGGAGACAAAAAGAAAGGTCAACAAAGGTCTCAAATTTCTTGTAAGAGCAAATGACTCCTGTGAAATGCAAAATAGAAAAACATTTACAATTATTGCGGGTGTTTCCAGATGCAATCCTCATACTCCAGAGGCATCAAATGAGCAGGTATAAACGGGGTACACGTACATAACCATATAGCCACATTTACAAACACTTCAATTACTTTGTGTAAGGCTCTACGTGTGAATAACAACCAAAATAAATAATTAAATTAGAATACGGTAAATGTATTGACTGTACACTCGCATTTGACAGGCCAAGGGTTATTTTGTGCAGTTATTTACAACCTGCGTTGTTCATTCTTTCACAGCTGGAAGCAAGACGTTTCTAAATTCAAGGGGCCCTAAATAAATCTAGCAAGCGATGGGCAGGAAGTGAACATTTTGCATATTAGTCTGCTGCTTTCATTGGTTCTGTTCACACATTCATCACCACACTCTGCGCACCTTTCAACAAGCACCACCAACAAAGCTCAACGCAGGTAAATAATCAGCATATATGTACATAATACAGTACTTGCATTTGTCCTAACTGTGTTAACATTGAAACATTTCTATGCTTATTATATAATATTATTATTATTATTATTATTTTATTATTATTATTATTATTCTTTATAACAATTTGAAAATGTGTTTATAGATTTTATTGTGTTAATTTTATAGAGCAAGATGTTCAAGTTATTAATTTCATTACAGAAATAAATGTCAAGGCAGTGAACCCTACACAAAATGAACACATTTACAAAATGAAAATGTTCTCGATTCTCCACATTGAAACAGGCATGGCGAGCCCTTTTATCCCAAGCTTTACAACAGAGTTTCTACAGAGCACCTTAAATTCCTCAGATGGCCTTCAGAACATGACTGTTCCAGTCAGTACTTCTCCTACTGGTGACACAACAAAGTGCGTCATTGACCCTCAACTAGCATTCATAGTGGCTGTATCTTCTGGGAGTCTGATCATCTTCCTACTGATCTCAACCTTGGTGCTGAGCTGTAAGGTTATTGTTTTGAAGCGGCAATGCCAGGCTCGACGTCCAACCCGCAGTAACGTTGACCTGGTGAGTGGAACTGGCTACTGGGGCACTGAAACAATTGAAGGTGGCATTGTAGGACCATGCGAGACCAACCTTCTGTTAGAGGAAGTCAGGACCGACGCAGAGGATGAAGAGGTGCATGAAGAAGCAGAGGAACCTATTCTGCACCATAGCCTCACCACAAACATGGATGCAGAGAATGCCCCGGTCACAATGCAGACCTCTACCTCCAGAGATTCCTGCATAGATCCTAAAGAGCTGGAGAACATGCCTCTCATGGTGTGAGCTTAACTCTCCCTCCATCTAAATCACTTATCTGCCTAAAGGCAGGAGGTTATTGATAATGGCCTTACCAATAGGTACATCGATTTTCTGCATTTCATAAGATTTAGGACAGGAAGATTTTACATTAGACTAAAGATCTTTTTGGAAAACTAGTAATTTCACAGGCAAATATATTTTACGAAACATCCTTTTTATGCACAACTGCTGTTATATTAACGGAGCTGATAATACTGCACAACTAATTTGTTTAGGAAACTCATGTTTTACTATTGTGATTGTTTTAGGAAATGTAACAGATGTTTTGGTGACACTTAAACCTATGTACATGTAACTGGGGTATATCATATTGCAGAAAATGTCAGTATGTCAGACGCTGTATTTGCTAAATAGTGATGACTAAGATCAATATTCTGTAAACGTGTTTCTTAAAACTAACTGTTACTTAATGTTTATATAAAATAAGAATACGGGATTTTCTATTATTGGTACAATTAAACCTGATTAAAATCCCCATCAAGATAACACACATCAGTTAGTCTTGTAGACTATTTGCATTTATCTGTCTAAAGTATTTCTACTTTTGGCATAGATCTGAAATATTTGTACATTTTCCAGCTGATTCCAAAATACAAATACAAAAACTTGCTAGACACAAATATAAATAAGCAAATACTTAAAGTATGGCTAGTCAAACTCATGAAACTCACTCTTCAATGCTAGAACCCACATTTTGTCTATAGACACAGAAGTATATTAGTCCTAAAAATGTCTTTGCTGTTAAATTAATTTGCTTTTTCTTTATTCTTGTCACTGTGTACCAGATATGAAATTGTAGTGTAAGCAAATACTACCCTTTCTGTCAGAAATGATTCTCGTTTTTGTATACCACCATATTAAAAATAAAGCTAAATACTAATTATAATTAACCCACTGTACATGCTGGATTTCCTGTATTTTGAGGCTCATCTGATATTTAGGTATTGTTCGTACCTAAAATCTATTTAAACCGGATCAAGTTCTGAATGGAGTATAACATTCTGAGCACATTTCTCGCATTCATAAACTGAGCGGTGAGATATTCTGACCCATGATATCTGAGCTATGTACATACATGTCTACATCAAACTATATCCCAGAACATGACACAGATATGTAGCAGATTACAGAGCTTTCTGATCGGCTTGGATTTATATTATGCAAAACACTATCAGGCCATTTTAAAAAGAGAACTAACAGCATAATCTCAGCATATAGTCAACTATATTTTTATCCTGCATTTATCTTTAGATGGTATGTGGCTGACCGAGTAGAAACATATGTAACACCACTTGGTTCAAAATCTCCCCCTACATGGTAACATGGTTAAATAATAAAAGCTAGTCTGGATAAGAGTACATCTCATTAGAGTCTGGTAAAGCTGCAAGACAGAAACGCAGCCAAAAAAGAAAAAAGGAAGAGATCCACATCACACCAATATCTATTTAATAAAACAGTTTCCAAGTGTCCTTCACTTGCTCTTTTAAATATTTTTTTTCATTTCCATCTTCTTATAAGGCAGAGGATACACTCATCCCAGGCTCCCAGCTTCTCTTGATATTCTGTACGGAAGGCAGAAACTCTCAGGAGAAAGTAATCTGGCTAGGCTGCATAGGCTGTACAACTTGGCGTTTTCAGAGTCAGCATTGCCAGCGTCACCACAGGCTATCCATCAACAACAGTAACAGTGCAACAAAAGCAGCGAGGAGACCTTATGACGACCATTTAAATTTAACTAGAAAACACTTAAGATAAATCTGATTCAGTTTCATCATCCTCAACCTGTTTATACATAGGGGCAATGACTTCAGACAGAATAAATTACTCATTAGCTGAGCAGAAAAAACAGTGGTTTCACAGCTCTCGTTTCCTGTAAGAGAAACATGCGCAAGTTCCGTATTCAACAAGCCCAGCGCTTCTCCCTCTCACACAGCTTTCAAAAGGGGCTCTGCATCCTCTTATCTGTCTAATGTAAAAGGTCTAATATTTACATCAAACCAGCAGCACAGAAGAATGTCTGGACTTCATTAGCCTATTATATTAAGACTGGTAAGTGAAACTATTTTGTGATTCTTGGTGAATTTCTATTATGAAACGGCACGAGACACGAGAGTACGCTGAACAAGAGAAATAGCATATAGTGTTTGCCTGTGAATGTATCAGAGCCTCAGCTTTACCAAGTCAGGCTGATTGTTAATCATATATTACTCTCTCTTGGATTTATTAATACTCATTTGATCTTTGATCTGCTGTCCTGTTAAGCCATTTTCAAAACAAAATAAAATAAAATAAATGATAATAATGTCTGTAAAGTTGCTTTATACAAAATCAGACAGTTACATAGAAAAGAAACACTTTGTCTGTTACCAAGTAAGCTCAAATGGGAAACATTTCACAATCTGTCCAGTTTCTGCAACTTGCAAGTTCTTCCTTTTAAAGAGTGAGTGTTGCTAACACATAACTAAAACGTCTTTATTTATATGGATGATTTCAGGGGGCACCATTAATGAAGACCACATCATGAGAATCATTCTCAGTATATGTTTGTTAGTTCTGCTATTTGCATGGGAACTTAATGGAGCTACAACCACCAGCCCAAGTATCCCTAGTAGGCATGCAGAACCTTCTGAAAGTCATGAGCCTCCATCAAGAGGTAAAGGATCCACCATTTTTTTTACAAGTGATCATCCCATCACAGAATTGGATAAGGACTCAAAACAGTTCTCACCAAAGCAGACCATCAGGGGTGCAAGCCTTGCAGAGCACAAAACCACTGAGGTGCAAACTACCACAAAAGAAAATGAGTCACCTCAAAGTTCTTTCTCCCTGAGCAGCTCAACTTTGCAGACAACAAGGAGCTTGGATTTCTCCAGCCCGCATAAAAGCTCAGCTGAAGATCACGAGCCTTCAACAAAAAGTGAAGAATCTACAATTTTATCCACAAGAGATCATGCCTCAGTGTCTGGTTCTGAAGATGGAGTCTCCTCGTCGGAAGAAGAAAACAAAACTACTGTGGTGCAAATCACCACAGGAGAACGCCACTCGTCTTCACATTTGTCCTCCCTGGTCACCTCAAGACAGCATACAAAAAGAAGCTTGGGCTCCGCTCAAAACAACCAACCCTCAAGTACAGCAGCCAAGCCGAATATGATGGACATTACTTCATGTACTGCTTGCTCCCCTTCAGCAGTAACACCCACAAAGGAGAACGGCCTAACAAATAACCTTCAGCGGAACATTTCAGAATCCCTCAGCCTACAGACCTCTGCCGCAGGTCAACTGCAAACTACCCAAGGCGTTATTACAGATGAGCCTGTAAATGTGGCTGCAGATAATCCGACAAAAGAACATACTACAAAATGGTCTTCACAAGCCCAGGAAAAGGGTAATGACAAGAATACTACTTCAACCACAGGTCATGAGATATTAATTACAACCAAGTCAAATAACATTTCAGAGGAGATAAGCAATGGTCATGACCGTGCTCTTTCTACTAGTGCTTCCACAATTCACAAAAAAGTCACATTCACAACAACCAGCTCCATGGCCTCCACAGGCTCCTCCACAGGCTCCTCCACAGGCTCCTCCACAGGCTCCTCCACAGGCTCCTCCACAGGCTCCTCCACAGGCTCCTCCACAGGCTCCTCCACAGGCGTCATCTCAACGGTTACCACAAAGATTGCAACCACTGCAATCACAGATACTACGACAACAGTAACACATGGCATGCCAACAAATGCAAAAACGTCTACAGATGCACCTACGACCTCTCTCACCACTCGGACTGACAAGACACAAACCACTAAAAAGCCCATGCCAGTAATCCCAGAAAACCAGAACAAAAGCAATGCAAAAAAGAACAGTGGGAATGCAGGCCCCATAGTGGCAGCTCTGATTGGCAGTGCTCTGGTTCTTATGTTTATAGCAATTGTGGTGATTTTGCTAAGAAAACGTCAAATGCAGAAAAAACAAAAGGACAATCCTGACTGGGCTGGTCCCTCGCCGTTCCTTGAAAGTGAAACCCAGCCTAACCCAGCCACACAGGCTGATGATGGGCTGGTTCACAGACGTGACACCAAAAGGATCTCCCTCCATTCATTTCTTCCCCAAAGGCTCTCCCAGCGGCTTTCATTGCTGGTAGAGGAGGAGGTCCAGATGAACGACATGGCAGTAAGTAGCACGTTTGGCAAAAATGAACAACCAAAGAATGGGACACCAACGGCGCAACAGGACCAGCCACAGGACCAGCCACAAAAAGCTGAGGACCACGACCCAGCTGTGGTCTCTTCAGATTCAAGTGTGCCTGAGACCGTCAACATGCCTGCTGCTCCTGTCGACAATGGGAATATCCAACCAGCACCTACACCTGATGATAAAGAAATCACCTCATCTCCAACCTCAGAGACTAATTCTGCCCTTCCAACTCCACCACCATTTGAGGATGTAGACCTCAGTCTTCCTCAAACAAATGCTGCACATACACCCCCTGCTCCACAACCCTAAACTCGATGACATGGACAAACCACTTCCTCACCATCAACCACTAACCAGAATAGAAAGAAAAAAAGATAGATAGTAGTAGATACTTCTCTGCTTTTAAAAAAGCAAATTAAAAGTACTAATTAAACAAAAAGTATTTTACATAGAACTGGTGTAACCTACCATAGACTTGCATTTTGATCAAGGGACTTCGAATTAACTCCAACAGCCCAGTCAATTAGCTCCTGTAATGAAGAACTCTGGCTCATTAAAGCAAATTCTCCTTCACTGATTGATTGCTTCTAAAGCCTTTATATTTAGACCACTGCTAGAAAATAGGGATGTGTGTAAATGTGCTAATGCAAAAATGGTCTATTTTTATGTAAGACTTCCTGTGTTTTTAGATCCAACACTGGGTCGGTCAGTGGGAATATATGAGATTACTGCACTGCAGCATTACATACTAGAATCGATTGATATTGGAGAGGGTGAGACTATATAGGTTGCAATTTAGTCTCACACTCATGCTCATGGAATGGGAAATGCCTACAATTCTCAAGCTGACAATGCACATAAAATCAGAACCCAATGTGTATCTGTGTGTGGTGTGTGTATGAGTGTGGAGAAAGCAAAAGCAGGAGAGAGAGGCAGCAAGAGAGAGAGAGAGAGCGGGAGAGGGTGAGTGGGTTTGTGAGAAAGACAGGGGCGAGAGACAGAATGACTATGTGTGTAAAGCATTGCCGAAACAGTTTGAGTGAGTTACTGCAGTGCCACAAGCTTCAGCATCTGACTGCTTTTCTGGGCAGCAAACAACCTGTGATTCACAATCCAGGCAGCCCAGCTACAGCCCCGACTCTGAAAGTGTCCCTGCGCTGGCACAAGTCAATGAGGGATGTTTAAGTCACTGGTGCGGTACTTTACATTAAAACAAATGAAAGGAAATATGGTTAATGTAGAACAGCATTTGCACGGCAAATTCAGAAAAGTACATTTTCTTTACATGATAGTTAATTTTATTTGTGCTGATATCTGATGTTCCTCTGTGTGGTTACAAATAAAATTTGTCATATTTGATACAGCCTCCTTTCACTTATTATGTTTGCTTTAATACAGATATTTAAATGTGTTCAGGTTGTAAAGCTCATCACAGAACTGCCACTGTTACAATTACCCCATCGAGGCAGCTAGTTGTATTATTCACACACCCTCTCCTTACTGCTGAACTTTATGTAAATGGTAGGTGCTGCAGTGACACTGACACGGTGGTGGCGTTACAAGTGGATCAGCCACAGCAGTGCTGCTGGAGTTTTTAAACACCTCAGTGCCCAACCAGAAATATCCAGCCAACAGCGTCCTCAGTGCAGCACTAGGGCTAAAGGACTAGAGGATGACCAACACAAACTGTGCAGCAACAGATAAGCTGCTGTCTTTGACTTTACATCTACAACGTGGACAATCTAACGAGGTAAGAGAGTGTACAATGAGTGGGTCCAGTGTTTAAAGACTCCAGCAGCACTGCTGTGTCTGATCCACTCGAACCAGCACCACGAATACACCACCATCCAGCCAGTGTCACTGCAGTGATGACAAAGAACCACCACTCAAATACAACCTCCTCTGTGGTGGCCCAGTGGGGACTTGACCACTGAAAAACAGGGTGAAAATAGGCCAGCAAAGTGAGCAGAGAAACAGATGGACTACAGTCTGTTATTCCAGAACTACAAAGTGCTCCTGTTTTGTAAGTGGAGCTGACATAATGGACAGTGACTGTAGAAACAAGGTGGTGGTGTTAATGTGAGGCTGAGTGGTGTATATAGATTAGAAAGCAAAAACCAAAACTGATTGGGTTATGATCTGTTCTTCCTTACACATTCCAGAGCCGAATCCCCACTTTTAAGCCTGTTAGCTGCTATCATGGCTAATTTTATGTGCATTATAAATGACTGTTCTCTATTGACACCAATGTAGATGTTTAATACTTCAGAATTAGGTTGCATCGCTTTAAATCAAAATGAAAGGCACCAAATATGTAACTGGCATTGCAAACAGGTCTTTGTTGTAACTGTGAGATTCTTCTTTTACATGTAAATAGCACCATCTGTGAAGATCTGCTTACAGGGCATGTGCAAATGGGGCAGAGCAAAAGTAGGAAATGGCACAGTTGAATAGGACATGAACCACAAGACTTTTTTTAGATGTTTCACTTGTATATGAGTAAACCTTGTGGTTCCCACAGAAAAAGGCCAAGATAACCTCAGGAGTTCCTGTTGTATGGCAGCTGGGCCAAATTACTCTGAACTGCCTCAAGGTCAGACGTGACCTTTAACTAGCCAACAGCTGACCATCAGCGTGAATACTGTAGTGGTAAGACAGATGACCACAGCTTGCTGACAAAACCCAGAAATTTCCAGTCACAACATAGCAGATACACAAAACTTGCAAGCTTGCTGTTAGTGTTGATCACACATCTGCCGAGCTGCATGATGCCGTCCATCATTCTTGAATAGAGGGGACGGCGAGCCAATGACACATGCACACTGTGCGTGTGGATGAGCCCTGTGATGAGAGAAATGTCAAGGCCGAAAGATCTATTCTAAGAGGCTGATAGCTTGCATAAATGATCTTCCTGTACACCAGCTTCCATCACCACTTACGCACACATTGGCAAAGACTGGTGGCTGGAACTATTTAACAAGAAAAAAAAAAACCATGTCAATAAAAGACATGTAAAAGTGACGAAAAAGCACTTCTTTTTAATTATGTCACCTTCATTAGAACATTACCCAAGATCTCTATCTATTATTTATACTATCATCAAACAACAATCAGCACTTAATGAGGTTACATTAGGTGAGTTGATGATGGGATATAACAAATGCACATGCTGCCTTGGGGCTTTAAATCCTAAACTAAAATTAAGGCGCTGCTTGTCCTTGATCGACAATGTCAGAACTGTCAGCACTTTCATTAACCATTCTAACCTCCACTCAAAATTAGAATACAAAGACCAGGTTATTTACTTCTATCTAGCATAACAGAGTGTCATGTCATTCTTTGACTAAGTGCAGTGATCTGAACCATTAGTCAGCTTTTCTGTCATCAGCGCGCCAATCATCAACAGGAAGAGCAAAGGAAAAGCTATAGCAAAACATCACCACACACATTAAGTATCTCAGCAGTCCCGCCACAAAGCCGCTCTAACATAAACGTCACTTCATCCAAAAAAATTAAATACAAAAAGCACAGCCATGCCTTGAAAAATAATTAGGTGCCAAACATTTCTGCACAGACTTGTATAGCATTTCGTACAATAAATAATACCATTGCAGGCAGCCTCTGAACAGTCTGCGTGGGGTTAAACGACGACTACATGACTTTAAAGTCCGGATCATTAACAAATTGGGTATCTCTCATCAACTATCCCACTTGTTTCCGCACATGTTTTGGTAACCGAAATAATGAAGGTAATTAGGTACAAATGAGGTTGTTGCCTCATCAAACCTGCTCAACCAAACATGCTCTCCTGTTCCATGGAGACAAAGAGGGCAAAACAAATATGGAGGCCAATAAAGAGGCCACTGCTGTTTTCACCACATTTTCACTGAAACACTGAAGAAACGCCTATGGGTCACAGATAAGAGGCGTGATCACTGTGTGGTAGTTTTTATACTTCATATTGCAAAACTGCAGACTTGAGCCAATGAGCACAGGCTCAATTAGGGAAAGGAAAATACAGATATATCGAAATATCACAATATTATGTTTTGCAGCAACTGTATCAATTCTCAAAAAACTGTATAGAGTAATGAATACTTTACAAGTAAAGACTGGTGGCAGACAGAGATTCATTCAGGGTTGTGTTTAAAGCCTGACTGCTCCATAACAGTGTTTTCACCCGCCTTCAGATCTCACTGTTCTGACTGGACAAAAAGTTAACTTTTCTTTTACTCAGATTTGATGCATACAGTGGTGCATGTTCCTAATATTGGACCTCTGTGCATTTGCAGATTTTTGCCAAAACACCGTCCTGGGCTCCACCAGTTTTAGAACTGAAGATTACACCTTTTCTAAGATGCATAAAAATGATTACCTAATTATTTTTCTCAAGTTGTTTTTAAACTTAACCATCAGGAGGGAAGGGATATGATTATATGGGGACATACTGAGAGCAAATGAAAAGAGGAAGAGAAACAGAGAAAGAGAGACAGACAGACAGGCGCAGAGAGATGGAGAGGAAAGTGGGGGAGCAGAAGTAGGGAGGCAAAAGTGAGTGTCTATGAATCAATGCAGGAGGGAGAACAGATCGATTGAAGGCTGCACAAGTTGCAAAGTGGTGCCTTTCACATTTTATAGTCAGTCTAAAAGATGGAAGATATAAGATACTTTAAATCTCCAGCTAAAATTAAGGCACTGTCTAACCTCCAATCAAAATTTGAATACCAAGTCCAAGTTACTGACTTCTGCCTAGCATAAGAGTGCCATATGCCATTTTCTTTCACCAAGTGCATCGATGTGAAACATTAGTCAGCTGTTCTTTCATCAGTGCACCATCAACAACAGGAAGAATTAAAAGCACCACACATATACAGTATCTCAGCAATCTCACGTTTTCTCACCAAGTCTCTCCAAGACTAACTGCACACCACACATACGGCTGCCTGTACAACTGCTGCTGAACAGGTACAATGTCACCCTGTCAGAGAGAAAGCAGGTGTAGTAGCTGTGTTTAAAAAGGCAGATGCATTTACACTGAACCCTGCACAGCACACGTCACGCCACATGCGTACCTGAACACTACACATGTAGAAAACAGCATGTCTGGAAATGGAGTGAGAGACAGAAAAAGATGGAGAGAGAGAGAGTGAGAGACACAGAGACAGAAAAAGATGGAGAGCACGGTAGTGAGGGTGAGAACATGCGAGAGAGAGAGAGAGAGAGAGAGAGAGAGAGAGAGAGAGAGAGAGAGAGAGAGAGAGAGAGAGAGAGAGAGAGAGAGAGAGAGAGAGAGAGAGATGATTTCGTTGAGTGTGCGGATCCTGATTATAAAAAGATTGGAGTCAGCAGCCTCTCCCAACCCCCCCACCCCCCTCCACTCTTTCAGCAGCAGTAGGCACTGTTTCTATGCTGCATTTCTCCACTCCCCCTTTCTTCCTCTCTCTAGCGCTCTCTCTCTCACCCCCCTCCTCTTGCACCCCTTTTTTCTCCCATACTTTTTCCACAAGCTCGGATGATGGTACAGTGAGCAGACAGAGGCTGCAGCAGTGGGGGCCAGAGCCGTCAGGGGCTCACTTACTCACTCACAGCACTGCCATGCCAGGAGGGAAGCCCAGCCATGGGTGAGTGAGAGAGGAGCTCCACCTATTAAACTGCTACTGGTTAGGAAGAGGGGGTGGCGGGGTGGGGGTGCTGAGGTTGATGGAGGGGGTAATGTGGGGAGAGCAGTGGCGAGAGAGAGTGAGGCGAGCAAGGAGAAGAGAGAGCAGAGAGGTAGAGAGATAATCAAAGAGAGGGAGGACCAAATCACCGTGCTGAGCAGCAGGAAAAAAAAGGAGAGAAACAATATCTTTATTTAAAAAAAAACAAAAAAAAAAAGGAAAAAAGGAAAAAAGGTAGCGACTGAAATTACCCTCTGCTGCTCTAGATAAAAAGGAGAGCATGGGAGGAAGAAGTGGCTGAGGCGTGGCATAGAAAGAAAGAAGGAAGAGGAAGGAAGGAAATGATGCCGAATTGATGAAAAGGATAAGGTAAGTCACTTTCAACATGGAAAATCGACAGGGTCACATGTTTTGTAAAGACGGGGTTGACATATGCAAGGCATGGACTCCATACTGAATGAGCATGCTGTCTTTTAGCCTGCAACCATTTCCATCCTAGATAGAGCATACAGTGCTATATTTACTGCACTACTCCCTTCTGGTTAAGAAATGCATGGACTTGCAATAGTTACATTGTCGTATATATAAATAAAGATCCTGTCTATCCATCAAACATGCAGAGAAGACCTGAAATTTCTAGAACCTCAGTGTGGTGTAGAGTATATGGATCTTGTCCTCAGATGCCCCACAGAGCCTGCAGCTAATGAGGAACCGGAGAGGAGAGAGGAGGACAGGATGCAGGCGCTAGTAACCAGGCTAAATGCTCACTGCAGCAGCAGCAGCAGCAGCAGCAAAAGCAACAGCAATAGCAGCAGCAGTAGCAGGGCAGAGTAGCTACTGGCAGGGACTCAAACTCCAGCCACACTGCAAGCAAGAGGGAGTACTGAGGGGGCTCTGTTCACTCACCCCTCGCTGTGGCCAAGAGCACACAACCCAAGAAAAGGCACAACAACGCCTTATGCAACTGTAACCGAAACGGGAACCAAATTGCGAGAACGTTCTTGTGATTCAACAAATTACAATACGAGTCTGTGTTTATGTTGGCATGTGACTAGCTTTCCTAGCTATTCTAGCGTAAATATTTAAAGAACGGCTCATCCATGATTAAAGCTATATCAAATATCCGGGTCACTCAGCTGCATACTTAAGTAGTAAAATGACAATTTTACTACATGGCCTGAAGATTGATGTAATGTGTGTTGAACCAGCTAATTTCACTTGTCAGTGAACATGTTCAGAGGAGCTGTGGCGAGTTAGTATTCATAAGACTGCCAGGGGGGGTGATTAGAGGACGCCAGATGGGGTGTGCACGGGTAATATGCTCCATTCTGTACTGCAGTCTTTTGCCATCAAATGTTATACACACTGATTCAGCCAATAAGCTTCCCTTATGCAGGAATTGCTCAGAGAGCGAGAGTGACAGACTGTGGGAAGCCAGGAGCTACAAGGAAGCCGAATGAACTAGCCTAAGGCCAATTTGGTTAGCTTTGATGCTAACATCTTTGTCAACCTTCCAAAGTAAACAAATCAGTCAGGCTGCACCGAAGCACTAATCTGCCTCGTGTAATATTTAGAAATGCATGCATGTGGCGTACAATACTTCCTTAGTTCTTTGCAATGACCAATAAGTGATTTTCCTTTTTCTTTCCCTTTCATAGGACTGCTAATACAATGGCTGCATCTATGGTGGCAAGCCTGCTCCTCCTGCTTATTTGTGCAGGATCCACGATAGCCATCTGTCCCTCGATGTGTTCCTGCGGCAGAGGCCACCGGGTGGTGGACTGCTCTGCCCGTGCTCTCAGTCTACTGCCGGACAGCCTGCAGCACAACATCCATTTCCTCAACTTGTCCCACAACCGGCTGCAGAACCTGGATGGGCTTCTAAGCCACTTTGCCCACCTAAGAACTCTGGATATTTCTCATAACCACCTCCGCCACTTTCCTGCTGGTCTGCCCAGGGCACTGTGGGATATTCATGCTTCAGGCAACCACATTCAGCAAATGGAGAAGAACGACACCGCTTACCACTGGAACCTGCAGTCCCTAGACCTGTCCAACAACCAGCTGGATCGGGTGGTCTTCATTAACAACACGTTACCCAGTCTGCGAGCGCTCAATCTCAGCCACAATAAGTTCTGGACTGTGCCCACCAACATGCCTCACAATCTGGAGGTGGCAGACCTCTCCCACAACTTCCTGCTGCAGATCTTGCCCGGCTCTCTGGACCGACTGCCCCGTCTGTCTCGATTTTACCTGCATGCTAACCGCTTTGCTTCACTGAGCGAGGGTGTGTTCAATCGATTGGAAGCATTGCAGCTCCTCACTCTGGGGGATAACCCCTGGGCCTGCGAGGATGAGGAAAACATAACCCACCTGCTGCACTGGGTGCAGCAGACCCCTGCGAAAGTGCTGGGCTGCCCTTGCTATATCAGACCCACTTGTGGTGAGGCTCATCTGGCCACCAGCAGAACCTGGCATTCAGCCTCATATACTGAGCCACCGTTGGGTACAGACACGCGTGACTCCGGGCACAGAACACCCATACTTGCAGTCACCTCGGGGTATCTGTCCAAATCAGCAATGCTCAACTTGCCACACAACCGTAGCGTTGGAAATGCCACTGGGGCAGGTGAGCAAGCACTGACCAAGGGCGGGGTATATCTGACTTCCACACCCTACACACCCTCGACCCAATCAAGCACAACAATCCGCACACGAAGCGCCAAGAAGGCAATACCTGGCAAAGCTCGCAGCACAAGCATCCATATTCATGCAGGCAATCTTCATATTGTCGCTTTGAACCTTCTGGTTACAGCGATCATCTTCAGCACCTTCTGAAACAACGCATTCTTTGGTGACCAGGAATGTAGCATTGTTCTGGACTTAAAACAAACTAAAAAAAATGCTCACCGATACACAAGATTGTCAAAGGAGAGTCTCAACTTCTTGGTTTTAACCTCACACACTGACTGTTAGTGCCTCTATGGGTATTCTCCACAACATATATATCTCTGTCTGCTTCAAACAATCTGACCAATCTCTACTGAATGTAGCTATTGTGCATATTCATACAGAAACCTAAACTAAATGTACACTACAGTTGATGTGGACACTTGGCTGTTCTCTCTAGTAATATGCTCGTCCATTGACAGACACTGTTGCATTTAATGGTTTAAATAGTATGAACCTGAAACCTCTGGACTGCAGTCTCCTCTGATTTTCAGCACGAACGAAAATATTCAAGGTCACTCGACTGCAGATGTCAGAGATTCTCATTTCCAGTCATCGCCAGTCTTTAAAGTGCAGAATAAAGAAAAGACCTGCCAGTTGTTAAATGTCCGTAAACTTTAGCCATGGAGAGAAACATGCAGTAAGACAGCAAGGAACTAAGAGCTAAAGCTGATCACTCAAGAGAAACAGTGGAGTCAAACGGTGACCCCGGCCGTAGTAGATTGTGGCATGTATAAGGAGCTGTGGGCAGTGCTTACCCCAGCAATAATAGGATGTGATAAATAAGACCCAGGGGTCTGCTAACGGACCAATCCCTGGGTGGTTGCTCACTCAATACAAGAGTCAACAAGGCTGCCCGGCCACTTCCTCTTGGTGCTCTGAACAAATAAAGGCTGACAATCCAATGAAAGCCTCCCACCTACTCCCAACCAGCTGAAAGCATCATAAAGATCATGCAAGCATTTAGCACTGGGTGATGATTCTGTAGGAGCGAACAGGAGATGCCAGCTTTACTCCAGCAAAGCATTCTGTCTGAAGCTTTCCGGCAGCATTCAAGCTTCTTGTGTTTTTTTGTGATGATAGGTTTCCTGACCAAAAAAAAAAAAAAAAAAAGTAGTATTTTGATAAGGGCTAAAAAGTCATGCTTGTCCTTAAACAGTAGGGGGGGGGACTTCATCCCTCAAGAACTGGACTAGCAAAAATGAGACAAGATAAAAAGGAACATGGTAAGAGGAAAGCTCCAAACATCATGCTTTGTGGAAAAACAGGTCTATAATTGATCATCCTTTCCAAAAGACATTGGGTAACATGAGAATCGCTCCCAAGAATAAGGGCAAATACCCAAACCTTTAGATTCAGGGATAGCAGAAGAATTGTTCCGTTTAAGAAAGTGGCTTTTAATTAAGGCTTTAAATCTTTAAATCAAGTGTAAGCAGTAAGCAATAGTGCTCATCACAGTAGACTTCAAGAGAAAAACAGACTGTGTACGTCAGATAGCAACACAAGGCAGACTGTAATACAGGTAAATGACAGTAAAAAATAAAATCCTAATGTGTACATATATGCAGAGGATAGTCAAGTCTAATCAATCATTTTGTGGGATCCTCCCTTTCTGGCATGTGAAATAAGCCTTACAAAGCTTGCAGAATTCGCTTTCCATACCGATGGTAAGCATGGACCTCATTGCTGCTATAAACCACTTCTGCCAACAAATGATTTAATCATTTCAACAAGACGACTGGTTTACAACCTACAATTAAAACAAATGTTTTAAATACAGCATGCATTGACTGTCATTTGTAACCATTCCATATTTAATGGGTATACTCAACCATTAACATGCCGTTAAATAAAAAATAAATAATTTTTTTTTTTAAAAAAACAGTGTTACGAGGAAAGTAACATCACGCTCATAGCTGGCGTCTAGCTTCTACTTGTTGCAAGCTATGTAAACAAATTCAATTTATGATTTTTAATACTGCATAGTGGTGACTGGACTACAAGGTTTGCACTAAAGCTCAAGATAGAGGTTGCACAGTACCTTAACATTCCTTAAAATACCTTCGGCTTCAAGAATTTGTCAAGAAAAAGATACATTATTTATTTTTTGGTTTTAATTTTTTTTAGTTTTAAACAGTGTCCAACACCGAAGCGCTTTCATGATTTAAGGAGATTCACATGTAGATATAATTTCTCATTTCTCCCTCTATTATTTTGCAAACACATTCTGTAAAAAAATAAGCTTCTTGTCTGGATACTTTTAAAATATTTAAAATCATACAATAAATAAAATGTCTTATCAAACCAATTTGAGTGAATAGTGCCATCTTAAATTGTGCAAGTGTGCTAGTGCTAGTGAGTTAAGTGCACAAGGTATCAGACCAACTTTAAATAAGGACCTTACCTCCGAGCAATGTAATAGAAGACAGGATTGCCATTTTTAGATGTTCCTGCCTGGTAAAAGATGTTAAGTGTCTTCAGGGCTTTGAATTCTTCTTTTTCATGGACTTGGTGCCTGGAGGGTAATAAAAATGTTCAGGGCTACGCTTCGTCTGATATCAGGTATACTTAAATTAAATGCATCCCATTTTCAACCTTTAAAAACCTACCCTAACTGCTTCAAAATAATTGTACTTTTATAGTAGTCCCTCTGGCCTGATGAAGGTGAAAAAAAAACCTTACTACTGACAGCAAAAGGAGAAGTGCAAGTCATAACATTACACCTTGAAATAAAATGTAACATACTCCACTTACAAACACCCTGCAAAGGAATTTAAGTGCACATTTTAAGGCATTTGGGGCAATGGGGCATCAATGTGTCGCTCACTGTAAATTGTAGTGATAAGTACAACAGAGTCTAGTGTGCTTTTCTCAAGCTAATGTCCTTTTGTGTCCAAGGGGAATAAGAACATGCAGCATTTCTAACTGCATTGGACTTTGGACTTGACTGGCCACAGAAAAGGCAATAAGTCTACCTGGTCATGAACTCTTCAAACTTGGAACTGGTGAGGTTGAGGCTGGACCAGTGAGTGTCTGCTACAGGTTTGTGCTCAGGAGGGCCGAGGTAGGCCAGGAGGGTAGCCATCTTATCAAAGGGTCTCCTACCCACAGCCTTGTGGTCTCTGACAAACACAAATCAGTTGTGAGATTTATCAGGATCAGGTCATCATGACTGAAAACAAAGTGATTAGGTGAAACAAAACATCCTCCAGGCTACACCGAGATGTGTGTCCATCATATTTGAAGACAGTTACGATGACTGGCTTCCATTTGTTATTAAATTAATGTGAAAAATGATTTTCCAATGTCAACACAATGTAGTAGTTTACCACTACACCTGTGTATAGTCCTACCCAAAAAGCAGAAATGCAAACAGGCTTCACAGCTCAAAAACCACAACCCCTTAAGGGAAGTGGAAGCAAGACAGTGCAAGACCGGAGAAAAGTTTGAGGCCAACTTCCTCTGACCAGTCGACAAACTTTCTCTTTATAACTTATGAAACAAATAGCATTTTATCTCCAATCCCTCTTTTATCCAGCACACGGCCATACCTGTTGCTGGACAGGTATTGACCAATTCTCTCCTGATTGTTCCAGAGGAGGCGGTGGAGGGCCAGTACATTGCCATCACTGATGAAAGACAGGCTGTGGTTGACAGAGTCACTAGGTGGGGAGTCAGAAGCTATGTCCAGGAAAAACCTAATAGATGACAATAAGCAATTACAATTACTTGCAACATATTGATTAACACAAATCATACAGTTTCATACCTGCATAACAGTAGCCACACACATACCTCCGAGCAGCATCAAAGTTGCTTTTCACAAAATCATTAAACGGCCTCATATGTTCTTCTTTAGTAAAGAGGACATGATTAGCAATGCTCTGCAGAATCTGAGAGACAGGAGAAACAACAGTGAAACCAAGTTCCTTCTTGCAAGCATCGTTTGAAATAAAGAGGAACAGTGAGTGATGCATGTGTTCCAGCAAGCAGCATCCCGTACCTTAGACATGAGCTTGAGGCCTCGCTCAATCCGAGGAGGAGGCTTTTTGTCTAGGATGCCTGCCTCATAAGGGGACACTATGGCCGGGTTGATGAAGCGCAGAAACATGGCGCTGCCTACAGCACCTATGCTGTTCTGGGGGAAACGCTGACTGACCACCTGCATGTAGACACAGTGGGTAAAGGAAGAGGGGAAGGGAGAAGCAGGGGAAAGGGATGGGCATGGAAAATGCAAGACAAAAAAGAGAAAGACAGAGATGTCAAATGAAACCAATAAGATCACAAAATACTTCAAGCTCTCTAAAAGAGCAGTTTTTTTTGTACAACTGCCTTAATACATGTGGGGGAAAAGAATCATGAAGACTGATGCAAGAGAATGGCCATTGTACAAAGAGTAGGTTTATAGAGTTTACTATGTAATGAGAAGATAAAAAAAAAAAAAGAAAAAAAAAAAAAAAAAGAGACAGACTGTGAATGGAAGTAGGACATTACTCAAAACCTGAGTGAAACACTGCTCAGTGAATCTGCAGTAGTGAGCAAACACAATAAAGTCCCATAACTTTGCATAATGGGAAACATGCAAGTAAATATGTTCATCTTAGCCACCTAACTGCCCCACAACACAGCCATCAAAAGTGCACACACACAAGGTTTCAATACTAAAACACAATGAGTTTAGATATGGTATAAAACAGAAAAGAGTATTGACAACACACACACACACACACACACACACACACACACACACACACACACACACACACACACCTCAACACCGTGCATCTGTATGCAGCCCACCATACAGACCCAAACATCTGACCCTCATCCTGTTTAAAGTATTCAAACCCTTCCCAAATTACACACTGGAGAGTGTGTTACCTGACTCGTGCTTACCATGCACTTTCCTCCCCTTAATTAAAACATTAACACGTTTCAATGTTTCTAAGAGAATGTGTTGCTACTTTTTCTCTTTTTAAAAAAATTATGGTTCAGCACAGCAATCTCACTAAGCTTAAAAAATAATTTCCAAATATGCGGAAAATGTCCTTATCTACTGAAACCCACACTTTGCAAAGACTAAATATATAAAGATACAATTAAAAAAATAACTAAAATAAAAAAATAAACACCAAATACATATACACATCTGTCATTAGCCATAGTCATAAGAAAAAGAAAAAGATGTGGCAAGTGGCAAGATGTGCATACATCCTGAAGACAAAACACACTGTACAATCAATAGAACATTGACCACCACTCCAACAACTGTCAACTTGTTCAACACTCCCACACAGCACATGCAATCCTGTATGCGGAGCAGTGAAAGTCCTGACCCAATACCCAGTTCGCAAGCGCATGCTTTACATTGCACACCAAGTGTAAGGCCACTAAGCAGCATCTTTGGGTGTTGGACCAATTAGAACCAAACATCATATTATATATTATATAAACATAAAATGTGACTCTCTGCTTAAACTCTCGCTTTGCTTAAGACATAGCAAAGGAGTATAGTATAAGCTATAGGGCTACAGAATTCAGTAATAACAGAAGTCTTGCAGTGGTCAATACTTTTAATTTCTTTAATATATATTATTATAATTTAACCATATACATTTTCATCTCAAACAACAAAATTGCACTTAATCAGTTGGTCTCCGCCTTTAAACAACAGATCATGTGAGCTACTGCTTGACTATAATGAAAACCTGCAACATCCTTGGCAATGGAGGAGAAGGCTGGACGTTCATCTCACTTGTTCTTGGACATTACACCTGAAGCCCAGTCACACGTTCTTGACTGCTACAAGCTGACTTTGTGGAACTCTGCTTGAATTTGGTCCTTATTCTTTTCCTGGTGTGCAAGGGTATCCATGGCGGAGGAGGTTTCTCCTCAGCAATGGAGAAAACACAGAAGGGTAAACTCATCTGTATGACGTGATGGACAGATGGAAAAGCTTGACCAGTCCCAAGAGTGCACCACACAACTAGCCTTCTTACATTTCAATCCAGACCAGAAAGGTTCAGCAAACTGGTGATCCACAGAGCTACATTGTTTCAACCATGACTTTTGAGTTAGTAAGAGGTTAGTAAGGCCATGTTGCTTATGAACATGTTTGGAGGCAAAAAAAAATATAAATAAAAAATGCTTGAGGAAAAAAAGGAAAGAAATAAAATAAGTTGCGGCTTTTCAGAATGAACAAATCAACCCAAAAATGGTGGCTAAAAAATAAATAAAAATAAAATAATGTTCTGGGAGACTTACGGATTTTTTGTTTTCCTTTTTTTCTTTAACAGTGGCTTTATTCAGTAGGGAGTGGCAAGTAGCCTACAGGGCAGAGATGGGCACAGAGAGGTCACAGCAGCGGCTACACAACAAACAGTGAGCACAGCGTACACAGCCATTATGCTTATATATATAGACACACATACACACACACTCACTTCATCTTAGCCTTAAGGTTCTGACTCTGACATACAAAGTTTCATTGACCATCCTACTTACTTCAAATTACCCCTTATTTATCAGCCATGTAAGGTAAACGATCAGCGATTAGCTACTTACTGTGCAACAAAATCTAAAAACCAAACCCAACCATTAAAAAAAAAACAAAAAAAAAACAAAAAAAAAAAAAACACCTCTTTTCTGCATGAGTCACAAGGTCTTTCAATACCAAATCAGGATGAGTTGTGGAATTGTGGTTTAGCTGAAGAGGTGAGCATGAAAGAGAATGATTTTTTTTTTTTTGGCCTAAATGCAAAGCATGTGGGACGCTGGCCCCGTACAGCAGCAAGCAGCTCAATGAGTGACTCACTCAACCGACTGTGTGTTTCTGAGATGAGAAGATGGTGGGCTGCTCAAAGATACACACATGCAGAGTAAACGGAAAGAAAACAAGCAGTAGGTGTGAGGCTTGGGCCACTTCTTCCTTCTTACAAAGGCATGCTTTCAGGGTGCACACACTCTGGGCTTTGTGTAAAACTTCCGTACTGTAGACAGGTTGCTTTCCCTGTCGCCTCAACCAAACCAAATACTCCCCGCCTATTACTCTACAGCTATAAGCCTACAAATGTTAATTCACAAAAATCTAACTCAAACACAGACACCCCCAAAGAGCAAGGGACCACAGAAGCATTTAAGAGAACAGCATTGAGTTTATAAAGGTTTGTGCCTATTAGTGAACCAAAGGATCACTACTTAAAGAGAGCGTTTAGCCTTCCCCTTTAGCCAAACGAAGTTCTGTGTACGTAAGTAAGTGTAAGTTTGCTTCTGTAGCTTTGTACTCAAGCTACAAGGCTAATGCAGTTCAGGACAAATGAAAGCTAAGTGCTTGTGAACTGCATGCCCAAATTACACACACACACACACACACACACACACACACACACACACACACACACACACACACACACACACACACACACACACACACACACACACACCACGTCAAGTAATATCAAAATAACTCCCTATGTAGTCCAACGCTGTTTTTTTTATTTATTTATATATATAAGCAGGGGTAAACAGATCAAAACAAGCGCTGACCACCCAGGTCACCAAATCAGATTATCCAATCTCTGTCAGATTCAGGATTATAGAAATGATAGAAAGGTTAATTGCATATTCTATTATATTGTATACTTAAGTACCAAAAAACACTCAAGTGTAAGTACCCCACATCCACTTCACTTTTCGTATCATTCCCTTCACTTTTCTCAACCTTTCAAACTTTAAATAGAGGTAAAAAAAAGGCTGATTTTATTGTAGGCACAGATCAAGTTAATCCAACATGAAAGCTCTTTAACAACCAAAAGCGTTTGCTGATCTTTTCATAAAAAACAAACAAACAAACAAACAAAAAAAGACATACATGAGAACACTGGTAATTAGAGATTCTTTATAAAACTATTCACAGTCCTACTGTATCTTTAACAGCTGAACTGTCAAAGCAGTGATTCGTATTTCCTCCATTTTATATAAAATCACCTTGACTGAATCCCCACCCTCTGCAGTCTCCTATTGGTAATGTAGGGCTATGCCCTGCTGTCTGCATCAACTCATCATTCTATGTAAAATCTATGGCAAATCTATGGCCAAAAAAACCTTAATCCGAGTAGACACTGAGCTTGCATGAAAAGTGACCACAGACTCGACAAACTTTCATATGCTTTTAAAAATGCTTAATTTTTTCCTTCTAATCGACTCTGGACTTCATAACTTGCTTTTTTCTTCATACTCATCATTCTTTTTATTATCAGCACTGACACTGACAGTAAATCCATATTTTAATAGCCCAGCCCTCACAACAGGCAATGAAAAACCACTCCAAGTTCTGGAAAGCAGTTTCCACTTGCCGTCACATTTGCAATTGCATATTTGCTAAGTTCTTTGATTGGTTTATTTTGTATTGTCATTAATCATCATACAAACATCCCCACATGATAGATTTCATACAGCATATGTGCTAATGTTAATGTTAGACTTGCCAAATTCCATGTCCAATCAGACAGGCTTGAAAGTAGTCACCTAGTTATTAATGTGAGATATATTTGTGAATGTGCAAAAAACATTGATCTGGTCTAGTTGTTTGTTTTAATGGGGGAAAACGCAAAGGAAATGCTTAAGGCAGGCAGTCACTCGGACCACAGGCACTCCATTTTTAGTGGCCTAAAGGTGAATTGTGGCCAGGGGCACAGGTCAACAGGAAAGGGGTACCCTTGTTTATAAAAAATGAATTATGCTTATTTTATCATGTGTAATGACGCAACAACAATTACTCTGTGATATAAGAAAAATGTATGATGATAAACAGTGAAGGTCAGTGAAGGCAACCATCAAAAGTTTAGTGCTCCAACTGCCAGGATTTAAGCTCTTCAATCTGACATACTAACCACTACTTTTCTAACAAAACAATAGAGACGTCTCTCTCTCTGAACACAGAACAGGTAGAAGAGCACCACTAGTTATTATGCAGCCCATTAGTTCTTACTGTAAGTCAAGAACGACTCATCTCACTAACACATACGATCAAATGTAAAGGCCAAATCTAAACCAATTAAAATTCTTTGCCAGATTTAATTATTAACTAAGCTTTGCTTTAAACTGTCTCCTTTCCTCAAACGTGCAAAAACACACGCATGTCATCATGCAGACATAAATGAATGGACGATTTTACTCAAACACAGAACTGGAGAGAGCCAGCAATTAATCAGAATGACTTGCAGTGTAATGCTCCAACTTTCACAGAGACAGCCACCAGATGGAGCAGTGCAGTAAACGATAAGCAAATGTCTATTTTATCAATATGTGATTTAACACTGATAAATGTGTTTCCAACATGAAAAAAAAAGCTTTCAAGCAGACAAAAACCAAGCTGTATAAATATATAGCAAGGTGGCAGGAAGGCTAAGCGTGAGTGTATGAGTTAGTCGTGACTGTCCAACACACTCTCCACTGTGGGAGCAAGCAATAGCATGGTGATGGGGCACAGTAAATGTGAGGTTTGGTGTGAACGTCCAGGCAGTGTGGGAAAGAGAACAGTGTGTACCTGGTACAGACAGTGGCAGACACTCCGAAGCTGTGGGGGAAACTCGCTGGAGGAATTGATGATGGCTAGGAAGAAGCGGTCTGTGATTTGCAGCAAGTTCCTCTGGTTCTCATCCAGGTTCTCCGTGGGTTCCAGCCTACAGAGGAGGATTTTTTTTTAGTTCTACTAAGGAGCAACAATCAGACTCACTTAAGACATACAGGTTTGTAGACACCTGCTTAACTAAACCTTCTTCTGAAATCACAAAGTATTCATATGTTTATCTCCCCCTTTCTCTTCAGTAACGGTCTCTGGTCTTCTAAGAAACTGGGGACACTAATTGATGGAACACTGCTGTAAAGATTTGATTGCATTCAGCCACAAGAGCATTAGTGAGGTGGTAATGATGTTCTGAATCTTACTCACCCAACAGCTGCTCATTCAATGTTTTTTCCAAAATCAAAAGTATTAAAAACAGGAGTTTATCCTGTTTTTGTCTGAGCAACTGTCTCTACTGTCCACTATATTCTGGAACATTGGTGTGAGGATTTGATTTGATTGAACAATCAATCAATCAATAAGAATGTTAGAGAGGTCAGAGAATACAGTTCCACTGCTCCACAGCTAGGGGCGTTATACCTCTCTAACCCACATCTGGCAATAGGCATGATGCCAATAGTTCATGTTTATTTGCAGCAGAGAGTCCTATTCCTTTGGCAGTGATTTTCTACAGGGTTTATTGCAGACAAGCTGTGTGTGTGAATTTGTACATCTGTGTCAGCAATGGGTGCAACTTTGAGTAGCTAAATGCAGATATGACCACAAACATCTAGACATAGAGTTTATAGCACAATAGTCTAGTAATTCAGATCATGTCAATCAGCCAGAACAGACCTACCTGGTGGGGTCCACCTCAAAACTAATGTGCTGCCACTCAGGAGTGGTGATGACTCCTCTCAAGAGTGGCTCCAGAAGCTTCTGGAGATAGGCAGCTCCATATACCTACATGTGAAGAAAGTGTAGTAACTTTCTCTGTTTAAGCATCACATTTAAGTGGGACAGCTATTAGTGAAATAGTAGCAAAGTGAAACAGAGAAAATGAAAATTTTTACATTTTTTACCTTAAAACAGAATGTCATGATCTTGCTCGCCAGACTGTTTCCTCTGAAAAGAGTTTGCATTGAGTCAGCCAGCTCCACCTCCTTAGAGAACATGTTCCAGAGCAGTTGATAGAGCAGATGCCTGGAGTCAAACAGTGTCACCAACACCCTGGCCAACTCGTCCTGAAGACCATAGCAACAACCTCTCAATATCCATTTCAAATAAGTGTCTCAAGAGCTGTATTCAATCAAGAGCTGTATCCAGTCCTGGTGGTTACTTACCCACTGAGAGCAGGGCACCACATTGGCCAGAGCCATAGCGATGGGCAGCTCCCCTTGGTCTCCCATCATGGTGACAAGCTCAACTAGTCTTTCAAAGCGGTCGGCCAGAACGGTCTCAGCCAGGGTGTCAAACTCTGTGCCCTGCTGCAGGATCTTAGTGAGCACCTCCATAAAGGTGGCCCTCGTCTGCAGGTCTTTATGATAGCCCAGCCCTTTAGACAGACACAGAAATTACTTTCTCTCTCTCTCTCTCTCAAATAAATCATATAAATAGTCTAGCACATATAATAGCCTAGCATGCATGACTACCTAATATTATGGTGTCTTTCATCTGCAAAATATGGTCAGCCAATAAATAAATAACCTGGTCAGTTGCAGATAAGGATGATAAAGTTACTGGCAAAAGACAGAGCATCTCTAGTTCACTTTAGTCGGCCTGTTCATTGTACATTAGGTCAAGTGGCCAGAATGGACTCCTTCCATCACAGAATGTTATCAGTGCTGGGAGGTTGGAAGTTAGCATGGGTTTCATCATGTCAGGAATCAACATGAAGCCAATCACTGCATGTTTTTGAACTGCTGCCAATAAAATGCCAATAGACAGCTAAACACGCTTAGAGGAGACCACAAACTGCCAGATCCCTTATGTCAGCTAACAGATGCCTACAGTGGCTTTGAGTAATAGGAAGGACACATCCAATGGGAGCGAGGCCAATCATGCTCGCTGAGACTCACAGCCACAGATGGCTGCAGCATCACCAGGAATTGAACTAGCAATGCCAAAGACTGGGCCAACACTTAAACAGTTGCACCACTTGGGAGCCCCATCAGCCCACTTCTTTAAAAGCAAAGAAAAAAAAATTAATACACAAATATACACTGCTTGTGGAGGGATTGGAGCTGAAATCGGTCTATGGCAATCACCTATGGAGTGCATGAGGCCACTGTCCACATTGGCATTAAGGAGATTTGACATGGCCAGCACGGTGCAGTGGCGTAGGGATGCAAGGCGTCGGGACATTCCTCGCTTCCTCTCAGCCACCTGCTGCCCGTCCTCCTCCACCTCACTGCAGTCATTCAGTAGGTTCATGAACAGAGTGAAGTACCTGAGAAAGGACGAAACAGCAGAGAGTTAAGATTAAAGAGAATGCAGCTGTGAAGAACTTTCCTGTGTCACTTCTGCAAACCCCTATCAGGAAATCCTGTGTGAGGCACTTTAGAGTCTGGCCCCCAAATAAACATTTTTTACGAATGCAGAGACATTACTACTGCCATCCATTAATAGTCCCAAAATGTGAATGTGCAGCTTCAAAAACATGCATGTTGAACATCCAGGTTGGTCGAACGCACAATAAAGAACATGGTGTATTCTACAAGATACAATGTTCATGCTGTATGTTACTAAATTTACAAGATTTAGTTACATTTTTTTAAATAACTGGTATGTGATTAGAATCTGTGCCATGCACTTTGAGGGCAATCATACTTGAGGAAGAGTTGAGATTTGGCCTCCATTAGCTCCACTCCATCTCCTTCCTCAGGCTGCAGAGGCAGGCCAGCTAGCAGAGACACTACTGCCTCCATACTCGCCTGGTCCAGGTCCCTGAGCACAGACAAGAAGTTTGGTGTGATCACAATGTGAAAAAGATCAAATAACTGATAAGAGAATCTTGAGATTCAGGGACGGTACCGTGTGAGGTATTTGACATCATCATCTGCTGCTTGATTGGAAGTCCCCATCACCCAGTCAGTCAAATATTCCACCATCTTGTTCCTGAAAGGGACGGTGCAACACTACACATTACGATCTGGTTATGAAACACAGTAATTCCATAACTCCCCTTATAACTAGGTAACAGCAACAACGCACTAAAGGACATTTACTAGAACACAGTACTTTTGACATGGTACATTCAGTGGTGTTTACCTGAATTTCATCTCTTGACAGAAGGAGAGATCATCCCGGCGCTCCATCATCACCTCCACTAACTGACACAGCTTGGTTTTGATCTGAATTGCATGAACCCCATTACCTAAAATGCGGACATACCTGTGGGGACAGCCAGGCAATATACAACCGAGACTTCAATGGATTTAAAGGCCAAAATGCATTTGAAGGTAAAAGTCTACACATTAATTTAATGAAACTGCTGTCTGAGAGTGACAGTCACACAATTCTTTACATTTATCTGCGTTTATTTTCTTAATTGAAAAGAGATGCACATAATTTGTCTGCACTGCATTTACTTAACTAGATCAAGCTACTTAATTGCACACAGACAGCAGGTATAACCTCCTTATTTAAAGTACTGGCATCAGAATGGGACAAGGAGTTGTTTCCATTTAGACTTCTAAACGCTATTTAAAATAGCATTATGTAACAATTTTACCCTAAAAAAAGCTTTAAATCATTTAGACGGTGTGGGGAATGGGGACACGGTCATTGCCACTCTGGTACTGCACTATAACTTTTGTGGACGTTTTACTGAGAGCTCATCATATTTGTGAAAAAAAAAAATCTATATTGTGTCTCAAAACGCTATTGATATTTACATCAGTGGCATAAAAGGAAAATTACACTCTGCAACTGTAGGGGGAGCCCACGTGCAGCAAGTACCAGTTTTTGTATAATGTGGCTTTAATGGGATGTACAATCTTGAATCTTGTATTGCCGGTTTAAGGGACTTGTGCGTCAATACTCCAAGAAGAACATTAGATAATCATCTAATTAGTTTAATGTGGTTAATTAAAAAGGGAAGGAGATGAGGCCTGACCTGACAAGGTTGAGCATCATGGTCTCAATGCTGGCCTGGCCCAGATGCTCAGAGCTGCCCTCAGTGTGACTGTCCAGCAGATTCTTCATAATGGCAATGGTTTGCTCCACAAACAGTGTGTTTGTGTCAGTGATCGGCACCTGAAGGAGGACACGGGCAGGGCATTACAAATGAGGTCATAGCTGTGTGTCACTGAAAAAGTGAAATCTGAAACCAAAACTGCTAATTCAATCTGTGAATGAAACAGCTGCAGAGTTCAGATGGTGTGATGCTGCATTCATAAATCTTGAGAATTCTGCCCTCTTGAAGTCAAAAGCCTACATGTAAACTCTAAAAATAATGTAAATGTAACGAACCCTGGTAATATACCCTTTTTGTTTAGGTTGTTTTGTTACAAAAGAAAAGAAAAATACTCAGACACAAAGATTACATAAATTAAAGTTAGTGTCATTTATCAGACAAGCAGACAGTGATTAAGCAGACGTAAATACAGTTAAATGTGTTATGTATAGACTTCTGGAACCTTTTCTATTTCTCACAGAACCATTGAAGAAAAGGACCACTTTGACAAATGATCATGATTATATGTTTACCAACATTTTGGTTTTTACTCGAAATCTTTGCAGTTGTTTCTTACCGGCCCCTGGGTATCAAAAAAGCGGCCTATGCTGTTGCGCAGCTTGGTGAAGAGCATCGGGTAGAGGGCAGGGCTCAGCTCCAGACCCACCAGGTCTTTAACGTTGGTGCGGATCTGCATGCCCACCTTCTCATGTGTGCAAACCATGAGAGACAGTAGCCTCTCCAAAAACCTGCTGAGTGGCGTCTCACTGTTCACCTCGCCCGAGGCCATGGAGATCATGGAGCCCTTGCGCTCACTCAGAGGGCCCATAGGGGGGCTGTAGGTCCCCAGGCTGGGTGTACTACGCTGCTGCAGACACACACCACCCAGAGCACACAGGAAACCAGTCATATTGATCCACTCCTATGGGGAGTGAGGAGAGGGGAGTGTGTTGAGTACATGCATTCATGTACATGAGTTGAGTACATGCATTCTATTTTTTTTTCCCCCTGGAAGGAAATATTATTTAGCACCTGACCAATAACTCAAACAGCACGGTAAAAAATAAATAAATCAAATATCAGAATTGTTTATTCAAAAAAACTTTACAATGCTCTCTTTACTTCAATCTCAACAGTACTCTAAAGCCTGGAGAAAACTAAATAAACACAATAAATGATTAATAAAAATGAACATCTCGAAAATCTTCACTCCTCATTATATTAATAACAAAAACAACTTACAAGCCAACTACTGTAACTGTCAAATCTGAGGTATTGTAACTGCCAAAACTAAACAGAACTGCATCACTCACATGCCCATCTTCAGCTTTGTTCTTTGGATGGTTTAGTATTTGTTTTGTTGATTGCTCCCACTTAGCATGCGTATCCTCCCAAGCCTGAAGGTAGTAAGAGGCAAACAAAGGAAAGAAAAATAACAGTTAAAGTAAAACCAAAAAGAGCAGAACTGGCTAAACAGAGTGAACATCTAGACACTAATGCTAACACTCTGCCTCACCTCTATGTTCCCAGCTGTAGGATGCTCTATTCTCCTTAGCAAGGCCATTACTCTTTTCTGTAGGGTCGAACGACCTATACACAAACAATATAAGACAACAGTGCACTAGTAGAATTATAACACAGGCCTCAAAGCATGGTAGGGGTCATTTCACAATGCATAATTTATTCATTTAAAGCGTTCTATGGACACGTGTTGCAAATTAGCACTTCGCTATAAACACTAAACACAGTACATCCGGCTCTTGTGCATAACTGCATGTTGCAAGGCCAGAGGTACTATCTTGTCCATGGCAAATAAATAAAATGCAACAAAACACAATAAAAATGAATAGCATCATAAGAACTTGCACTAGAAGCACAAGTAAAATGTTCAATATCCATGCCGTTTGAAAAACGAACCTGTCGCCATCATGTTGCTGACTGAGGCAAACTCCATGAAGGCGTTGTAGTTTGGCAGGACAGTGTGTACCGGCAGCTCGTCCATGCTGCAGCGGATGTCTGCCTCCTCACACAGGTGCCGAAAGCAGGACATGGCCACCAGCACAGCTTCAGCATCCGGACTCCAGAGGAACGAGTACAGACACACCTCCAGCTTGGTCTGTGCTTGTCTGCTGATGGGAATCAAACTACCCTGTGTGGCACTCTCCTGGCGGAAGGGAGGGTTTTTTAGAAGACTCTTACAAAGAAAGTCAACCGAAGAACCTTCAACGTCTCAAAGATCTATTTACGTTTAAACGCCAATATTAATGCTCTGTAGCATTTTTCTGCATTTTACTGTGTAATTTTCATTTAATTAATCTTTATAATAAAGCTAAATATCTGTAATCACATTTAGCATGCTTGCATTATGTAGAAGAACAATAATCAATATAATAATAAAGGAAGAAGAGTCAGGAAGAGGTAAAATATAAAAAATATTTAAAAAAAAAGTACTGTGCAACAGTGCCCTCTTCTAGTCATGGAGGAGAAAAAAAAAATAAAAGTCAGAGGTGCTCAGTTATGAGGGCTGAGGTCCATTACAATTCCATGCTGTCCACACCTACTAAATCTGGCAACTACCAACAGAGTTGAATTAGGAGTGTTTGAGTTGGAAAATCAATCTATGCAGGAGATACACCTTTCAGGATTAGAGTAGAACTTTCCTGCAACTAGTCCGAATGTAAACAAAGCTACTAGCAATCTGGACCTTTTTAGAAAACCTTTGCGAGCTACAGGGCATGTGGGTACTCACTTTATTCTTTAAGAGAAACTTGTTCCTGCAGATGAGAATCTCCCTAAGCCACTTCAAGATCTCTGTGCTGTTGATCATCTGGTGGCCAGTCAGCTTCTTACATATGAGGAACAGGACCTGAGAGCTGAGAGCGAAAGAGCGCGAGAGCGAGAGAGAGAGAGCGAGAGAGAGAGAGAGAGGTCCAGAAAAATCAAACAATTAATCAGACACACCTCTCCAAGTCCAGGTTTAGAACCACACCAACTGAGGCCATTCACTGAGTAACTAACCTGATGTCCCAGAAAGTCTCAATAGGTGTATCAGGGTTCCACAGCTCAATGGTCTCAGGCTGATGTAACACCAAAAGTGCCTGACAGACAAAAGGAACACAGACAATAGACAAAAGGCAAGTGTTAATTAAGTACATTTACCCACATAACATGAGAGGATCTGTACTTTCCAGTGAACTGAATTTAATAAAACTAATGTAATTTTATTCGAAATTCTTTGTGTTTTAATTTGTATGTATTGCATTTAGCAAACACTCTTATCCAGAGTGACTTAGTGCATAGTCATTTACTCCCAGAATGTCTAAAGTTAGCATTGATAGAATCCTGATTTCAATGTAAATTTGCGCTATTACTGCCAGAAATGAGCCACACAATACATGATAAACATTTCATAACTAATACTAATAACTAATAATTCCTAGAACCTGCATGTTGAGCAATAAGTGGTGTAAATGCAATGAAATGTCGAATAAAATAGATATTAGTTCTCTGTTAAGTGCTCTCAAAAGAGAAGGGTCTTCAGTTGATGTTTGACAACAGCAACCGATTCTGCTGTTCGGACACTCAGGGAAGTTCTTTCCACCACCTTGATGCCAGGACCGAAAATAGTCTGGATGCTTGTCTTTCATGTGTCCTGAGAGTTGGTGGGTCAAACCAAACCATACTTGATGCACAAAGGGCTCTGGGTGCAGCTTGGGTTTTGACCACTGATATAACTGTTGACTGTTCTTTCATATTGGTTCTGGACTGTGTTGGAGTTGTTTATACTTAAGTTAAAGCTCTACAGAAGTTCTAACAAAATTCAGGTCAAGCTGTTAGAGGTAAAGGTACATTTGCTATTACTTGAATAATTACAGAAACATTTTATTTGAGTATGGGTTCAGTCTACTATCCACACTTTTGCCATTCATCTCCATATTCAATAACAACCTCCATCTTCACTACAAATACAAAAGAAACTGAATGAGAAAGAACGAGACAGCAAGAGAACGCAACAAATTCTATACCTCCATGGCCTCCTGAGACAGCTCTGAAGCATGTGTGAGAGGCACAAGTTGGACCAGGCCTATGATGAGCTCAGTTGTGCTGTTCTGGATCTCTTGGCCCTGTTTCCCAGGGTTCTGTCAGAACACAGACATACACAAACATTCCTTACAACCTGTGTGCCACACACTTAATTCCACATACAATTAATATTTCGCTTAAAACACAGTGGCCCACAAGTCTAATGTGTACTTTATGTACCAGAAAAGGTTCATCCTGAAAAATCTGTGAACCAGGATTGCTGGTAAACTCATAGGAGTTGCATTAGTGGAAGAGGAAACGGTGGGAAAAAGTGTGTAAATGTGTAGCATCTGAGCCAGTGAGGTAGAGGCTGCTTTGTACTCACATGAAGCATTAGTTTGGGGTCAGCATGGATGAGTTTCACCAAAGCCAGTAAGAGAGAGCGAGAGTCCATATCTGCAGACTTCTCCTTAAACTTCAGACTAGTCGTCATCTTCTCTTTGAATGTCAGACTCTGTGAAGGGGGAAAGGGGCTCATATCCTATCCAAAAACAAAATATCTAATTCTCTATCTGATGTTACCTTGAAGGTAATAAAGCGACAGAGAAAGTATACGCTATTTTTTTTTTATTTTATAAGGTTCAGGTGCCAGTGTGGCAAGGTATGGCCTAGTCACCAGTCAGGCCAGTGGGGTTCTAAAGTTATTAAGTAAGTTAAGTAATAGGTCTGTGAAATGAGCTTGGAGGGAGTGGGTCTGGGATGCCAGACCTTACTGTTTAGCCTTCCGGAGGTGTTGTGGGCTTAACTTAGCCAAACACTGCTGAAGAGAGGTGCCTACCTGATTATCCCTGTGAGGAGCTTGTGAGGTAGTGGGTGGTTAGAATATAGGTGCAGGGAATGGGCTGGGCCCTATTGTAACCCTAATTACTAGATGCAGGGATTCTTCATCCTAACCTGTATTGTGTCACTTACAGACTGTAGAAAGCTTGTTTCCAAAATTGGTGATACATAATTGAATTCATTATTCCCTCGATCAGTGAAATGTTGCCAATGCTTGGTTTTCAATGCAACAGAACCCCACTGCATGATCAATCCAACACTTGCTTAACACCTGAAGAAATGTTTTTGGCCTATTCTCATCAACAAATATTTTGACTGGGGTCCACACTGTATACTAGACACTGTAGTCAGTAAAAGAGTGATTCCCACCCCTAAACCTAACCCAAGACATGAGCATTTCAAGTTATTGGTATGAGCAAGTGTGTAAAGGAAAGCATTGCTCACCGGGGTCATTCTCAGGGGTGCATGGGCACTGTGGCTCTGGACAACTCGGCCCTGTGTGTCTGCAAACATGGCACGTAGCTCTCCTGAGTAGCAGTAGATGGCATCGATTTTTGGCCACCAGTCCAAGTGAGACTGTAAGTTAGAGGCAGACATTAAGCTCACATAGTAAAACAAGTCCTAAAGTCCTGCCTGAAGAACAATAAGACACAAGACACGATATCCATGTTGAGCATATTCTTATCTGAATGCTTTAGAAGATCACAAACTTTTCCAAAAAAGTTTTCAAAAAGTTTCCAAAACTGATGGTTTTCCATCAGTAAAGATACAACAAAAGGTAAAGATAATAAGAATGATAAAGACTTTTATTTAGATTTAATGGAGCATTTTTAGATGTGTGTGCTGTGCTTTACTACCTAAAATGATAAACTGTCCTTGGCACTCACATTAGTGATGATTTTGTGCAGAGAGTTGACCAGGACGAAATGGAAGGTAGGAGGAGATGTAGAAGCCAGACAAACCTAGAATTGGAAATAAGTCTTATACTTATACGCACACACAGTAATACAAACACTGTACCAACCATCAGGCATCTTGAACATAACATTAATCTACTGTACATATACTGTACATATATAATTAAATAAAATCAGCAGCAACCTTCGTTCACCTTGACCGGTGCCTATACAACAGCATGCCATGCTAATATTAGTCATAACCGTAAGAGCCATTGGTGAGTAAGCACTGCAAGAGCGAGGCTGACCTTGAAGTGCTGGTTGTTGTGTGGGTTGATGCGGAAGCAGGACACAAAGCAGTCAATCATCAGGTCCACGTCAGCACTCTGGCATCCAGTGCCCCGTGAGAACGGCTTAGTGGGGTTAAACAGGAGAGCCTGCAGGGCGGAAACGTGCAGAGGTGTAGCACAGATTCAACACCGCATTAAGAAAAGAAACAAAATAGCTGCATATGACACACACTTACTTTGAGGTCCACCACAATGGACTGCACCAGCAGGAAGATGACAGAATGATCCTCCCAATTAATGTATGTCGAAGCTTTGCACAGTTTGACACAGGCGATAGCTGCACTCTCAGTCAACTGCTTGCTGCTGCCGTGACCTGCCAGGGCCTTTCTCAGACTATCCAAGAACAATTTCTGCAAGACATCATACATTACAATAAACATGGGATATTTTTGGAAAGTAACAGTAGTTGTTTTTTTTGTTTGTTTGTCCTACACAGCTCTCCTCTAGCATGGAATGGCTTGTAAACATATGACACAAGGAGGACTAAATGAAGCTAAACAACTATATGGTCAAAACAAATGAAAAGAAACCTAGCTTATAACTCAGGGGTCTTCTCTTGCTATTTTAGGTGGTACCAAACAGTGATGTCTAATGCTGAAGATATACTTGCTGTTAAGTGTTAAGCTTGCTTACACATGATGGCTGCCCCACATATCCTACACTGGTTTGGTGCATCAGTTGTGCTCAGAAATTAACGCCATGTGCACACATGGTGCAGTACACACAAAAACGACCCAAGTCTGTATGTCTTTGATGTAGTAGCTTTACATACCATCTAGGAGGGCGCTGCTGTTTCTGCAGTGTTTGCATAATTACCTAAATGCTAAGCTCCTCGAGTTTACATTATGCAAATCCAGAAGTTTATGGTCAGTGCTCTCCGGTCTTCCCTCTAGTGGAAGCCTCCAGTAACACATGTTCAGTAACACACAGTAACACACAGGCACGTATGTGAACGGTTATAGTTCACGATGCAGGTTGACTGGTTGACTTGTTGTTTAGCCGTACGCATGGCAACAAGTATAGCTCTAGCCTAAGCCACAGTGTGAACAAACCTGGGACGTCTGTGTCATTTAAATAGAATTAGCACCTTACCTTATTGGCCTTGCTGTCCTCCACTACCTCTTTTGAGATGCTCTGTGTGATCTCAGGACAGAGGATGAGGAGGATGATCTGCAAGGGCCACACGGCTGCCTTCCTTTTTGCACTTTCCGCAAAACTGTCCACTAGATCAAACAGCTTCTCAGCAGAGTCTATTCAACAGAGGACCGAGACTGGGATTGATGTAAAGACAAGTCAGCCCATATTTTAACTTGCTTAAAAGGCCAAAATCAGCTGTCCACAGAAAAAGGTCAATAACAAGACACCTTTCTTGTTTCTTCTTCAGTCACATTCATATGGTTTCTTTCACTTCTAGAAAATCTAATTTAATCTTGACCTCACAATTAAACATTGCAGTTTTACGATCACACTCAGTAGGGTAAAATATTGCAGATATTTTCAAGTTTCATGCACTCACCAGCCATATCAGCCTGTGGTCTCTGATACAGCATTGTAAACTCATCAGGGTAGAACTCCACCCAGTTCCAGAAAGCCTAAACAACAAAGTGAGGCCATTATTAGTCCTGTGATATATTTAATCATTTGAAGCATTCACTCAATCATGAAATGAGGTTCTTTTGCAAAATATAATAAAGACAGAAAACCATACCTTTTCCAAATTATTGATGACTGCAAGCTGTGCTGGCTTTTTCAGTGCTTTAAATTTTAGTACAGTTTCTGTAGGGGACACAGGCATTTTATTCACACACAGAAACACCTGGAAAAAAATAGCTTTACAATATAGAACATCATGAGTTTGAATTACCTTGAAGTAATCTCTTTAACTTGGAGCAGTCAACGTTGATGTACTGAATGAGTTCTATGTCATGAACATCTACGGTGTCCTCTGCGCAAACTGTCAGCTCCTGTAACCTATAGAGATGAGACAAAAAAATAAAGATCTTTTCCATAGTATATACTAACTGCTGTGATTACTGTATTGTTTCTGTGATTTAATGCTTAACTATTTCAAATAAACCCATTTATGTGAATGGCATGTTGCAGGGTGTGTGTCCAATTCTCACGTACACAGCAGTCAGTCAAATGGGACATATGCAAACAAAAAAGTGCACCAACACTCAAACACATTTCCAAAGATAGTCAAAGATACCAGAGACAATCAAAGGCATTCTGCATCTGGACCTCACCCACCACCACACAAGAAGGGTGTGTGCAAGTGTTTTTTCCTGCTTTGTTCCAGAGGGGCTTGGGAGTGTGACAGTTTGGAGAAGACAAAGCTTAGTTTATCCATGAAATAGATTAGCAGATATACATACACACACCAAACAGAGCAGAGTTGCTCCAAGTTAGTAAATACCAGTAAGTAAAACTAAAGTTGAAACTAAAACTAAATATCCATGAGTTTTAATATATCCACAAATACAATTTCCACATATGCGGCTCTTGAGCCCTTAAGAAGATAATTTATTTTTATAAGAATTAAATTACAGCTGTTCAGATTTAGCCAATTTCCAATAATACAGCATGATCGGTATTGTGCACCATAAAAACCACATTACACTTCCCATTGACCTAAAACAGTTCAATTGAGGCTGTATGAGAATTCACAAAAGATACCAAAATATGCTTGGACCAGCCAAAGAATTCAATTAGATGTGTCCCTCAACATGGACAAGAACTGCATACTTTGACAGGAAAGGACCTGCTGTTTGAGTTAAAATCTGACCATCAGAAAAGTGGGGTGGCTCAATTAAAAAACTATAGTAATTTATTATTAAGTGCTTTTGTGGACCAGTTGTAGCCTATTAATGTCAACAGACTGAATGTTAGCCATGAATCCGAAAAAGTAAACCATTCCCGGACACAGTGACCATCTGTTACTGTTACCATCAACATAAGCCATGAAGAGGGGCAGTACCGGGTGGAGATGCGGCTGAAGACGGCGTTAAAGTTGTTGCAGCTGAGAGAGAAGAGCACGGCGGAGGCGGAGCTGCGCAGCTGAGCCGCATGCTGCTGGCCCTCACGACATGAATGCAGGAAGTGACAGATCTCAGGGAGTAACTGCTTTACCAGCATGGCCTCGTCCAGCCGCAAGCAGTCCTTGGTTTGCTGCAGGACACACAAACCAACACAGTCAAGTAGAACTAACTAAAACCACAGTGACGGAGTTTCATATAATAAACTTCACAACCAGGACCAATTCCGGGCTCATTTTCGCTAGCTTACTTTCACACAGAATAATTCCATACGAAGAATGGCTTGACCGGGTAGTTTTGAATGTCCCTTTTCTGCATGCATAGGTTCACCGATATCACTCAGAGGTTAGCAGCTCATGAATACATAAATTCTTTATAATACCCTAAATTTGACATTAGCCTAAATGAGCAATCACAAAGTCACAAAATGGCAAATTAAGGCCAACAGGTCTTTTTCCATGCCCAAAGATCAGTAGAGGAAATGAAATTCACTGACTGGGCACCCAACACATTAATGAATCAATGCACTCACACTGATGAGGCCAGAGTACTAAATCTGTGCCAGCATTGACTGATCAGTCACTATTCATGTAGCAACTCTGGCAAACAATTCGGGAGGACTATTTACATTAACCTAAAAAGACATTCAGAAAAACAAAATATTTTGTCTTGCATAGACCTACACTTAAAGAGTGCCGGTCATACTAAACTCTGCTCCTCACAGAAACAAATGACAAGTTGAAAGAATTGAGCAGCTGTCTCATATCTGACAGCATATTAATGAAATATCTGTGCAGGAAAACCTTGTCGATCCCACTGGAAGCAGCGAGAACGCTCAACTCAAGATGAGGAAACACCTGCAAATGTAATCTTCTGCGGAGGCAAGCTCACAGCCCTCTTTCTGGACCCGGAGAAACTACAAGCTTTAATTGCATCAGCAGACCTTAGTGTCTGAGACCCAGACAAGACGTGCTAAGATTTACGACGGATACAGAAGCATTTAAGCTCACTTGCGTTGCTCTGAATTTAAACAAAAAGACACATGAATATATGACACTGCAGCAAAAGTTCAACACTGCTCAAAAACTCCCAAATCTCTGTGTGTGGTTGGTTTTAATACAATCAGCTAAGTACAAGGATGAACAAAGCTGACACTGGAACATGGTTGACTGCTCACCCCTGCCAAGCACTTCTCCAGAGTGTCCAGGATGATGAGCTGGGAGAGGTAGAGGTTCTTTTCGGCGGTTTCCCCAAATATTCGCTGGAAGAGAGCGACACACACACACAGTTTTGGATATTGTGGAATGGCCCCAGACAACATATGATATTTGCATGGCTGGCATAAGCCTCCCATCTGTCAAAACATCAGTTGCTTCAGAACCAAACAATCATCCTCATAAAAGACTGTATCACAGAAATGGTAACTTTACTAAAAGAAAGAAAACAAATATTTAACTTCAATATACACTGATCATCCACAATATTAATATCAACTTTATCTGCTCCTCTTACCATATAGGAGCAATTTGTAGTTCTATAATTGCAGACTATAGTCTATCTGCTTCTCTACATACTTTGTTAACCCCCTTTCACCCTGCTTTTCAATGGTCAGGACCACCACAGAGCAGGTGTTATTTGGGCGGTGGGTCATTCTCAGCACTGCAGTGACACTCACATGGTTGTGGTGTGTTAGTAGGGTGTGTTGCGCTGGAATGAATGAATGACACAGCAGTGCTGCTGGACTGAGAATTGTCCGCCAACCAGTAATACCCAGCCAAAAGTGTCCTGTGACCACTGAGGAAAGACTAGAGAATGACCAACACTAACTGTGCAGCGACGATAGAGACAGATGAGCTTATGTCTCTGTCTTTACATCTACAAGGTGGACCAACTAGGTAGGAGAGTCGACCAGAGTAGACACACTACATAAAGACTCCAGCAGCACTTCTGTGTCTGATGCACTTGTACCAGCGCAACTTACATGAACATGGCAACACCATGTCACTGCAGTGCAGAGAATGAACCACCACCTAAATAATACCATTACAGAACTACAAAGTGCTCTAATATGGTAGGTGGAGCTGACATAATGGGCAGTGAGTGCAGAAACAACAAGGTGGTGTTAAATGTTATGGCTGACTGGTGTACATTAATGTAGCAAGAGTTACTAATTTTGGAACATTTCTATTGGTCCATTCAATATGAAACGTTTACACAACTTAAACGAGAAAATGACAGCTGGTGTAAAAACATGAACTCACCATATTGTTAACATTTTTGAGGATGTTGGTCAGGCCATTGATGACGAGGGAAAACTTGTATTTAGAGATGTTGATCAGACATTCCTTGTTATGCTCTGTGCTTACTTTGGTGTGCGTGGTCTGCTGTCCTGTCTTAATGGGGAGCTAAAAATAAATAAATAAATAATAGAGACAAAAAGAAGAGGAAAGAGATACATTTGAGACAGGATCATAGAAGCACATGTCCAAATGATTGATGGGTCTATGGAGTCCTTATAAGAAAGCAAGTACACCATATGAAACAGCTCAAGTGAATAACTCCGAGCACTGGGAGAGTCATGGTGTGTAGGTATGGGATTGAAGGAAATTGGGCTTGACACATTGAGACTACTCAAGACCCCTCCCATGCAACCCAGGCCAAATCTCCCACACCTAAAGTGCTAAAACAAAGGAGTCAAAGCGCTCCAGACTTCCGATTCCCAACCCCGGAGCACGGCTGCACAACTGCAAGCCAGCACATCTGCTTACACACACTCACACACACACACACAAACCGCTGGAGCCAGGCCTCCTGTAAAGCCAGTACAGAGGTTTTGCAAAAAAGCAAGAAAGCACACTAGGCCTTGCCTGTGTTAATGAACCATGAGGAGACCGGGGGGGTCTGGGGGGACTTTCTTCCCACTAAACGCTCCCTGATGTGGAGTTTATTGTGCATTGCATTACACTGCATTCACATTTCTGGGTCAAAAGCAGTCTGCATGTGCATGGCTGACATTCAGCATGAAGCTTCATGTTCTTAACTTGCAAAACAAAGGAAGATGAACGTGGATTCTATTAAACTGGAAGAGAAAAGAAAGAATCTGATGTGATTCTGTAAGAAATCAAGCCTGAGATATAAGAGTCACATAGCTAAGTAGGTCATGTGTTAACAGTAGCTATGTGTCTAGCCTAGTATTCACATGAGAAAAACGCAGATCAGCAAAGCAGACTGGCATTCTGAAAGTAAGGAGAGTAAACAAAGCTTAGTAGTTTTCAAATAACAAAAATACCACACCGTTATCAGCTGATGCTCATGGTTTCAGTTTTGGTACTGGAAAAGAAACAGTCATGCTAGAAGAGCTAGACACTTAACAACGTCTCTCAGCATGCTGATCCATGAGCGAATGAGCATCTGTGGCAAAAACTGATCTAGCTAACAGACAAAAGTTTGGAACATCTGGTAAACACTATGAGCTAGCTTTTTGTTTGCCTTAGCAAATCCTGAGCACTGTATCTGCTTTATACAGAGCTGAGGTCTCGGAGGGGGCCAGCTATAGAAATGGCCAGTGTATCTTTGAACATGTCAGGAAGGGAGCAGGAGAGGCCCCTGGGGTTCCCATTCTCTCCGCGCCTCTGCTCCATAGCCCTAAGGGAAAAGCGCGTGGCTGCAAATGAAAGTCCCAAGACCAGAGAAGAGTCAGGCTTCCGGCGGGCGCGCGCACACACACACACACACACACACACACACACACACACACACACACACACACACACACACACACACACACACACAGGCCCTGCTGACATCCATTTTAATGCAGGATGCCAAGAGACAGTGAGCACTTTGTTTCCCAGGCACGGTTTAAAATTCCACAAAGGTCACGGACCAATCATTTCCCTTATGTGCACTTTGGCAGAGTCTGGTACACTCATGTGCTATATAGATATTACATGGACAGAACATACAACAGTATATGAGGAAAGGCACATCAAATGCAACTGGCATTTCAGTGCCATTTCTGCACCATCGCACTGTGTTTAGGGATTGTAGAGACATGACGGTTTGTTTTTGTTTGTTTTTTTAAGGTAATTAATTAATCCAACAATATGACTTTTGTATTAATATGTATAGCAGGACCCAAACAACTATGGGTCTATATTATTGACAGCAAACAGATACATAAAAAATGGCTATAAAGACATGAAACTATCGTTTTATTAAATTCAGTCTTAATAGCTTAGCTATCTACTTCGCCATCAGCAACCAGAGCCTGAGAACGTACAATAGGCCATGTTCTCTCCTCATCACTTCCATTGTAATGCGTCCCAGCACAGGTGTCTGTTGGCTGATGTATCAGAGCTGAGCACGTTGGCTGCCTAGTGATGCTGTCCGAAAGAGGCAGTGGCTGACTTCACATGTATTGAAGAAGGCAAGCGCCCGGCCCCACCATCCTAATGTCAGGAGAACTGGATGTGCTGGGGGGAGTCCTAGTGACTGGGTGGGTTAACTATAGTAAGTACCTCAAACTATTAACAACTAGTGTTATAAAAGTGTTTTAATGTAATAAGTATTCAAAAAGCCAAGTATGGAAAACATAGATGCTCAAGTCCTTTCTATACTAAACTGAAGTAAAAAACAAATAAATAAATAAATAAATTATACAGAAAAAAAATGTGTGTGTGTGTACATATATATATATATATATATATATATATATTAGTTATACCAGTCCTGCATGCATGGATGGATGGATGGATGGATGGATTCAACTGTATTGTCATTGCTTTAGGTACACACCACCATTCAAATAAAATAATGCTAGTTCAGGCTACTACGCTAGTCTATTCCTGAGACTAGGGGGGGGGGGGTTAAAGTTAAACACATTTTAATTTTAAGCACCACAGCCTCATGTTTTCCCCACAGATATCCATGCAGCAAACGATGGCATCCTAAAAGAAAACAGATGAGACTTGCACAATTTTCTGCCACAAGAGTGTGAATGCAGTTTAAGTCTTAGTATTCCAAAAGGCTTGGGGCACCATGACCAACAGCAAACCAGGCTTAGCAAAGACTTACAGCAACCACAATGTCGGTCAGAATCGGCACAGTGCACATTAAACATAATACAAAAAATAAACATAATGACCTAATACAATTTCCCAATTCTCATTCAATTCTTTTTACAATAAGTGTACATGTTGACTGTTTGATACCAAAAATGCATAATTAAAATGATCAAAAACAAATGATACTACTGAAAAACATTAAAAGTCCTCATCACTGTCTGAACACCAAGTGTTTAGTGGATTGAACAGAAAAACATTAGCAGTTTTATACATTCACAACTTGGAGTTAGTATATTGGAGTAAAGTACTGTAATTTAAAGCATTGTTTACCAAATTGAAATATTACAAATATGTATTGAACTTTGTGGACTATACATAGTTTAGTGGATACCTATCCTGAATAAGCCTCTCTATGCATTTTGACATTCAAGGATTACAAATCAACCAGCTCCCATTCCTCAGCTGTCTGAGCTTTCCTCAGAAAGGATAGATTGGTTTTCCATGACCATGCACTGGCATCTGGGAGGTCACTGTTTCAAGGTGCTCCCTGCATTCACACTGCTGACATAGCAATAACCACCACTGAGGACTATCACAAGCAAGAAAAGAGCAAAGCCATACAGAACACACACTTTTGCTTTTACCGTTTGGCAAAAATGAATAGCCCACTGTTTATCATTGCAACAATCTGAGCCTAAATGACATATGTAGTGACAAATAAAACACTAGAGTGGACGACCTGGGGAGGCCGGGGCTTGGCCGGCCAATGAACTTAACCCAGTTGGAACAACTGTTTAAAGTCTTCAGACTTAAAGAGCTCCAAACTGGCTTAGCAATAAACACAGCCCAAATCCCTCATTACACTTTCATCAAACTGTTATGAGCCTCAGCCAGCCACTAAGCCCCTACACAAGCATCAGGAGCCGGCAAACGGTCACTAAAACCAGGGCTTTCCACTAGCCGGTGGTGCTGGGTAAGTAGCTCTGACAGCTGTTGGAATTAATGCACAGTCAACCTGGCCTCAAATACACAAATAACAGAAAGCTCTCCTTGAACAAGGTTTTTTAACCCGTAAATGCACATGCTTTTAGCCATGAAATCAAATTCAATTGCAGGACAGAATGGACACATGCACACCTGTACACCATGCAACGTCCTACACCAGACCAGACATGCACACGGAGCATCTCAAAACGTCCAGAAGACATAAGACATCAGACAGGGGTAAAAAATAATCTGGAATTAGAGATAAAGCAGATGAAACATTTAAAGACCCCCCACCACCACACACACACACACACACACACACACACACACACACACCACCATCCTGCAGATTGTAGTGGCTTTCTGCTTCAACACTTTTAACACACTACCTTAAACTCCTGAAAGGCTTAGTAATTAGCTGGATCCGGTGTGATGGGAGCAGAGTAAACACCACAACGTGCAGTACAGGGGTCTTCCAGGACCACAGCAGACAACCACTGTTATAATGCACATTTGCACAACTGAACATGTGATATTCTGCATTACCCTGTTATTAATACTGCATTGTGGTATACAGTTGGATCTAATGATGGAGTGATGGGCGGCAATAATGGAGGTCTGCAAGGTTCAGTTTAACCAGGCAAAACTGTCAGTCCCAAACAGTCCCAAAACACAGAGAGCACTCACTGCCTCATACTGTGAGCTACACCCATCCAACATGTCCACATATTCTGATCTACACTCTGATCTGACCTCCAGCACCCCCACAGATATCCAGTCAGCTGCCTGGTAGCTAGCTATATCCAGAGAGCTGCACGGTCACCCTCAGCTAATGTGGAGTCTTGTCAACAAACCAGTGCGTGTCGACCAAAACAGCCCCGCGACCGCCTTTTGTTCAGATCCACCCGGCAGAGGCTCCAGAAGACACGCCAAATAAACGCCCAACACACCTTAGCAGCTCTCTGTAGCGTCGCCTGCTCGGGGCCCGAGTAAGGTTAACGTTTGTGGGCGAGCAGCTGAAGCGACAGCGGCTCGCAACGGCGACGCGTCGCTCCCTAAACAACGCGGACGAGCAGAGCAGGTCCAGCAGAGCAGCGGCAGCAGCAGCAGCGGCGGCGGCGGCGGCGGCTCCTCCTCACCCCGCTGCTGCTCCTGCAGCTGCAGCAGCTACACAGCCGCGGTGCCTTCGGGCTCCTGGCTGTTGACACCGACCCTGCCTTTGGCCCTGTCTCCCCCGCATACACCTCCAGCCAAGCCCATCATCTCCAGCAGCAGCCATCCTCCCGTCCCTCAGTCTTACCTGCTCGTCGAATCTGTTAATCACGGCCTGGACCCACTCCACTGGTTTGTGCGCCGCCATGGTCAGGCGGATTTACACCGCCGCTCTCAACCCCCTCCCCTGCTCCAACCGGCCTCGTTCACCGTGCGAAACACCCCGCGGCGCTCCCAACTCTTGCAGGAGGAGAAGAAAGAGGGAGCAGGGTTCAGTTTTTCACTTCAAGCATACTCCACCGCGCCGCCATGACACACCACCGGAAGTTTGAGTCTTTCTCCCCAGCCTAGAGCTGCGCGTGCGCGACGCTGCTGCTGCTGCTGCTGCTGCTGTTCGCGATACAGGGAGCTCGAGCTCACATTGAGGAGCAGATATTAAACAGTATAATAATAATAATATTCATAATACTCATAAGAACAGAGGCGTGGAGGTACTACTGTTAAATAATAACAATTTAGGTTAACGTCAAAACACAGCAATCAGCCCTAACGTTACCCATCTGCTGTCCTCCAAATGTTTGGATGCATTTGTGGATGAACCCATCCTTATTTATGGTCTTTGTAACATTATTGAATAAAAAAAAAAAACTAATATTAAATTATTTTTTCTTTGCTGATAAAACAGCATGGTCATTAAGTACAGGGTGTGTTTGGATTTGAGTGTATTGAGTGTAGTTAACCAACCTCACCAATATGACCACATTATTCCATCAGCCTGACAACCAGCTAGTTCATCAAAGACCAGCTTAGACCATTTTCTTGGGCTGGGTTTTCCAGCGTGGCTGTTATGCACTGGTACAGGCTTCATGGGCTAAACACAGAGCAGTGGCAGCCACCTTATCTCAGTTGTGGATTGGGTGCCTCTTGCTCTCTTCTTTAACATTTAGGCCTGGATGCCCCAAAACAAAGTTTGTAAAATTATGAACTTGATCAATTATATCCTATGGTCACCAGCAGCCGAGGGATTACAATTGGCACTGGGCAGCTGGTGCACTTGGAGGAAAGTGCTAGGTCCATAGTTCCACCACACCAGCTAACAGATGCTTAAGAGTGATGAGGAGAGAGAGAGAGAGAACTGCCAATTTTGCTCTAAAGCAGTCGGCACACCAACCATCACATCTTGAAGCAGTCGGCACACCAACCATCACATCTTGAAGCAGTCGGCACACCAACCATCACATCCTAAAGCAGTCAGCACACCAACCATTACATCTTAAATAGCTTGCACACCAACCATCACATCCTAAAGCAGTCAGCACACCAACCATCACATCTTCAAGCAGTCAGCACACCAACCATCACATCCTAAAGCAGTCGGCACACCAACCATTACATCTTAAATAGCTTGCACACCAACCATTACATCTTAAATAGCTTGCACACCAACCATCACATCCTAAAGCAGTCAGCACACCAACCATTACATCTTAAATAGCTTGCACACCAACCATCACATCCTAAAGCAGTCAGCACACCAACCATCACATCTTCAAGCAGTCGGCACACCAACCATCACATCCTAAAGCAGTCAGCACACCAACCATTACATCTTAAATAGCTTGCACACCAACCATCACATCTTCAAGCAGTCAGCACACCAACCATCACATCCTAAAGCAGCCGGCACACCAACCAGCACATCCTAAAGCAGTCGGCACACCAACCATCACATCCTAAAGCAGTTGGCACACCAACCATCACATCTTCAAGCAGTCGGCACACCAACCATCACATCCTAAAGCAGTTGGCACACCAACCATCACATCTTCAAGCAGTCGGCACACCAACCATCACATCCTAAAGCAGTCAGCACACCAACCATCACATCCTAAAGCAGTCAGCACACCAACCATCACATCCTAAAGCAGCCGGCACACCAACCATCACATCCAACAGCTGGCACATCTTAAAGCAGCCGTCAAACCAACTATTGTAATTCATCTACATATATATACCACATTTGTGATTTTATTCTGGAAACTCTTAGGGGCGATTTCGGCCCCTCACGGGAGTGCCTTTATGCATTTGGAAAGTTTTTTAAGGCAGGGTGCTGAAACAGGAAAAAAAACCTGACGTACACTCAGCGATAAATTCTGCGATAAGTTTGTGCTGTAACGTGTTGATAAACATATTGATGCATGCCTCACTACCAATGTGGAGTCTTATGTAATCTAAGCTCCTCTAAAACACTTAAATGCATCCGTTTAATGGTGGTGAATAAAAGATGAAATTCTGATCTTTTGATCTCTGGTCCAATCGTCTTCAGTGTAGAGCTAATCATGACACCCCCCCTCCCAACACACACAGACACAAGCTGTGTTGAGCCTACAGTAAACTGCATCCCTGCTAACAGGATAGAAAAACAGAGACCAGACCAGACTGGCACCAGACCGGTCTAAACCACACTAAGACAGATAAACAATAAATGGCTAAATATTGTCACTAACAAATATTCACTTTTAGAAGCCAGCAACCTGCAATCCTTTGGGCTTGTCCTTACATGCTGTACTACTATTTCTATAGATGTTAAAACAAGACTAAAAAATGAAAAAGAAATGAAACAATAGGTATACCTTACAAACTGTTTATCTAGAGTGTGAAAGTATTAAACATAGTGGCAGGTCCATTTGCTATTGGTCAAAAGGTACAGTATCTGTCTCACATTGTGGCAGATGAAGTGGAACTGGACCTGAAAAGACAGGAACAATTATATCACTTGAAAATGATAATAAGTATGAGTAGACTGATATCACTCTGTTTGTCTAATGTTTGTGCTAGTTAAAGTGCCATCTGCCAAAGATACACTGGATGGTATACTGACTACTTTAGGATGTGCTGGCTGGTGGGCCGACTGCTGCAATACGTGCAATACGGTTGGTGTGATGGCTGCTTTGGCATGTGCCGGATTGTGTGACAGTTTCAGAGGGCTATGCGGTTGTTGTGCTGGCTAAGATATGCTGGTTAGTGTGTTGGCTGCTGTAAGATGTGACATGTGCTTTAAGATGCCACCCCCCACGCCCAGGTTTCCCAGCTGCGATGTTTTGTGTGTTTGGTAGTCATTCACCCCTTCTTGTTTAAAATCTACTGGAAATGCAGTGGTTTTATGTATTTGTATATTTTTTAGGCAAACATTTCAATGCTGGGTCGGCACTGCAGATTTCAGTCTGTCAGACTGCTCTCTTGAAGCATTGTCTGAAGCACTGGCTCCATACCAGAAACACACCTCAGAATCTACACCTGCTCGTCCATGCACCTATTTAATCAGCCAGTTCAGTGGCAGCACAGCACACAATCAGGCCAACAGCTTCATTTAGTCTAGGGTCTGAATTAGGTTTTGTTTTGTTTGTTTTTGTTATTTTACTTTCTAAAATAAAGTCTTAAAATTGTGATCTGTTAAAAAAATGTATATTTCATATAAATATGTACTTGTAATTTTTTTTTTAATTGATCCTCCACCCCCTCACAAAAATGAGCAAATACTAAGTAACTGAACTAACAACAATGGTAGCCAGCTGTTTGGCAGTGTTTAACTTCTTCTAATTAGACTAAAATAACAGCCAATAGTAACTAAATTCAAGTCTGACCGTCTTTTATGTACCTTGTAGGAGTGATTCTTGATTAATACCATTCGGGGCAGTGGTGGCTCAGTGGTTAGAGCGCCGGGATATCAATAACAGGGTTGTGGGTTCGATTCCCGGGCTCGGCAAGCTGCCACTGTTGGGTCCTTGAGCAAGGCCCTTTACCCTCTCTGCTCCCCAGGCGCTGGAGTTGGCTGCCCACCGCTCTGGGTGTGTGTGTGTACTCACTGCCCCTAACACATGTGTGAGTGTGTGTTCACTACCAGATGGGTTAAATGTGGAGGACACATTTCGCTGTACAGTGACAAATACGTGCACCTTTACCTTTTAGAATTGCTGATAATTCATGTACTATACTTAGGACCTTTTGTATACCTGTTTGTGTTAGGCTGGAGCCTTTTGTTTCACCGCCTTTCTAAATGTAAATCATGAGACAAAAATCCAACATCTCTACCAGAAGGCCCCTATGTTCAGAGTGCCAGAGCAAATTGGGTGTTCTCATTAACTCTTTCAGAAGCAGCTGTAGTCCAATTCATCCTGATGTTGATCTCATATTTGATTGATATTTGATTCCACATTACAAATGGGACAGAAGACATACAGGTGGTGACTTACCTAAACCCGCACTATAGTCACTGTACCTACACTCTTATTCAGTTATTCATTTAAGGCACATTATTCAGTACTAGTTTAGCAACTCCTGTGAAACTACACACAGTGTGTAGTTATGAGAGTGAAGCTCTACAGAGGAGGCGAGAAGTTCTGTAAAGTCTGTTTTGTTCTATATGTAAAAAAAAAAAAAAGAAAAAACACACACACACGAAGGAAAATGCCACAGTAATATAAATAAGCCGGACCTATGCACCAACTTTGATTGGCTAGCAGCAGTGAATGAGTGTGACCCTTTTCCTAATTACTGCTTGCTCTCTGGGTTCCTCCTGCTCCTCCCCTCCTTTCCTCCATGTTTGCCTGGGTTAGGAATTGAGCATAAGGAAGGAAGGAGGAGGGGGAGGAGGGGGACGACAGGAGCAGTAGAAAAAGTGTCTGGATGCAAAAAAACAATGAAGACATGTTTCCATTGTTCCCCTTTGGAACTGATCTTTACTCCCCTCTTAAGGCAAGTACAGGTATAGCAGCAAAGCACAGCTGTTACAAGCACTGTTTCACTACAGTTTTTGACATTTCCTCATCAACAACATCTGGACAGGTCAGGAGAGTAAAGGCTAGCAGCAATGGAGGTTTGTTCAAAATAATTCCCTCAAAAATAATGTTAGCTTTAGTCTTTGTTAGCATTTGCTAAAAAGCTTGACAGTAAAGTAACAAAGGTAGACACATAGCTGCCATGTGCAGAGTAATGGACTGCATTGACCCCAGGTCATATTGTTTAAATATTAAGTATTTTATTGCCCCTATAGCAATGTTGCCTGCCAACTTTGTCAGATTGCAATGGCTTCTGGGCAGGATCTGCTCCTGATATTTACACAGTCCTCGACTGATGTAATTTACCTACATAAAATTAACCTTTTTTTAATGTATGCAGCTCCATATGCATAAGACTGGGATTTGGAAATTTATGTTAAAGTCTTTAGTATCATTACCAGATCAACATATTACAGTGAAGAAAATCAAATAACAGTGAAAGATTTTGAAGTTGAAATACAGGTAGGGTATTATTTAACTTCGTTGAGATTTTCCAGATAACTGATTGGTAAGGGCATGTTAAAAACTATAATGAAGTGAGAAATATATGCATTGTAATTATATAGATTACATAAAAGAGGCACTTTGGTATGTAAAAAAACATGTTTTAGATAAGAAATTACAATGAAGTTATAATAATAATAAAAATACAACATTTGATTAGCTGAGGAATTACAATTACTGTTAACAAGATTGCAAGAAAACATGCATAAACAGGGAAGTACAAGCCAGGCTAAAAGAAAAATTCAAGTAAATACCTACTGGTGCCATTCCACATACATAAAACCAAGTCATGACCATGAATTAGTAAAGCATTAGGGAGTTTTGTATGTTGTATGTTTGTATATTTATATGTATGTATGTATTTGTGTTCCTCTCAAGCTTACATTGCAGTATGTGTGCTGACCTTATCTAAGTCGTTTGCCTTAGCTCAGCTCTCACTGGTTGATAGTCTTTCAGGCGTGACATCAATGTTGTGCTAAAGTCCAGAAATTCAGCATCCACCCCACACTACAGGATATATTAAACATTTTTCATATTTGTGATTCACGATTGTCGGGAGGAGCAATTCGGCCTCAAACTTGGCCTGATTATCCTGTAGTGTGGGGCCAGGCATAAGTTGTGGCCAAAAAAAAGTCTCTATATATAACTAAATGTCAAGAAATCTGTGTGTAATTTGTGTGACTAGAGTCAGAGAAAAAAGATTGCTATACTAAACACATGGCTTTTGTGATTTCAAATCTGGCACAGGAAGTACGACTCAACAAAAACATGACTAAACCACGACGGAGGTCAGGCTCAGGTCACCAGAAATGTCCAGAAGGTCAATGTCTTGCAGCTTGGTGAAGCGATGGTTGTAAGTATGCACTTGTTGTCCATTGACAAACACGTTGTAATGATGGGGATTGCAGGAGATGATCACCTGAAATAAGCAATGTTGAACAAAACACACAAACACACAAATCAGCCCAGCTGTTTTCATTGCTCTTAAATTCAGGGGTCTTAATGGTGTCTTGCTATTTTCCATCTGCTTTGTTCTGTACGAGTTAAAAACAGTCAAAACTCTGTTTTCAAGCTGCTCTGCATACCTGGAAAGGTTGTCCTTTATAGAATGGCAAGCCTCCGTGGCGTTCTTCGGAGCCCCACTGTTGTCCCATAAGGGTGTTGCGCACTACCACATTCTCATCAAACCGCACATTATAGTGGAAGGCCACTCCACCATTGTGGCGCAGGTCAAAAGCAAAACTGTGGGTAAAATATCAGATCATTTTCAGACATAAAAATGGAGTTTATGGCAAAAATGTTTTAAAAGTGGCCCAACTGACATTCTGGTCAGCAGGTGGCAGTACTGAGTATTTTTAAAACGAGAGCGCTACACCCCCTGCCACTCCAATGCTGGATACAAAAACAGAAAGTACACTATATTCCCCTAGTGTATGATATGCTATATTGTACATTGGTAGGCAAAACAGCTCTCCTGGACCGTTACTGTGTACTATAGGTACTATATGTATACTAATTGTACATTATTTTGTACCCTGTTTGGGCACAGTCTATAGACAAAGAAAACTAGAGAGGAGTAGGTTGTCCACACTTCTAAAACGTTTATAACCTGCTGGATCAAAAAAAAAATTGCAGCTTAAAAGACAATTTAACATAACATTGTGCTTTTTCTAGCTTTACTGTGAAAACTGGACATATAGATAATCATATCTCATCTTGATTGTAAAATTATGTTATTCTATCCATTGATTTTCATTGAAATTAAGATGTATTTTGCCTTCTGGAAAGTTGACATTTTGGAGATACAAGGTTTTTGTGTACGTCACAGCCACTGTACGTTTCTTAGTTCAGCCAGTTCATCATGTATTTGTGTATTTCTGTATTTGTCCATATCATATTTATCAATGGATCAGCCCCTCCCTACCTAATGAAAATGGTCAAATAACCTGATCTGTACCTAGAGCCCTTGAGGTTTATTCGTTCATGGCATTTTGCTGATTCTCTTATCCAGAAAGCACTCTTGTACTTTGCTCTGGACAACAGTGCCTGTCTGTATGTCAATGTAACATTTAAGCATTTTCTCTGCTCCTGACATACCTGGGGCTGGATTCACATCTTTTCCCAAATAAGCCCAGACCCAGTTCTGAATATTGCTCAAAATAATGAAATCTGTTCAATTAATTGAATTGAATTAATTTAATGAATTTTTCACATGACGTCTTCTGTAAATAAAAATAAGGATAAACTCCCGCTGTAACTCACAACAATTGTCGAATGTGTGTTTCATTATTTTGTTCTAGGCTCTGAGCTGCTAATATGTAATATTTGGCATTTTATTAATGTGTTTGATTAGTTAAATGTGTTGGAACGGACCAAAAAATACACTTTTAAAACAAGCTGGTTTGGTCTCAAGCATGAACTAAACACACATGAGGTTACATGTGCACACATTCACAAACCGTCCTTATGACGCATCCAGGATGTTAAGTATATGTCACTTAGGGACTTTATGAGTTAAAGTGAAGGCATAAAGTGCTGTAAGGTACTTCCCACATCACCATGGGCTCTTATGGGTTAATAAAGAAATTCTTCTTGAATCTGTGTGAGTTTTTTAAACTTCATGCTTAAGAAAAAAGTTAGAATAAATTTATGTTCTACAAAAATCTGTAAAAAAAAGATTTGTTTTTAAATATTTTCTTAACCTTACCTTAGCCTCACATTTGTCTTAGAGTAGAAGAGATCAATTGGCAAACCTCAAAAATGTATACTTACATTTGCAGCATTTAGCTGACGCTCTTATCCAGAGAGACTTACAAGGTTACTCTTATTACAGAGGCGGGCCAATGTAGTGTTAGGAGTCCTGCCCATGGACTCACAGCACAGTCACCCAGACCAGGAATCAAACCCCAGTCTCCCATGTGGTGTGGTAGCCTCCTGGCAGGTAGTGGTGTTAGCTGTTGCGCCACACCAACCAATGCTCAGCTAGTGTGCTCAGTGATCAGTGTAAATAGTTGGATTACTGGAACTGGATTAACGTTGATTTTAAAGTACTGTCAGTGTCTGTACAAGGAAAATCCACTTGGTGGAGATGTTTACTTTCATTCTGTTTTTCCTACATTTTTCTCTCCAACATGTGTTTAACCGAATATTGGAAAATGTTATTTTGCACTATTTCCAAGCTTTGAAATGCAGCATAAAAGACTTTTACTGTTACAATTGACCTAAATAAGAAAACAACTAAGAATATTTGAGAACGTCTCAGGACTTTTTGGGAGAACTGCATGTTTTAAGGTCGTACGTTTTTTTTCTTCTTTTCCTGCCTCCCCTCCCCTCCTTTGGTGAATCCGGCCCCTGATCCAACAAATCGTCTCATGCACTCTTTTCTAGGTTAAAGGTGGTATGGTAGAGCAGGGAAACAGGGTACAAACAAGGTTGGAAGGCTGTGAGGTATAAAACAGGGATAACTGACCGGCGAGCCTGAGGGTTGACCACTCCTTGGATGTTGATGTTTTTGCCAGGGTGTAATCCACCACTGATGACTGTTTTGTAAGGAACAGTCTAATGACAAAGCACAAAATAAGTGGTTATTAAAGGGCAAGCATTTAAAGGTAAAACAGAATATGAACTACTTGTGTAGTGGTCAAGTGTTCTTACAAAAAATGGTGCAGTAGGAAATGCAGGCATCTGTGGAATAACAACAGAGTTAGCTGGGTCAGTTCCCTAAAAGCAATGAGCTTATGTAAAACAGTAAATCCACTGTGTTGAATTTGATGTAGTATGTAAATAGTGTCACAATCTGAAACATACATATCATACATACTTTCTTTGAATAACACATTAATAGTGCTTATTAAATTGTTTTTAACTTATTTCCTTTCAAGCTGGTTTAATTATTTTATTTATAAAACTCAAATAAAAGACTACATTCGTTTTTAATTGAGTGGTCTATGTGTGTTTATTGTTGTGTTTTTACATTTATTATTATTATTATTATTATTCATTTTTATGTAGCTCTTTTGTTATTGTGTGTGTTTGTTTCTGTGCAGTTATGTTTGTACTGTAAAGCACTTTGCACTACATCTTTGATTTTGGCAAAATAGATGTCCAAATGTCTGTGGACACCACTTATATGGAATATGGAATGGTGGTGGTGCTCCATCAAGTACTTTTGAGATGAGGTGGGGTGGTAATTATCCTAAACTTATTATCAAGCACAGCAATGCTCCAAAATCAAATTTTCTTCTTTCTAAATTCCTGGAGTATTTTCCTTGGAGAGACAGTTACTCAACCAGAGCAGAATAAACTTTTTTCTTTTAGAAGAAACAATGAATGTGGTGTCCCAATACTTTTGTCCATACACTGTATAACAGTTGCAAAGGCACAGCAACGTTTGCGGTACATAAAGCCACACAGATATCTTCTGTGGAATAAAGTTCAGTCTGTGGAATAAAGTTCAGTAAGATCCACCAAGATACAAATGACCTCCAGGGTAAATGTGACATGTGACACCATAAGAGAGTGAAAAACAGGAAGCTTTCAGATTTTGGCCAGGGTAACCATGATGATCTTAGAGGCATCTGACCCAGCGTAGCAGTTTACAATAGTAGGTAAATCATTACCTACAAGGCCTTCATCTCTGCCATGCTCCATTTTTATCATGACATTGACACACATTTGTAAGAAATCCCCTCACAACAAAAACTCCACCCATTGGTGAGCAGCATGTGGCTACTATGATCTGCTTGTGGCTTCCTCTGTAGAACATTGACTTTTAGACCACTGAGTTTCAAAATTAAACATTACATCATCAGAACAGAGGCAAATATAGAGGTGTATAAAGTTAGCACTTTTGTGTTAAAAGCAATAAAGATAAAGACGTGAGATCAGTAATAAAATAAGCCACTACAATATAATACAGGTGATACTGGAAAGAAATACTGAACTGTAAAACTTCTAATAAGCATTCGTTTTAAATAACAGGTCACAGGAACATAATGTGTTAAGGGTTTAAATGAGAGGTTACTTACAGCAGATCCCACAGGATAAGCATTCTGGGCCTATAGGCATAAGATAGAAGACAAATATCATAACAACGCTATTAAACACATTTGAATTCTATGATGTTTAATAATGTTGAATGTTTTAACACACACCTGGAATGTTGACTGGGCAGGACTAATGCCCTGTAGAAACAGGCCAATGGTCATCATTTGCATTCAGAAAACTTGACATGATTCAGATAAAAATGAATCCCACCTTTTCAAATCTTTCTTTTTCTAAACTTATGTTAATTAAAACTTACAGTCCTGGTATTGCATGCATCCCACTCTTTTACGTGGGCGTATGGTCAGCAAATACTTACTGGAAAACCCGGCTGGGGGAAGTAGGGCTGCAACAAAAGGAATTCACTTCGGTCATTTCCTCAGTCATTTGAGCATACCAGCAGCGTTGCACATATATTTTATATGGTATATGATATGGAAATCTGTAGATAGCTCTGCTGTGAGCCATGAAACACGTTTGAGCTGTTTTGGTGTAGGTGTAGGACGTGTAAGGTTGTTCTCACCGCAGGGTTTTGGAAAGCAATGGAATTCACTTCTACCATTCCGTCCACCACAATAGTGTCCACCATATTGAACGGGATACGGTGGTTGTACTCCATGACATGGGCCCCATTGACACTTATCTGTGAAAAGACACATTTGCTCCCTTAAAGTCTAATTATTTAAACACATCTAGGAACTGAAGATGAGTTTAAACACAGATAATTAACCCTGATGACCAGAGTGAAATCCACACTTATCTTCAAAATAGAATTCCTCAGTTCTACAGAGTTTTAATATTAAATAAATTTGTAAAATAAATACAGATTCTACAGAGGTTTTGCTTTATTGGCTTCTTAAAAGTAGCAAACCCGACGAAATATGTACTTAGTAGGGTCCAGTGTCCTGTCAGAAGCCCTTTTTCTGCTCAGTGCGTTCTGCTGTAAATGCGTAGTGGAAATGCTGCAGTAATCAACTGTATTTAGTCATTTTACTTAATGTTTAACACTTGATGTTTGATTTTTCTAACCATGTTGGTCATTTATCTATTTAGTCCTTTACATATTAAATGGGATTACTGTCAATTTTGCAGTCTTAAAAATAGCATGTAACTATTAATGCTACTGTGTCTTGGGTAAAAGCAATACTGCATCATACAGTCATCCTGTTGTAATTGCTATAGACTGTACTACATAATGCAGTATTATGAGTACTATGACAATGTCTGTCACTAAAAATACAGAAATATCCTGTATTTTTCTTTAAAAATGACCACACATCCCTGCTTAGTAGGCTCAAGCACCTCATCATGAACAGCAGAAGTCCTTTATTCTCTATATGAATGAACTTCCTTACATTTACTGTTCAGCTTGAAGTGAAACTAGCAAACTGACCTTGTATGAGGCCCGAGTGACCATTATCTGCAGGGTGAAAACGTTCCCGGGGGGGAACAGAGCCTGATATTTCCTTTCCTCTGTGCCCCAGCGAGAATGCTGGAACGTGTTGGTCACTATAAATTCAGACCCATCATAACGGGGGTTAAAGTGCAAGGCAATGTCGGCTGCATGTCTGGAACCGCACTGAAGATTTACATGGAACCTGAAAGTTGAAAGAATGGAAAGGAAGAGGTTATGTGAAGTTGTCTTAAGAGCTGTTGTACATACCTGGTGTTCTTTTGTTACTTCTGTTAACCACTATAGCTGATTCCCAAAACCCTTGAACATCCCCATGTTGTTCTTCTGCATTACTCTGGTTGACCCAGTGAACCCTGTGCCAACATTCAGTTACTAATCTTTCTACTTCAGGAACTCTATATCTAATACAGACATAATGTAGTTGTCAGAATGAGGAACCAACGTAAGCATCTAAAATGAGGATGTTTTTAACCACTGAAGCAGACTGAGGTGAGTTTGAGCATGTACAGATCTGCTCTACGCTCTCATTTACTCCCTGTACTGAAGTACTGTTGTGTTCTCTGTAAATACGCTAAGCTACTTACTTACAACGCAGCCAACTTCTTCACGGCCATGAAGCCATAATTCATCTTAAAACAAGCATTATTCATCCTCTCTTTATCCTCTACAATTAAACATGCTGTTTTTTTACCGTGTTGGTCTAGAAATCAGGCAGGCTTATAAACTCCTAAATATCAGAGATCTGAGGCTTGTTTTCTGAAAGTGTCTCACTGAGCCAACAAGCTGTGAGTTTACACCTCAAACCTGACATGTATGAGACTGTAGTTTTGAAGCCCCTGTAAAATAACAGCACATGGCAACCTACGACTCTGAATTCCTCACTTTACACCTAAACAGGTGTAAACTGAGCACAGAGAGCCAGTCTGTTATGATATTAAAAACCACATTTTCAGGGAACCCAGGATACCAACATATCCACCAACAGACATTGACGATGACAAAGATCACATTGGGACAAAAAAGAAAAAACTGTAACAGTGATTACAAAACTGTTGGAATTAAAAAGTGACCCATAACCCTTTCAGCCAATCATTTGTGGCCTTTGCATGGCCTTTGCAACAGTAAGACAATATCTGTGGTAGCATGTCTGTGGTGTTCTTTATGGGCTTCAGTCTAGAGGTGGGCAATATGACGATAATATCGTTATCATGATCAACAGTATGCCTCAATCAGCGTATTGTGGCAATCGTCAGTACTTACAGATCATTAAGCAACTGCATGTTTCATTACCAGGAGAAGAACCAGTCCTGCCTAACTAGACATAGTACAAGAAGATTGGTATAAGACCAGTGTTTTTCTGTTGACAGATATTTGGTATCTGGCACTACTAGTGTGTTTATGTCTGTCAATCTGATGTCAGCTATATCATGTATTTACCCTGAAGCGGGTGTCTTACGTGCCCGTTGCCCATGACCTTGAGTAATCTGACTGAAATGTAAGTTATTTTAAATGAAAGATCCAGTCCCGAAGAAAAACTCATTCCAGACTTGGGAATGAGTGGGGCAGTGGTGGCTCAGCGGTTAGAGCGCCGGGCTATCGACACCAGGGTTGTGGGTTCGATTCCTGGGTTTGGCAAGCTGCCACTGTTGGGCCCTTGAGCAAGGTCCTTTACCCTCTCTGCTCCCTGGGTGCTGGACTTGGCTGCCCACCACTGTGTGTGTACTCACTGCTCCTAACACATCAGTGTGTGTTCACTACCAGATGGATTAAATGCAGAGGACACAAATAGGTGCACCTTTCACTTTCCCATTCTTTAGCCACTGCAGCTCAAATTTCCACAGAACAATTCCAGGAATTCCTACTCTCAGTCCTGTTTTTCTGATCATGGAGAATGCCATCCCAGCTTTGTGCCTTACCTGTTTGCTCCCGGCAAAACTCGTCCACTTACAATTATACTCTTTCCCTCCTGCAAACCTCCTTGTATAGAGCCAGTGAAAGGTATTCTCTGTTAAAAAACAGAAGGGTATTAACTGACGATGGGTGAGTTTCATTGATGAGCCCAAACAAAGCCATCAGATTCATCATTCTTACTATTGTAATGGTCTTTTTTATATTGAACGGTGGCTAAGCAAAGCTATATTGTTTACTTGTATAATAAGAATACATAACAAGTATGATTTATATAGATATATATATTAAAAATAGAAAAGGAAAAAAGATCGTGTAGCAACAGGATGTTTTGCAACAACTCACGGATGATCAGAGTGACTAGTCTTATAAAAGTAACGTTAAGCATTTTGCAGATTAAGAGCATTAAAATATGATCAGTGACCCTAACGCTACAAAACCTCTAAGCTTATACGTATACATACACAGTAATACACAGTTATTACTAATAAAATAAATAAATAAATAAATAAATAAATAAATAAATAAATATTAAACAGAAAAGACCTTCCAAGTCATGTAAACACTTACAGGGCTGTAGAAGGGCTCTTGCTGGTAGTATGCCATCTTTTCCAAGAGAGTTCAGATACTCTTTAGCAGGTTTAGAGATGAGACTGAAAGGAGTAGCGGTTGTTCGTTTCACCCCGAGGTTCTTTTTTTTGTTTCGCTTTAGCAGAAAGCGTTCAGCTCGGGTTGCACTGAGTGTGCGCAGCTACTACACACTGTACGGTAATCCTAACAGAGCGGCAGAACAGGACACTGTCCATCAACACGGCCGCTTCGAATCAGAGAGGAGCAAATGCCTCGGTCCAAAGGGCTGCTTCCGGCTATGCGCTGTTTTTCCAGTCGATGCACAGCTCCGCGAGTGTATATATACGCTTGTATGCAAATGAAGGTGGTGATCTAGAAGTTTCTTGGCATTAACACAATGTTAAACCGTATATGGGCACATTTAAGCAGCACGTGGCCGCAGTCATGTATGCCCTCAGCCCCTGATGTGTTTCCATATAATCACTTTAACAAACTAGCAAGTTGAAGGACAAGGCAAGCCAGATCCTGACTGACCTCTGTTCATCTCTACTAGACACACTGTGTTTTTTTTTTACTTACTTAGACTGTAAAGGTGATTAGACTAGATTAGACACTAGAGTTGATGTTGGTAAAACTGCATTAGAATCACAGGCACGTCCCAATACTTTTGACCTTACTAATGCTCTTGTCGCTGAATGCTATCAAATCATCACAGCAAAGTTCCAAAATATAGTAGAAAACCCTTCCTTGATAGTAGAGACAGATACACCAGTAAAAGTGTTGATGTCAGACTGAAACCTTGTATCTCCATTTTGTTTTTTACTTTTTTTTATTTTTTTATTTTTTTACTTTTGACATAATGTCAAGTCAAGTCAAGTCAAATTTATTTGTATAGCGCTTTTTACAACTGTTGTCGTCACAAAGCAGCTTTACATAATTATTACTTAATAAAGAACAGAGACAGAGAAGAAAGAAGAAATAACATGAAGCGTCAAAGACCCCCGTGAGCAAGCCAACGGCGACAGTGGCAAGGAAAAACTCCCTCAGAGCTGGAGGAAGAAACCTTGGGAGGAACCAAGACTCACAAGGGGGACCCATCCTCCTCTGGCCAGACTGTTTTAAACATTAATGATAAAAATTACCAAACCAGGTACAACAGAAAGTTAATAGTTGTGATATTAATAGTGTCAGACAGGCACGAGTCCATCTAGGTTTCAGCACGGCCACCAAACAGGCAGCAGCGGCTGGCGAGTGAGCCATGGGTGGTGGCGGGTTGGGGGGGACCCGCTGGCTGGACTGGTAGGTGGCAGCTGGTTAGATGCAGGTAGAGGGGACCTCAGCGGGCAATCTTCCTGCAGATCGGGCTGGGTGGCCATTTACTCGGGGAAGGTAAAGAGAGAGAAGTTAGTTCTAAGAGGAATTTTATGGAGTGCAGAGAATGTTGATCATCAGCATCTGGGTATGTCTGATGACTCCGGCAGGTCTGATTATCACAGCATAATTAAAAGGAGAGAGCCAGAAGGTAACACGGACACGGGCGTACCCTGAGAACACCAGCATCTATCTGCTCCACCGTCAACAAACCTGAGTGATCGCGTGTAAGCAGCGAGACGACAGCTCCAGCATCTCAGAGTACTACAATTCCCTGGGTCCGCGAACCCCTGGACCTGCAGCCCTTATCTAAGAAACATTAATTACCAAAAGCTAAACTAAACATATAAGTTTTCAGTTTAGATTTAAAGATTGACACTGTGTCTGAGTCCCGAACATTATCTGGAAGGTTATTCCAGAGCTGGGGGGCTTTATAGGAAAAGGCTCTTCCCCCTGCTGAGGTTTTCAGAATTTTGGGAACGCGTAAGAGGCCAGCACCCTGAGATCTAAGTAGTCTTGATGGTTCGTAATATACTATAAGATCCTGCAGGTACTCAGGAGCGAGGCCATGTAGGGCTTTATATGTTAATAAAAGAATTTTGTATTCAATACGGAATTTAACTGGGAGCCAATGAAGTGCTGATAGAACTGGACTGATATGGTCAAATTTTCTAGTTTTAGTAAGGACCCTGGCTGCAGCATTTTGCACCAGCTGAAGTTTATTGAGGTTCCTGCTGGAACAACCTGACAGTAACGCATTACAGTAATCTAGCCTTGAGGTAATAAAAGCATGTACTAGCTTTTCTGCGTCTTGTAGTGATAAGGAGTTTCTTAGTTTGGAGATGTTCCTAAGCTGCATAAAGGCTGTTCTACTAATATTAGCTATATGTTGCTCAAATGATAAATCTGAGTCGAATGTGACGCCAAGATTTTTAGCTGCTAAACCAGGAATGATGGGAGAATCTGCCAAGTCTAACATTAAGTCTGATAGTTTATTTCTAGAGTCTTTTGGACCTAAATAGAGTCTTTTAGACCTAAATAGAGTCTTTTGGACCTAAAATGTGAACCTAACAGCCACATTCCTTCTGTCTGTTAATGTCTACTACACGTGAGGTAAGCCCTGTTTCCTTGGACTATAACGGTACAAGTCACACACCACAGAGGATGTGGTTAAAACAGCACTAGAGTTGTTCACAGCAACAGTTCACACAAGACCAGCTGAACATCAGCACCTTCATTTAACTGAACAGAGGTACGGGTGGTTCAGCAAACTAACATATGCTTGGATTACTCATGATCTTATGCTCCCTCATGCTATAAAACAGTGAGATCCTCTATAACATACAGATAGCCTACAGTAGCCTCCATATAATGGTACAAGTACAGTAGCTATAAAAACTAACAAAACTAAGCAAATCTTGTAAACCAGCAGGGTCACCTTGCCACACAGCTACAGGGACCTGCAGTTAAGAGTGGCCATGTTTTTGGTTGTCAGAAAACAGGACACTGCAGACACACAGCATCCATCATGGGTAGGGTGTTGTGGCCGGAGAGATTCAAGCAGGCCTAAGTTTTAGGACTGTGGCAACGTGTATGTGTCAGGGTGGGAGGGAGTATCTCAAAAACCATACGACTACATTAATGAACATTTACTGATTTACCAAGACTAATATATTAATAAATAATAAATAATTTCCATGCCAATCTAAACAATACAAATAAAAGTCAGTTACCATAAAAACTCTTTTGAAAGGGAGGACCTTTCATGATGATCAGTTTTTATTTTTTCAGTTCCCAAAAAGAGGTCATGTGCAGGAAAAAGAGGAAGGTATGGTGACCCTAGTTAAGGGTGCGTTCATTGCCCCGGTCACTGATCTTCCCTAGACTGTGTGGGTTTTCTCCCACCTTTCAAAGAGACACATGATGGGTGAATTGGCTTTACATGATGTGTAATTGTCAATGTAGCTGCAAGTGTGTGAGTGAATGAGTATGTGTACCCTGCAGTAATTTAGATATCTCTGTCTTGCATCTTATGATTCAAGGTAAGCTCCAGACCTACCGCAACCCTGACCAGGAAGAAGCAGAGAAGTAGATGATGAATGGACTACTGGGGTGGGTGAGGACCCCCACATGGTTAGAAACATGATGGTTCAACAAGTAATGCTTTAATAATGTTTTATTACTTTTTAAACACACACACACACACTGCTTTCAGCAATAATGGATGTCAGTGAGCTCTTTCAGAAGAGCTACAGTCTCTGTAAAATATCAGACACTGTAAAATATTTACAATATTCAGTTTGAGTCACTTCAGATCTTGAATGCGTCCTGAAATGTTGATACTGAATGTGACACAGTGTGACTCGGAATGACTCCTCTGTTATCCACAGTAGTTTGTCTCTTCCCATTACAGCCTGGCCGGATCAATCACATGAGCACCATGTGGATAAGAGAATGTTGTGAAAAAGTTTGTGGGGTTGTGGTAACTCTGAGATCCAGGCTGTAAGGGTCTTGAGCCTGACCTGCACTGAATCATTTACTTAGGAAGAGCCCAAAATAAGTGTGTCGGTAAAATATTGGTTTCAGGAACGTTGGGCAAATGTTTCAGTTTCTAGTGCTCTCACTTCCTTATACAGTCAAGAGGGCATGTGGGAAAATTCAGTCAAACTGAAGGAACTGTAGAAGCTTTACCAAAGTAAAAGTAAAACTACTGCCATTAATGACAAGCAGGAGTTCAGAAAGTACCAGGCCAAAAATACTTAAGTATGAAGTAACTTACAGAACTGCAGAAGCTCTTTTGAGAATGGCTAGTGGTGAGTGAGGTTGAGGTAAATTCATCATTCATATGCTGTTGTTCATAGAAGGAATAGTATGGTGGGGTCACCAAGAACACCTCAAAGTGAACCAGCAATGAGAGGGTCACAGGTTTAGTGCCCAGGACTGACTGGATGCTCCTGGTTGTGCCCTTTGGCAAAGTGCTACTAGTAATAAAAATAATAAATGACTAAAATATACATTTTGTTACAAATGAGATGCCTTTCTTTCCAAATATACTAGAGTAGAAGAAATGTATCATCATTTGGAAAAGTAGAAATCTATTAAACCTGAATGTAAGTCTCTACTTTTCTCTGTTACACTCAGCAACAGAGCCATGTTGAATTTCATTAAACATCAAGTGTCAAAAAAAAAAATCTATCAAAAGTCATGTGGTACTTAACGTGTGTTAGGTATCTTCTAAGATCCTCTATCAGTTAAGATGAGAATTTGGGGACAATTCTCAGCCTCATTTAATTTTTATGTATTGTGTATTTTATGCATTTCTGTTCATCTAATGAAAGTAAAAAATGCAACATGAGTTACGGGTGTAAATTACATTTGTAAATTAGAAGCTGCAGACAGATACACAGTAACTTACTTTTACCCTCAGCAACAACAACTCAAGGCAAGGCCAAGAAGATACACACACAATAGAAGATAGTCCACAGGGAGACATGACAAGGGTGTATGAAAAATAAATAATGCTCAGAGCAAATGGGAAAGTTTCAGTTTCAATGAGTAAATCTGACAACTCACAGTATTTGAAACCACACACCGACTTGGTCAAATACAAATATTTGTTTTTCTGCCATTCAGAATTTCAAATACATGCAGTGTGCAGGCAGCTCCATATTTACTGTTGTCCTGCAGAAAGTGTAGATGGAGGTCAGGGTAAGACATCTTAATACATCTAAACCTGCCAAGTTTTACCTAAAGAAGGCTCACATCAGGATTGCCATTTGGAGCCATGAGCAGCACAGCACGGAAATCTGTCTCTGTAGCAGCAACATGGAAAAATCCTGATGTTCCAAGGTACTCATGTCTGTGTTTGCACTGGATTGGAGGCATATAAGAGGTGAGGCCTTTGTGTTGTTTATTTAGAGACAAGGTGTAATAAGTGTAACTGCTATTAGTGTAATATTAAAACAATAAGGAAGCTATTGAATGTTGAGTGCAGGTGCCAGGGCGGAGATTTGCAGAATTGTGGAACCAGTGTAATATCTTTTCATGGGTCCCCAAATCCCGGGCAGTGCCCCTGTATATAGGACAACTGTATATATATGAACAAATGTATTGGGACACCTGCTTATTTATTGTTTCTTCTGAAATTAAGGGTATTAAAAAAGAGTTTATCCTGCTTTTGTCGGAGTAACTGTCTCTACTGTAGAATTTCTACTCAGTTCAAAGTTATTGTTGTGAGGATCTGATTGCATTTAGCAACAAGAGCACTAGTGTGAACAGGATATTGGTTGATTACCTTCCCACCTCATCCCCAACTTCCCACCTCATCCCAAAAGTACTGAATGGAGCACCATCCATTATTCCAGAGAACACAGTTCCACTGCACCACAGCTCATATTGCGGGGGGGCTTTATACCCCTCCAGCCCACATCTGGTATTAAGCAGCCAATAGACCAATGGGTTTATGTTGATCTTCTCCAGAGAGTCCAGTTTTGTTCACAATACTTCTCTACAGCTATGTATTAGAATGATGTAAAAACAGTGTTTATGTCTTATATAATATGATATTGTTATGTTTCTGCTTTTTTATGGTGGAAGTACAGCACTGACATGGCCAGCTTGTGGTTTGATGACTAGAACAGCATGGTGAATCAGAAGTGAAGCACAGGATGATGAATCTGCAGCACTCGGTTTTACCAGTGAGCTTCAGAGTGGACCAGTCTCTGATCTGCTCTGTGAAACTCTACTCTACAGCTGCTCTACTCTACAGGGTTTGGAGAAGTAGTAGAGGGTCGCAGTAACAGAGTGGCCATGTAGCTAAAAGCTGCGCATGCTGATTTCCCCCTCACAGGGGCTGACTGGAAGTACCTCCTCATCCGCTACTCTGATACTTTCACTTTGTAAAGCAGAGCTACGTGCTACGAGCTTCACACATACAGATAGCCTACAGTAGCCTCCATATAATGGTACAAGTACAGTAGCTATAAAAACTAACAAAACTAAGCAAATCTTGTAAACCAGCAGGGTCACCTTGCCACACAGCTACAGGGACCTGCAGTTAAGAGTGGCCATGTTTTTGGTTGTCAGAAAACAGGACGCTGCAGACACACAGCATCCATCATGGGTAGGGTGTTGTGGCCGGAGAGATTCAAGCAGGCCTAAGTTTTAGGACTGTGGCAACGTGTATGTGTCAGGGTGGGAGGGAGTATCTCAAAAACCATACGACTACATTAATGAACATTTACTGATTTACCAAGACTAATATATTAATAAATAATAAATAATTTCCATGCCAATCTAAACAATACAAATAAAAGTCAGTTACCATAAAAACTCTTTTGAAAGGGAGGACCTTTCATGATGATCAGTTTTTATTTTTTCAGTTCCCAAAAAGAGGTCATGTGCAGGAAAAAGAGGAAGGTATGGTGACCCTAGTTAAGGGTGTGTTCATTGCCCCGGTCACTGATCTTCCCTAGACTGTGTGGGTTTTCTCCCACCTTTCAAAGAGACACATGATGGGTGAATTGGCTTTACATGATGTGTAATTGTCAATGTAGCTGCAAGTGTGTGAGTGAATGAGTATGTGTACCCTGCAGTAATTTAGATATCTCTGTCTTGCATCTTATGATTCAAGGTAAGCTCCAGACCTACCGCAACCCTGACCAGGAAGAAGCAGAGAAGTAGATGATGAATGGACTACTGGGGTGGGTGAGGACCCCCACATGGTTAGAAACATGATGGTTCAACAAGTAATGCTTTAATAATGTTTTATTACTTTTTAAACACACACACACAAACACACACACACACACTGCTTTCAGCAATAATGGATGTCAGTGAGCTCTTTCCGAAGAGCTACAGTCTCTGTAAAATATCAGACACTGTAAAATATTTACAATATTCAGTTTGAGTCACTTCAGATCTTGAATGCGTCCTGAAATGTTGATACTGAATGTGACACAGTGTGACTCGGAATGACTCAGCTCCTCTGTTATCCACAGTAGTTTGTCTCTTCCCATTACAGCCTGGCCGGATCAATCACATGAGCACCATGTGGATAGGAGAATGTTGTGAAAAAGTTTGTGGGGTTGTGGTAACTCTGAGATCCAGGCTGTAAGGGTCTTGAGCCTGACCTGCACTGAATCATTTACTTAGGAAGAGCCCAAAATAAGTGTGTCGGTAAAATATTGGTTTCAGGAACGTTGGGCAAATGTTTCAGTTTCTAGTGCTCTCACTTCCTTATACAGTCAAGAGGGCATGTGGGAAAATTCAGTCAAACTGAAGGAACTGTAGAAGCTTTACCAAAGTAAAAGTAAAACTACTGCCATTAATGACAAGCAGGAGTTCAGAAAGTACCAGGCCAAAAATACTTAAGTATGAAGTAACTTACAGAACTGCAGAAGCTCTTTTGAGAATGGCTAGTGGTGAGTGAGGTTGAGGTAAATTCATCATTCATATGCTGTTGTTCATAGAAGGAATAGTATGGTGGGGTCACCAAGAACACCTCAAAGTGAACCAGCAATGAGAGGGTCACAGGTTTAGTGCCCAGGACTGACTGGATGCTCCTGGTTGTGCCCTTTGGCAAAGTGCTACTAGTAATAAAAATAATAAATGACTAAAATATACATTTTGTTACAAATGAGATGCCTTTCTTTCCAAATATACTAGAGTAGAAGAAATGTATCATCATTTGGAAAAGTAGAAATCTATTAAACCTGAATGTAAGTCTCTACTTTTCTCTGTTACACTCAGCAACAGAGCCATGTTGAATTTCATTAAACATCAAGTGTCAAAAAAAAAAATCTATCAAAAGTCATGTGGTACTTAACGTGTGTTAGGTATCTTCTAAGATCCTCTATCAGTTAAGATGAGAATTTGGGGACAATTCTCAGCCTCATTTAATTTTTATGTATTGTGTATTTTATGCATTTCTGTTCATCTAATGAAAGTAAAAAATGCAACATGAGTTACGGGTGTAAATTACATTTGTAAATTAGAAGCTGCAGACAGATACACAGTAACTTACTTTTACCCTCAGCAACAACAACTCAAGGCAAGGCCAAGAAGATACACACACAATAGAAGATAGTCCACAGGGAGACATGACAAGGGTGTATGAAAAATAAATAATGCTCAGAGCAAATGGGAAAGTTTCAGTTTCAATGAGTAAATCTGACAACTCACAGTATTTGAAACCACACACCGACTTGGTCAAATACAAATATTTGTTTTTCTGCCATTCAGAATTTCAAATACATGCAGTGTGCAGGCAGCTCCATATTTACTGTTGTCCTGCAGAAAGTGTAGATGGAGGTCAGGGTAAGACATCTTAATACATCTAAACCTGCCAAGTTTTACCTAAAGAAGGCTCACATCAGGATTGCCATTTGGAGCCATGAGCAGCACAGCACGGAAATCTGTCTCTGTAGCAGCAACATGGAAAAATCCTGATGTTCCAAGGTACTCATGTCTGTGTTTGCACTGGATTGGAGGCATATAAGAGGTGAGGCCTTTGTGTTGTTTATTTAGAGACAAGGTGTAATAAGTGTAACTGCTATTAGTGTAATATTAAAACAATAAGGAAGCTATTGAATGTTGAGTGCAGGTGCCAGGGCGGAGATTTGCAGAATTGTGGAACCAGTGTAATATCTTTTCATGGGTCCCCAAATCCCGGGCAGTGCCCCTGTATATAAGACAACTGTATATATATGAACAAATGTATTGGGACACCTGCTTATTTATTGTTTCTTCTGAAATTAAGGGTATTAAAAAAGAGTTTATCCTGCTTTTGTCGGAGTAACTGTCTCTACTGTAGAATTTCTACTCAGTTCAAAGTTATTGTTGTGAGGATCTGATTGCATTTAGCAACAAGAGCACTAGTGTGAACAGGATATTGGTTGATTACCTTCCCACCTCATCCCCAACTTCTCAACTCATCCCAAAAGTACTGAATGGAGCACCATCCATTATTCCAGAGAACACAGTTCCACTGCACCACAGCTCATATTGCGGGGGGGGGGGGCTTTATACCCCTCCAGCCCACATCTGGTATTAAGCAGCCAATAGACCAATGGGTTTATGTTGATCTTCTCCAGAGAGTCCAGTTTTGTTCACAATACTTCTCTACAGCTATGTATTAGAATGATGTAAAAACAGTGTTTATGTCTTATATAATATGATATTGTTATGTTTCTGCTTTTTCAGGATGATGAATCTGCAGCACTCGGTTTTACCAGTGAGCTTCAGAGTGGACCAGTCTCTGATCTGCTCTGTGAAACTCTACTCTACAGCTGCTCTACTCTACAGGGTTTGGAGAAGTAGTAGAGGGTCGCAGTAACAGAGTGGCCATGTAGCTAAAAGCTGCGCATGCTGATTTCCCCCTCACAGGGGCTGACTGGAAGTACCTCCTCATCCGCTACTCTGATACTTTCACTTTGTAAAGCAGAGCTACGTGCTACGAGCTTCACACATTCAGATACTACCATACCACACAGTCTACTTTTTAATGGGTTAAGTTAGTGTTGGAAAGCAGTCAGATCAAGCAGAGGCCTTAAGTCACACACTGATGGGGTAAAGTCAGACCGTGTCCATGAGGGTGGGAGTCAGGCTACTACATTTCCCCGAAATGTCTCATTTCGTTGCCAGCAGACCAATTGTGTAAGCCTGCTCTTATGTAAGCTGTGAAAAAAGGAACAGATTCCATGGAAATGGAGGGGTTTAGTTTTCGGTAAAAGAGGCGAGCTAAGTCTGTCTCTGGGGGGGGGGGGTTGGGGGGCTGAAGCAGTATCAGCTCTTCTTTCAGGTCACATGTTCCAGATTGGACACAGGTGCATATTCAGCCAAGTCAGACATCCTGCTAGTTTAGATATCGAGAAGTTAGACTACACCCACAATTATAGACCAATAACAGTGTAACCATTTCAACACAGTATCAAAAAGTAGGCTTATGCTGATACACACATTATTACATTTGACAGATGCTATTATCATACAGTGACCTACAGTAAATAAAAAAGAAATGGCAGAGGTGGGTGTTAGGAGTCGTATCCAAAGACCCTCAGTGGGTTATGTGTGGTGGGACATTGCTTGCCCTGGTGGTGAAATGAACACAGGTCTAAATACAGGTCTCATTTATACATATGTAATTTGACTATTAGTGTAGTTACTTAGTTTGGGCCTACATCACCCAGCTGTCATGCACACATTTGCACACTTGCGCTTCAGGCTGAGACAGGGCCCATCCCATCAGGGAAAATAATGCAAACTAACTTCACCAAAAGCTTGTTCATTCATTAACTTAGGCTTTATTGTTTCTCAAAGCTGAAGAGAAAACCAAATGCACCATACGTACACATGCTGTACAAAAATAGTCATTCTTACATTAAAATTACAGTCCACATACCTGTTAATCTCTATAAAACGAAAATAAAAGTACCTATTCCAAATGTGACAAAGGTGAAAGCTGTTCTATAAAAGTTTGTACAAATAATAATAGAAATCTTAACTGTACAATAAATAAACATAAATCTGAGCAATCCGCATGTGTTTGCTCACACACTCAAGCCGAATAAAATGTAATAGTCCAGAACTTTACATTCAGTTTAAAAGACCCATAAAAATGCATAGAACAGATTCAAACACACACACACACACACACACACAAACCAGAGTGCACATTTCTGCTGTTAGAATCATTCAAACCTTTTCCTCTTCTACAGAGCTAGATCTCTTAAAAACAAACAAATGAAAAACCCTGACTTTTCCACCCACTTTACTCCTAAAACGTCTTCATTCATTTCAACGTTTCCTATTCTACATTCTACATCTTGCACATCTTTCACACAATCAGCTGCAGTTTGTTCAGTGAACTGTTGAGCTGAATGTCTAGTTTTGGTTGCTTTATTTGATCTGCAGAAATATCCTTTACTAACTGCTGTTCTCCAGTGACCCAAAAATTAAAACAGAAAGCAATCAGGAAACAGAACTGAAACGGTTTCACACCACCTGATTTACATCTGCTTTCTGAATTGGAGTGGAGCCAGTCTGCTTATTTACACACAGCTTTATGGAGAACTCTGCATGTTAGGGATATCAGCTTGGACAGAGTCAACAATGCATGCACAGCCAAGAGCTTTAAGAGAAGATCCTCAGCATTCAGACCAACAGCCAGCCTGGCTGGAGAGTTAACAGTGGAGAATAGCTCAACCCTGACTAAATCCTGCCACAGGAAAAGGAAAAGACAGGCGGAACTGATAGGGGGAATACAGAAGGTTTGGGAAGGTTTAACTCCCATCAATAAAAAATAGGAAGCTGTTGCGAGGGGGGCACTGTTTTATCCACAACAAACAAAGCAATGTGAGACATAGTTGAAACTCCAAGAGGGCTCATCACTGTAGCGGCTCAATAAAAAATACAAATTTTAGCCTTAATATAAATAACAATAGTACAATACTATTATAATAATAATAATCATCTCAATCATACCAATCATTGCACCAGTCAACTACCTTTTCCTTCAAAAAACACTTATTGTATTATTCTAATTACTTTGTAACGATTAGGAATGACCAAAAACTATTTCTTATTAATCATAAATAGTGAATAAAAATGGATGCCACATTAACTATTAATAATATTAATAATACAGTGCATTATTGTGCTGGGATATGTATAAAAAAAAAAAACGGAAAAAATGGAAATAATTAGCATTACAGTTGATCATCACTGTTGTTATGCAAATTAGCACTTTAACGAATTAGTGTGTGATATTTAAAAAACTATTACTTTAAAAACTGGAAAATATGAACTAAGCTACTGGTGCAATGATTGACATCAAAATAATTACCACAAGCAAAGCTTAGTCAGAAATGTTAATCTTGCTTACAGTGAAAGAAAATAAACATGCATCAAATAGCTACAGAGTTTCTATAAAAAAAATTATAATAATAATAAAAAATCTAGTAAGTTGCCAATCACAGTAATTGGTAACAACCATTTGTTTACTGTTAGCCATATTAGCATAAAAAATAAAGCTACTCCATTAAGGCAACAATGCACAGTAAAGCCGGTCACATGAACATATTCTCTAAGCATCCCTTATGGCCAACAACATTTACCGACAAAGAAAACAGAGCTTTAAACAAATGCCTAAACAAATTAAATAAATAAACAAACAAAAAACACTTTGTGCAAACCAGAGATCCATCAGTTCCTTTCATGGGCCAGCCATGCGTGTTTTGCTGTATCTGTGTGTTGTTAACTGTCGTATTTGTAAGCGTACGGGCAGCGAGAGCGTGTGCCCTGACTACAGTGCTCTCTTAGACAGTGATGACGCCATGAGCTTCACATATACAGAGAATGAGGGCACATATTTCACATGACGTAAAAGCAGTGAATAGTCAGAGAGAAAGACACGGTAAGAAAAAGAAAAGTGGAAAAATGCAGGTTGTGATGCCACAAAGTGGTAGACAGGCGGTGTGGTCCAGAGAGTTACAAGGAGAGGTCAGCAGGAAGACGTTCAGGGTGATTCAGATCAGTCCCAGCACCAAAGGAACCAAAAAGAAAGGAAGATCAGAGAGAACACAGACAGACATCTAGATTACGAGTACAGAGACTTGCGGTTCTGAACGGGCTCAGGGGTTGCTCTCTATCTTGACCTGACAGGCATTTTTATAGTCTCTGCATGTATTTTTACTGATGGCTACACAAGTTTTCAATCATTCATCTACTCAAAACAGTAAGAAACACACAGGAGAGTGGTTTTCGATTCATCACTGCTCACTTTCAACTATTCTCACTCTACTGTCCCAAATGTGATGGAAGCATGAAGCCTGAATAAACGTGGAGTATAAAATACTCAAACAAATACTGAGTACAATGTTCTGCATCATACACTACAGGCCGAGTCTTATATCTGCGAAAGTATGTGTATTAACCCAGAACCAATGGGTGTGACTACACCCAACATACCCTGCCAACATGCTCATGTGGGCTTCACATGGGTGGAACGTGGGCTAGGTGGCTTCCAGGTGGGCCTGGGCTCTGAGTGGATTTGTACATGTGTTACTGGGAGTTCTAGGCCCCATGTGCATGTTTAACCACTCCTGCTCCCTGATCCTGGTGGGACTCTGGTGGGCATCCATATGTGGGGCCAGTTTTTTCCAGTTCCCAGTTGAGCTATCCATACGGCCCCACATAGACATGTTATCTGGGTTTAGTTTCATCCAACTGCATACTGACGTACTAAATGATATCCCACCATTAGAAGGGCCTTCATTAGTACAGTAGTACTATGTTTTGGATGCAGCTTTTATGTCTGGTTTTCACATTCAGATGTTCCTTAAACTTTGATGAACTGAAACAGGGGTGTTAAGAGTTTTACATCCTATCAGTCAAGAGGAATTGCTCAAATGATTTTCGTAAGGATCACAGATACACACCGTTTTGTAGACGACTGCCTTTCTTATATTCTTACTATTTTCCTTAAAACAAGCTCAATTAACTGCTCCAAATACATTCTTTACTGCTGTCCACAGACCTCACCTCCTGATCTGAGGTTTTCTTTTCCACACATTTCCCAACACAGTTGGAAAAAGTTCTCATTTGTCTTTAAATACGGTGACTGCGTTGTCATGATATCCCCTAAATTTCCTCACTTTGAAACCTACTCCATCACCTGATGAGTGCTTTGAGATCTCGCATTCTTTTTTAGTAGATCAAGACATTGTTTAATGATTGTCTACCAAAAATGATGAGAGGCCTTTAAGCACATCCAAAACAGCTGCTAAACATCAGTGCATGACGTTTGGACATATCTGAGCAATGTGTTTTGGCTGCCAGTGTAAATAAAAGCTGGCCAAGGAACGAGGAACGTATGTCAGTGTAAATCAATTAGATATTTTGGACAAACTTTGTTGGATAAACTAGATATAAATAAACATTTTGCTTTAAGGGAATTGCATTAAATTGTGCCTCTAATTATACATCTGTTGACTTCCTCCAATCTCATATCACATAACAACAAACACTTTCTGAGACTAAAACAATCTTTCACATTAAAAAAAAGTTTAGTAGGACACACACACACACACACACACACACACACACACACACACACACACACACACACACACACACACACACAAAAAAAAAAAATATTACAAACATGCATCTGTTCAGCACAGTTCTGAAGACAATAAAAAAAGGACTTCCAGCACCTGCAGAGGTCTCTTCAAAAATAAGTTATCCAATGCGCTGAAATAACTGAAAGAATATGTGGATAATTCATTAAGTACAAGTCAAATTCACCAGGTAAAAAAAATTGCACACTTGGAAAGGCTCAGAAAACAAAAAGCCAGATTTTAGTGGTTTGCCCCAATAACACACACACACGTTTTAGTTCTCATGCTCCAAAAGGCTACATGTTCAGCTTGACAGGGTAAGGGGGCCACGCCATGCAGGGTGCCAGCACTACGATACATACTCCGCTGACTTCCAGAAGTGTCCCGGGTGGGACAGTCTGCGGTTGAGCTTGGGAAGCTTCTCCAGCTGGTCAGCGAGCTGGGAGAACGTAGGCCGGTCTTCCAGCTCAAAGGACCAACAGGCTGATAAGATGTCCTGTAGGGTACACAAAAACAACCACAGCATGAACGGAGTGGAGTTGCTTTAAAAGCTTAATAGGGATTAATAAGGAACATCCACAACTACACAAGGATAGTGTGGGTTTGTTTATTTAGTTATGTTTGGAACCACCTTTCCTTAAAAGCCTCATACAGTGTGTGCAGAATTATTAGGCAAGTTGTATTTGAGAGGATTCTTTTTATTATTGAACAACAACTATGTTCTCAATCCATCCAAAAGACTCATAAAGATCAAAGCTTAATATTTTTGGAAGTTGGAGTGTTTTTTTTTAGATTTGGCTATCTTAGGAGGATATCTGTTTGTGCAGGTAACTATTACTGTGCAGAATTTTTAGGCAACTTAATAAAAAACAAATATATACCCATCTCACTTGTTTATTTTCACCAGGTAAACCAATATAACACAAAATTTAGAAATAAACATTTCTGACATTCAAAAACAAAACCAAAAACAAACCAGTGACCAATATAGCCACCTTTCTTTACGATGACACTTAAAAGCCTTCCATCCATAGATTCTGTCAGTTGCTTGATCTGTTTACGATCAACATTGCGTGCAGCAGACACCACAGCCTCCCAGACACTGTTCAGAGAGGTGTACTGTTTTCCCTCCCTGTAGATCTCACATTTTATGAGGGACCACAGGTTCTCTATGGGGTTCAGATCAAGTGAACAAGGGGGCCATGTCATCATTTTTTCTTCTTTTAGACCCTTACGCTGTGGAGTATTTGGATGCATGTGATGGAGCATTGAAAAAATCATGTTTTTCTTGAACGATACCGACTTCTTTCTGTACCACTGTTTGAAGAAGGTGTCTTCCAGAAACTGGCAGTAGGTCTGGGATTTGAGCTTCACTCCATCCTCAACCCAAAAAGGTCCCATAAGTTCATCTTTGATGATACCAGCCCATACTAGTACCCCACCTCCACCTTGCTGGCGTCTGAGTCGGAGTGGGGCTCTCTGCCCTTTACTGATCCAGCCTCGGGCCCATCCATCTGGCCCATCAAGAGTCACTTGCATTTCATCAGTCCATAAAACCTTTTTTTGGCCCAGTCTTAACGTTTTATCTTATGTTTCTTGTTAAAAGGTGGTCGTTTTTCAGCCTTCCTTACCTTGGCCATGTCCCTGAGTATCGCACACCTTGTGCTTTTGGATACTCCAGTAACGTTGCAGCTCTGAAATATGGCAAAACTGGTGGCAAATGGCATCTTGGCAGCTTCACGCTTGATTTTCCTCAATTCATGGGCAGTTATTTTGCGCCTTTTTTTTCCAACACGTTTCTTGTGACCCTGTTGGCTATTTGCCATGAAACACTTGATTGTTCAGTGATCACGCCTCAAAAGTTTGGCAATTTCAAGACTGCTGCATCCCTCTGCAAGACATCTCACAATTTTTGACTTTTCAGAGTCCGTCAAATCTCTCTTCTGACCCATTTTGCCAAAGGAAAGAAAGTTGCCTAATAATTAAGCACACCTTATATAGGGTGTTGATGTCATTAGACCACACCCCTTCTCATTACAGAGGAAATCACCTGATTTACTTGATTGGTGGTTGGCTTTCAAGCCTATAGAGCTTGGAGTAGGACAACATGTAAAAAGGATGATGTGATCAAAAACTCATTTGCCTAATAATTCTGCACACAGTGTAATTATGCAGTAATTATGATGTGAATGTGCTGTGCCTGTGTTTAAAATGCAGTATGGCTGGTTGGGCAAACAAACAAACCGAGGGATGCATGGTAAATAACTAAAAATCATAAAACCTTCTTAATTCTTAAAGTAAATAAGTGTAAAGACATTGTAGCCCAAGTCATTTTGGAGCCATTTTAATGCTCCATTACAGGTTGGGTTGGCATTTGCTCACTTTTGTTTCTCAGAAGCAACAGAGAGAAAAGATACACAAAGCAGGAAAACCACATAAGCCTCGTAATTGTTTAGTGAACTGCTTACGCAAGTAGCGCCAAGTAGCGATCAGTTCACACTGAGTGGGAAGAAATATGGTGATATACATCAGTTATTTAGTGGTTACTGGAATAGTAGTCATGGGGAACACTTTTTGGACGCATATTGTTTGCCCTCAAAGAGCAAGATTCGCATCTGGTTAGCCTGCCAGGCATTTTAAAAGCACTTTACAGGAGAAGGCAAAAAGGTTATGAATTTTGGATAGAAGTCATTGTAATATTTGGGTCCAAAACGTTTAGAGCATTTTTATTGGTCTTTTCAGCCAGACTTACTTGTGTACTGTGTACAGAACATCTACAGGGTTCTAATGATGTAGAAAACTAAAAACAGACAAATGGAGAGGTTTTTCATTGGACAGCAGCGAAGGGCGCTTTACATGCTGTCTCAAGGACCCTTTCGCTCAGAAAATTGTGTTTAAATGATTCCATTTAGATACAATAAGGACAGCTAAATTCTAACTCTAAACACAAGTATCAAATCAAACAGATATTATTCAATCCCACCTTGTAATACTAATAAACTGATTTTACTGAATTTACCAGGGGGTGGAAAAGACACAGAGTAATGGTCAGATGAAATTAATATAACTTAATAAAACAGCAGGTAGGGTAGGGTAGGGTAGGTATTTAAATTTCAATATGAGAAAATGCTCCCAGGAGAAGTATAGGCTGAATGTTTGGATAGCCTGAATCACTGTATTAGAGAGTAAAGAGAAGGTAACAGAGGTCATAAGAAATCGTTTTTTTAATTAATATTTTGCCATATTTGCCATGTGCACTTTTTTTAACACAACAGTAAGCTCAGGATAATGTACCCAAGGAGAACAGAATTATCATAGAAGACACACCACAAACATTAAAATTGTGGGTCTGCACATGAGCAGAGCTGCTAAGTAGCACATATCTGTGAGTAGCACATGTCTACGGAACATTCGCAAAATATGGACCCTTTGGAACCACTGTGACAGAGATTCTTAAGGATTTTGTTACTGAGACTTTAACAGAGTACTGTAAATAAAAATGCCTTTGAAAGTAGACAATGGTAGCCTACAGCTGCTGTGGACGTACCGTGACTTCCTTGCCCAGACTGATCTGTCTCAGCTGCCGCTTGATTCCTTCCCCACTCCCTAGCTGCCAGATTGCAGCCTCAGCCGGTTGGTTAGTAATGGGCCATTCCCGTGCCTGCAGCTCGTACCAGATAGTGCTGAGAGACGAGCACACAAAATAGATATTCAGACATTACAGAAAGAATCATCTGTAGAAATGCTTATTTTGCAAGTTAATGACGTTTTTTAAAAGGATGAGGCAAACCAGACAGTAAAATGTAGGATTTCTGTTCATGGCCATTTACAGATTCATTATTTTAATTATAGTCCTGCATGTCAGTTCTAGCAAAAAAACAAAAAACAAAACCCAAAAAACAATTTTGGAGCCATTATCTTTGTCTTTGTTCAACAGCTGGGTTTCAGCAGTGTTCTAAACTGCAGGAAAGGGAAATGTCTGGGTGTGGTCGTTACCCAAAGGCATAAACATCAGCAGCTTTGGAGAAAGGCAAATGTTCCTCATCATTCCCAGGACACATCCTCCGCACAATCTCAGGAGCTAGGTAATAGATCCAGCCTTGAGGCAGCTTCAGCTCATTCTCTCGCCTGAAAACATGCACACACATATACACAGCTTACTCAGCTATGGGTATTCATAGGGGAGTACACTACAAAGCCCATTATAATAAGGAAAGCTACTAACCTGTCCTCTTGCACCACTCCAGACATGCCAAACAGACCAAAATCTGTGATGACCACTTTGTTTGTGTCATAAAACACGTTCTTGGATTTCAAGTCCTTGTGCACAATTTCCTTTGCATGGAGATAGCCCATTCCCTATCGGACACAAGAGCAAGAGTGATCAAGCTAGACGAAGAAGACAGAGCAGTGATGCAGACCAGGAGAGACAGAGGATTAATACCTTTACAATTTCTTGAGCAATCTGCCTCGTCTTGTTAAGGTCAAGCGAGTTTTTAGAATCTCTGACAACAGAGTACAACGTCCGTCCCTTGCAGAAACTGTAACAAATAAACACGAACATACATGAAAACATACAGTGTCTCCAGACAGTGACTGGACTTACTTAAAACATCCCTAAAAATAAACAAATCATATGTTTGCAAGTGGCTTTTTGTTCCTTACTTTACAATGATATACATACACAAGTCTGTTAATGTGACTAACATTTACGATCCTAGGGTAGGTTTGCATTTTAATTTTTTTTATATTTTGTTCAAATACAAAAATACAAAGTGTTTCAAAGAGACTCACATATAGCATATTAGTAATTTGATATGTAAACAATTCGTATGTAAAGTAAAATGGGCGTCTCCTAAATTGATTAAAATAGCTATGCGTTTTTTATTTTGTTTTCGTGAGCTAAAATTCCAAGCACTTTTATGGTGGTAAATTCTGGTCACTGATGGCCTGACAAAAATGGCATTTTTTTTTCTGTGGGCTGAAATTCTGTGGTTGATTTTGTGGCTTGTTGCTGAAAAATAACAAACTCCCCTCCTCATCCTGTTCTGCTGAACAAGTCATACTTGGAGCACGCTAAACTGCCCACAAACCCCTTTAGAAACATTAAGAGACTAATCAGGGGCAATAAGGTTGTGTGCTTTTAGAAATACATAGATGATCTCACTGATATCTTTGATTACTCAGTGATGCCTTGGAGCATTTAGATACCACTAAAGTAAGGCCGTAACGGCACACAACATTCACAGTTCGGTGCGCACCACGGTTTGGACCTTGCGGTTTGGTATGAGCTCAGTACAACGAGGAGCAAACCAAAAACGTTGGACAGTCGTGCAAGTCACAATTTTGTTCCATCTAGTGCCATACAGTAAACCTTGAGGTAGTTAATACTAATGTGTTGGGTAAATTAAGCAGTAAAGTAAACATTAGCATATTCAATGTATTTCCACCCAACCCACACACGCACAAACACAGACACACTGTCCTCCTTTAATCCATGATTTCATAAGTTTATACAAGATGTTAAGAGAAATAATTTCTGTGAGTGGGGTGGGGTACAAGAGTACAGGTACCATAGCAATACTCTTAAATCACTACAGTTCCCACAATACCATGTAGCTAAGATTTTTAAGTGGCATGCGCATTTGTAAAATGATCATATTTTCCCTAATAGTGTGTACCGTATGCACCGAACTTTGACCCATGTATCGCTACAAATGCACGCACCGTTAACGTCACCGGGTAAGACCTGCTGAGTTTCGATATGTGTAGCAGGAGGTGTTCCTCAGTTATGAAGCCTAAAATATAGCCATGCAAATGTGCAAAAACAGAAACTACCACAAAATACTAGGGTCTAAATGTTAGGTATTTAGTTTCTCACTGAAGTTACAAGGTTAATGTAGCATTTAATGTTTTTAAATGAGTTATTAAATGCTTTGTGGGCTTGTTTCTGACACACTGGTCTCCATTAAGAAAAAACCCTATAAGATTCAAGCTTCTAAGGTGGCTACTACTACTCAATTACATTTTGCCAATTTTTATTAACACCAAATGTTTTTTTTTTTTAAATGTCAACAGTTTGAAAAAGGTCTGTGATGGCATTCAGTCTGCAACTTCCCTTCCTTTATTTACTACAGTACTCTTGTAGCAATATTAAAGGAAGAAGCTCTAGAAGCTCTAATTCCCAGACACTTCTCGGCTGATTAACTATATAAAGTGTTCGGAGGAACTTTTTGACACACTGTTCCTTTACACCTCTGGCCTTGCGTCATGAAAAACTGTACAACATATCAGCTTACAAGCATGACTGCCCTCTAGCCTTCATTCTAAACTCCCCTAAACCGCACAATGCCCCAGGCTTACCTTGTAATGATAGCCAGCTGTGGCGGGTTCATGCACGCTCCCATAAACAGCACCACATTCTCATGCCGAGTCTGCCGGTAGTTCATCACTTCCTTCTTGAAGAGCTTCAGGTGACCCTGGTTATTTCCGTCTATTTCCAGCAGACGCACAGCCACCTCACCGTGCCAGCGACCCCGGTACACCTTCCCCCATCGGCCCTTTCCAATCAGCTCCCCCAGCTCCAGCTCAAAAAAGGGCACATGCCACTCCTGCAGGTATACACTAGTCTGGCTGGGCTTGCGTGAAAAGGGAGCCTTCCTTTGACTGCTGAGGGAGCTGGGCAGGTCATCCAGGTCATCCTCCTCACCTTCACCTTCATCGTCAGAACCAGCATCTTCTGGCTTTTCGTGTTCCTGTTGATCCTCATCGGCGTTTACATCCTCATTCTTAATGAAAGAATAAGAGGGGAAAAAGTCAGCAGGTTAAACCTCTTACCCAGAAGATGCACTATTCAGCTATTAATCCTAAAGCTAAAGTAATTATCTAATTACTGCTCTGAGTGATTCAGTTACTAACTTAAAATGATGGTGCTCCATCTGATACTTTTAGGATGGTTTGGGGAGTTGGGGATGTGGAAGGTTGGTGATCATCCAATGTCCTGACCTCACTAACGCTCTTGTCGCCAAGTTGGGGAGCTGAGGAGTTGGGGTTGAGGTGGGATGGCTGTCATCTAATATTCTGACCTCACTGGCAGTCTCATCACTGAATGCAATCAAATCCTCACAGCAGTGCTCCAAAATCTAATAGAGAGCCTTCCCTGGGCAGTATTGATACACTAAAATGCCTCTACTCTTGATTTCAGAAGAAACAATGAATGAGCAGATGTCCCAATACTTTTGTTCAATAGTTTATACATCCTCATTGTCAGAACACCATCACCATTATCCCCAAAGCTTGAAAAGAAATCTCCATAGAAAAGCACTGCTAACATGAGCAGCCAGACATGAGCCTAAAGTCACCATGCCCAGTGCCAAGCATCAGCTAGAGGGGTGTAAAAGCCCCTCAATGTTGGGCTGTGAAGCAGTGGGACAGTGCTTTATGGAGTGATGGTGCTCCATCCAATCTGGTATAAACCAGAATTTACTTACTTAATTAACAATACATTTTAAATAATCTAATGAATTCATTTGAGTCAAGAAGCCCTTCCTGAAATAAAAAGGGTGCATCAGGGCGGCGAAAGCAAGTAGTTCTCTAGTGCCCTCAAGTGATGGAGTTCAGGAGATTTTTTGTTGCTCCTAAATAAAGCCTGTTGACTTCCAAGATGCTTCCACAAGTCACACATCAAGCCTGCATCAAGTCTCTCCAGATCCACATTTGGTTTAAGGTATCCAGCTAAACTGAAAGACTCTGCCTTATGACACTATTTTGTGAAATGCACCCCTTGATGTTTCCTATACTTACCACAGCTTCTTGATGTGTCGCTGACTGTGGCGTCAGCTCACTCACAACTTGCTCTGTTTCTCTGAACAATGAGAGAGAGGACATGTTAAGTGTAGTTGCAGTTCTTTTTGACTAAGAAACAGAGTCACTATTCAAAGTAATAGTCCTCTTTAATAATAAACACCAGAAAACAAGAACATGCTTTAATATACAATTAGCAAAGAAAATGCATTACCCTCTGTCCTGACAACCATCTGGATGCGGGGAATTAGATCTGTCTGTAGACAAAGAGAACCACACATATTTAGACCACACTTAGAAATGCGTATTTATAGTATTACCTGTTCCCTGGAAAACACTGTGGCTGAATAAGGAACCAGGAAGGATAGACAAAGATGCCATAATGGATTATTGCCCTGATAAGACATGTCAAATCATTTTACATGCTTTGTTTTGAGGGGACAATAACATTTCTGGACAACACTGATTTTGGACACCTTTCTAATAAATGCATTCAGCTACATTAAGTTGCACCCATTGCTGACACAGATGTGCAAATGGACACACAAAGCTTGTCTAGTCCTAAGAATTGCCAATAGAATATGACTCTCTAAAGCAGGGTTTAAAAGGGAATTCCAACAACTTCCAACATTTTCTGTACAATTATATCCTTTACATGTACATTACATAAGACATTGACAGGGTCTGATGTAAAATGTGTGATTCTAGAGAAATGTACCGAATCAAATGTGGCTAAAAGGGTGGTGATAAGAACCTGCATCATTTAATGCCTCTAAAATAGAATGGCATATCAGTATCAAGTGATTTTAATCATTACAATCCAGACAAAACAGTACTTTAGAGCCCTCAGGTCTTCAGGAAGAGTTCTGAAGATTAGGGCCAATTAGGGCAGCCTGTACAACCATGTTCCTGAAGACATAATATTGGATCAGAATCAGCTAATAAACAGGATTTCAATATCAGTATCACAACAAAAGCAGTATCTCTATTCTGAAATCACCCTTACCATTTTTGGAAACATTTATAGTGGAGAGGTATATGCATGGTGATGCAGGGCAACCCAGCAATTAAAGAAACTTTTTGGGATTTATTTATTCATGCATTTATATGTAATTTATTAGCATTTTTATCATTACATATTGAAGCAGTATATCTTGGATGGGAAATAAAATGGTTGTGTGTACTACCCCCTGGTTCAGTTACAGTATAAGTCAGTATAAGCTTCTCTACAATTCCATTACCTCACTCTGAATGACTCTATTTATATCTCAATTATGAAAGGTTAGTGGAGTTCCCCTTTAAGAGGTTTTTTTTAAATAGATGACAGGTGTTAGTGTAAAAGTATTTGGAAAATGTGTGAAATACAGGGTTACAGGAACAGAGTTAACTCACCAGGGAAGATAAACTGTTGTCTGAATTGAAAGTAGCAGGCAGCTAATGTTCAGGACAGAATGGAAAGAACCCCCCCAAAGTAACAAATAAGGAGAAAAAGAGGGGTTAGTGAAAGAGCTCAGCTTGTGGTTATCAGCGCCTCTGATAGATAAACACATCTGTAACTCATGATTAGTTCTGCTGTGTGCTTTAGTTGTTGAAATACTGATGGCGTTGAAGCTTTTTTTAGAGTAAAAATGTTATCCAACTGTATAAAAGGCTCCTTTCTACTCCCTTACCATAGGACATGAACATGTCTGTTTCAAACATGGTAACCGTCTCTGTCCACATACTTCCATGTGTCCTTTACGCTGGCATGGATGTTAAGCAATGCATCCCTTAGAGGGCAGTATAGTGTCAAAAGCTTCAGATAACTACAAACATGGCAACGGTATTCATAAGCTATCAGAGAATGTGTACAAATACGACCAAAATAAATGCAGAGTACAGACAGAAAACTCCAGCCGTATCTGTATTCATTGTTAAGCATAAATGAGCCTTTACTTTTACCTTTATTAGACTCTTTTGGGTATAATAGTATTTATCAGACTAATTATAATTCCATATCACAGTACATCTGCAGTGGCTAAGCAAATCAGCTGCAACATCACTAATTAGACAACTTTGTGGCCTGTAAAAACAACAGGGGATTTCTGAAGTGTGTTATCCAATTAAACTGGTATTTGCTTTATATGCAGAACACTATATGCTTAGGTTGTTGGACACACACAACAAAGGCTAGACACTACACATAATATCTAATGACTAATCTTGAAACCCATAGAAAACCAATTGTAGAATATTAAATGCACTAATTAATTGTTCTAATCTAAAAGAAAATCCTAAAATCGAATGTCCTAAATCTAACAAGATGCAAGAAAAAACAGTAACGAGACAGAAATATAGAACAGAAATAACTGGAAAGAGAACTGAGAAAACACTGGACATCCAACACTGGATGTCTAAACCTGGTGTGAAAGTTAAAGATAAGAGCAAACTGTTGGTGTGCGTGGGCTGACCTCACTGACCTGGAAAGTAAAAGCGATTGTCGCGAGCCCCTTTGGGGGAGGGGTTGGGGGGTGGGGTGGCGCTAGGTGGGTTACTCTGGCTGAAGGCAGCAGGTGATGAAGGTGTGGAGGAGGTGGTGGAGGAGGGGTTACTACTGGAATCCAGCTGACTCACAGATGAAGTCTGTTCCTAATGGGAAAACAAAACAAGGCCATTTTTACATTGTCATTTACAGTGTCATCCTAAAATCTAAGACTTGACCACAATTTGATTGGATTGTTTTGTTATGATTTAGAACCATGAAAAATATCATATATCAAATATATATTTCAGTGAGCATCAATAGTACACTTTACTGTACAGCCTTAATTCTTTGTTAATGAAAATCAGAAGTGTTGTGACGTGTACTTTGTATTTCCACATTTTGTCAACATCATACCTTTTTGTTTACCTTTTGTGCCTTCAGTAATGATTCTAACTGTGGCATTTGGTCCACCTTATTATGGATGTCTGAGGGAACGGACTCCGTCCTTCTGATTGGTGAAACTGAAAGCATAAAGAAAAGAGCTAAGCACCAAGAAATAAAACATATCACCAAGTGACTTCACAGGAGAGGGCAAAAATGTTCTTAACTTTGAATGGAAGTCAATGTAATATAAGAGTCCATTTTAAGTAATTTAGAACATTTCTATTGGTCTGTTCATCCAGAATTATTTACACACTGTGCAGAGCAGCTACAGGATTCAAACCATGGAGAAAACTAAAACAGACAACAATGGAGATACATGGTTTTCATTGAACAGCTGTGATACACTATGCGGACAAAAGTATTGGGACACATGCTCATTCATTATTTCTTCTGCAATCAAGGGTTACTTCTGTTGGAGTAACTGTCCCATTGTCCAGGTAAGGCTACTGGATTTCTACTAAATTATGGAGCACTGCAGTGAGAATTTGACTGCATTCAATGACAACAGGATTAGTGAGGTCAGGATGTTGGATGAATACCACTCCACCTCATCCTCAACTCCCCAACTCATCAAATTCTTGTTTGGAGAACCACCATCATTCCAGAGAACACACAGTTCCACTCCTCCATAGCTCAATGCTGGCGGGCTTTATACCCCTCTAGCCCCTGGCATTAGGCATGGGGCCAATAGGTTCAGGTTTATCTGCTCCATTGAGTCCAATCCTATAGGCAATACTTTCCTACAGGGACTAAACAAGATGTGTGTGTATTTACACATCTATGTCAGCAATGGGTGCAACTTAATGTAGCCGAATGCATTTATTAGAATGTGACATATAGGCACATCAGACTTAAATCTAACCTGGAAATGGTAGCTTGCACTGAGGTGCCTCTTTGGTACACTTGTTGTGGCACTTTAACCTGATGGTGAGAAAAAAAAGTTAGCAGATATAAAAAAAATAGCAGATTCTGTAAATAAGCAGACATGCTTATTATGCTAGTGATTCTAGCATAACTTACTTGCAGTGTTTGCACTTTACACCGAACATCAAGGTCTTCTTACACACCTCACATGTCTGAGACATCCATGACTTGGTGGAAAATCTTTAGAGGAAGAAAAAGGTGAGAAGGTGTAATTTCCTGTGAGCCACTAAACTAACAAATGAGGGCCAGTGAGGTTAGTCTTACCTGTGTGAGAAAGTAAGACCAAAATCTCTACGTATAGTCTGTGGAGAGCTCTTTAGGACTGCTACAGAGGGTCACAAAAGTAAGAGAGATCATATGAGTGAATGGACAAGGATAGCAATTCTGGTTATTTTCTTTGGGACATTATATTTAAAATCCATCAACCATCAGCAGTGCTTTCCCAGGCTGCCCTGACACAAGCACACTTACATTTCAGTGTGAGGCTGTCCACCAGGTTGGTGTGTTGGTGTGTAGGTGTGTTGGGTACAGTGCACGGTGACGAGACAGAAAGCAGTGATGAGCTTGAAAGGGAGTCTTCACAATTGCCCCCACCATTCACCTGCACGTTTAGAAGCAGCTTATTCTTCTTCCCATTCCTAAAGGGCAGAGGAACTACATTACCCACAAATCTGTCTCACAAAAAATATATATATATTATAACAAATATTAAAAGTAAAATTAATTAGCTGACCTGTCATAAGCTGCACTACACCAAGACTATTTGCTTGTTCGTCTGACCAAATAAGGTCATTTTGTCCTTTTAACCCCTTAAATGCTGGACTTAGTGAGTACATTAGTGAGTACATATTATGAATTCCTCAGAAATGCCTATGAAATGTCCATATAAAGTCACATGCCTATCTTTTTAGCCCATCTGTTGATGTACAAAAGGCTGAGAATGGCCTGATCACCCAAATGAAATCTGGTCAGTAGTGGTCCATTGATTGATGAGGTACAGTGTGGCTGACAAATTGTCCAGCAAGGAGTTAGAATCAGTAACTGAACACCTACAACGTGCATATGGTAGGTGTTTCTGATATAGTGGACAATGTGTGTAGGTACAAGTATATGTGGGCAATATGACAATAATTAAAGGGTGAAATAATCTGTTAATGTTGTTATCTGTTGGACCTACTTGTTGGGCGCCGGCTCGTCCACTCGGTTGGCCAGCTGGGTTTGGCTCTTGCTACGTGGCAGGCCAAGGGTGGGCAGGAGCTGCAGTAGCCTGTTGGAAGGGGGTGTGCGGGGAGTGCTCCTATTGATGGGCGGGGTCAGGGGAGGAGTCGATGCCAACGGACGGCGACTCAGTTGCGGAGAGGGGTGAAAACAGTCAGACAGTCCATCAAAGGAGTTCAAAGAGGAGCAGTCCAGGGAGGGCACGGTGGACACAGAGACAGAGCGAGGAGCACAGGGTCCTGAGGGGATAAAAGGAAGGGGACTGGCTGGGTTCGGGCTGTAGGGTAGCTCAGCTGAGGTCAAAGCGTTAACGTTGCACCGAGGAGGTTCTACTATCCAAGGAATTCCCTCATCCTTCAGCTCCCGGCCTGTTAAGAGACACCATAGTTAGACCAGAGAAAACAGGAGGACCGTTCCTCTGTCCTCAGTGACTGTCTTTAGTGACCAGCTTATGGTGAGCTGCTACAAAGTATATTGTTTAAAAAGTATTGCTTGCTTTGTAATATTAATATCGCAGAATCCTACGACATGCAAATTATATTGTGAATAGAGATATTTACCTTTTATTTTCCTGCACTGATATATTGAGCTGTATTGATGGAGTATTGACTGAAACCTCTGTATCAGTCAATACTCCTAGTTATCCAAGTTTTCTTTAAAACTACTAAGCTTTAACACAAGCTTTACACAAGTTTTAGGAAGAAATACATAGCTACCAACATGACATCACATGAGAGTGAGTGTTTGCTATTTCAAGGGCCCCGATCATTTCCCTCACTGTTTTGAAATAAGGAAGTTTAAAGCAATATAAAGCTACTGCTAAAGTATCTGAACACATAATGTATTTTCCAGCCCACATAGTCCATTTATGAAATGTAAGCAGCAAAAACAGACCCTTCCTCTGATGCCATGAGAACCAACTCATCTATACATCTCCACCTATTCAACCTACCACACTTTAGGTTTCATCTCAGAGTGCACAATATAGAACAGCTAATCAGAACTTGGCTCATTTATCGTATATCCATCTTAAAGACACAGTAACAAAAAACAGCCGGTCTAATTCTAAAGGCTAAAGAGAGAGAGAGTAAAATTGTTTTGTAAAAAAATCATCATTTTTGCGACATAAAGCTAAAATATTCCAACTAAAATGGACTCATGTCCTACACTTTCCTTTGTGTTTTATAATGTTTGGGACATATTTTATAATGTTTACTGTCAGTACCTGGTTTAGGGCAGGAGATGTTGGACTGACCTGTGTCAGTGGCGCTCTTGAGGCAGGAGAGGGCAGTAGTGATGCGAGAACAATCTTCACCGCTGACGCCTAGTTTTCTCATGGTCTCCTGCACCTGAGCACCTGACATGTGCAGCAGTTCATCCAGAGACAGTTTCACTGGTACTGCCTAAAAAAAAATAAAGAGAGAGAGAGAAAAAGAAAGAAAGAGAAACAGAAACAGAGAGAGAGAGAGAGAGAGAGAGAGAGAGAGGGGGAAACGGGGAGGAAGATGGAGAGAGGGGGAAAGAGAGACTGCATTTTAAAACTTCTTCTATTTTTTACATTCTATGCACACATCCACTCACACATCCACACACCCACAAACATACTCCTTTAAAATACACTGAAGATGTGCCATTTTAAAGATGGCACTAAAGACATCTGGGTTTACGATTGAACAATGAATTAGACGACGAAACAGAATGCCAGCTTTTATTTTCTGATATTTAATCCTAGAAGTGTTAAAAACTTCAGTCTTCTCATTAGAAGGTCATACTGGGTTATAATCTGGTCATTTACTTGGCCAGTCTACAACCATCCATTTTTTTCCGCTGATAAAGTTTTTCTTTTTTGTTTTGCCTTCATGAAGAAGTTTTTTTTTTGGATACGATTGGATGCATTCCTCTGTAAACTGGCAGACAGCATGTCTTTGGAGTTCATTCCGCTTCAACCTTTAAGAGTCTCTGTTCCAGAAGCAGACATTTAATCCAGAGCAATGACACTACCTCCACCATGCTTGACAGATGAGCTTGTAAGATTTCTTTCTTCCTCCACACTTTTGGCCTTTTGGCCACTTTGGTAAAGGTTAATCTTTGTCTCATCAGTCCATGACATTTTCCAGAACAGAATCTTACAGTTGAATGGTTTGCACCTTGTGGTATGACCTCTATATGTCGGTTCTCAAAGCCTTTTCAAACAGCGGATTGGGATACAGTCACCCCTGCCCGTGGAGGTTGTTGGTGAGGTCATAAACTGTTTTTTTTTTTGTTTGTTTTTTTCACAGCTCTCACAAAGTTTTCTTTGGCTGACCTGTTCGATGCCTGGTGGTTTGAGTTATTTTTTGAGGATGTTCCCCATTAAAATAAATACATTTAAATGTATTAAACTGTATGTACATGCCAGAAAACACCTGCTTGTACATTCCATTCAATCATAAGTCAAAGAACAGGAAGAAAAGGCTTAAGTGACACCACTTTCCAAAGAATTATATCACCAGGACAAGCAGCAGCACTGCAGAACGTTTTTTTTTTTTTTTTGTAATGTAAAAGTAGGGCAGAGAAGTGAGAAGGAAGGACTTCCTTTCCTCACAGTAGTCACCCCGAGGCCTGAACCACAACAGGTAAATGATTGATATTCAGCACCTGCCTTTCTCTATCTTGTTTTCACATACCGGTAAGCACACACACTTCTACAGAAAAAGAAAATGTATGAGCAACCATTTTTAACAAGAGATCCTTTTGAGGGCAACTCCAGACACCTGACAAGGGCCTTTTTTGTGTGCTAATGTACAGAGTGATGACAAGTCTGATAGAGGCGGCAGGTAGGGCATGTTAAAATGCACGGATACGCTGTGATACATTAGCCTGAAGGCGTGCAGTCGTAAATACTTAAAAGTTAAAATTGATTAAATATTGAATATTTAATGTGAATAGATACAATTAATTTACAATGCATGCTCTCACTGTCCTCCAGTGTCCACCCACTGCCACTGCTGGTCAGTGCTGCACCTGTAGACCCTCCTTCTCCACGCTCAAAGTGTCTGTGTGACAGTGACAATATGCTTGTGAATATATAAAATATCTATCCATCATCAACATTAATTTAAATGTAATAGTCTTAATCAATGGGTCACGGGTAATGGATTAGTGGTGACAGCCTTTCTGCACTTAGAAAATAGGGTTCTATACGGTCCTTAAAAAAGGTTCCCTTATAGGGTAATCTTTTTGATTACATATTTTATATATATATATATATATATATATATATATATATATATATATATATATATATATATATTCATTCAACCTTTTATGGTTTCTCAAAGGACCACATATTTTTCCATCATTGCAAAGAACCATTATCTATACTAAAGAACCCAGGAAGAAGCACCTTCACCTTTTCACATCGTTTACATCAGTTAAGACACAAAGATGTGGTAAATCGGTCACACTACTTCACTACAAAAGTGTAAAGCTCTTGAACTGAGACTGTGATGCTGCTTAACCACAAAAGTGTACGTAGCACTGAGGAAAGTACAGATTCTCTGACATTCTGCAGTTATCTTGATGTGCAGATGTAGTCTAGATCATACTATTCTTATGTTGGCAGGTGTTAAAAATGGGGGAGGTGCTATTTTAAACAGCAAGCTGTTATTTTTGTTCCTCTTGGTTGTCAAAATTAAACCAGCAATGGTGTGTATGTGTGGGCCTGGGGAACCACCCAGCAACTGCTATCTTACCAGAACAGTATTTGTGTGTGGGTGCCCATGTGAGTGTTTGTGCGTGTGTGATCCAAAAGAAATTGTGGCGTGTGTGGGGGGGAAAAAAATCAACAAGACAAACCACCTACTGAGAGATAAAAAAGAGATTACAGCATGAACACACACACACACAGACACTCACATACAATTCTCACAGGACCGGGGAGCTCACTTCCAGGAATCAGAATGGACACTTCCTTTATGGATAAAAGCCAGATATGACCTTAAGGATACAACGCCTGGCCCTACAGCATGAGCAGGACGCAAAGATAAAAAGTAGTGCTGGTCTGAAAAAATTAACCTCTTAAATACAGAATTAAAAGCATGTTAGCCCAGCAGTCCCTTTAGTTTACAGACAAAAGTATTGGGACACCTGTTCATCCAAAAGTATAAATATTAAAAAGAGTTTTTCCTGCTTTTGTTTGAGTAACTGTCACTTCTATCCAAGGAAAGGCTTTCAACTAGATTTTGGAGCATTGCTGATGAGGATTTGATTGCATTTAGCAACAAGAGCGTTAGTGAGGTCCGGATGTTGGGTGATCACCACCCTACCTCATCTCTAGCTCCCCAACTCACCCCAAAAGGTACTAGATGGAGCACGGTCATTCCTGAGAACACAGTTCCACTGTTGCACAGTTCAATACCCAGGTCTGGTACCAATAGGTTCATGTTGATCTGCTCTAGAGAGTCCCATTTAATTGGCAGTACTTCTCTACAGGGACCTGAAATCCCAGCCATTTCCTCCCAGAAGAGCGGTAAGTTTACATTCCATTCAGTCAAATCACTGGTATTTACCCTAAATCTAATTATCTGGCTCACACTGAACAGAAAATACATATCCCAATAGCTGCGTACATGCACGCAAGCCTGTGTAGAGGGCTGAAGAACATTTATTTACATGTAGTCAAAACACATTCTAGACCTGGATTTTAGAAAGTATTGAACCTTTTCAGTGCTGTACAGAACCATTTTACAGGCTCTTTAAAGAATACAACATGTGATCATATTGAAGAACCATTAAAGCATGCGAATGGCTCAAGTTTCTGTTTAGAACCTTAGTACAACAACTCAAGCCCCCCTTTTGAGGGTGCACAATAAATCATAAAAGACAGATCTAATCTCACATCACTGTGAATACACTTGTTTGATCTATAACTTTCATCAGCTGGCAACGGCTCTACTAACTACCTACTAAGTCTTTCCATCAGTTTCTTACATTTGCTTGAGATTTGTTAGTATGCTATAGACAAGCCAAGACAGAAAACACTAAGTACTAAAGGCTGAGAAGAAAAGGGTTTGACACATACCTATACCAAAATACTGTCTGGACATGCCTTTCCTGCTTGTGTGTCGGCGCTGATGTAATGTAGGGAGTGATACTCAGGAGAGTACACGCACAAGACCCAGTAACATGTATCATACATAAACAGCACCCTGCTGACACACACACACACGCATACACGATCACGAATATGAGCCCTGAGGAAAGCACCCTTCACAAATCATTAAACAAACCACTGATAAGAGTTCCTCCCTGTCTGCCACCTGACCCCAAGTTTCGCACGAAACTCCAGATCCAGCTCTAGTTCAGGCCTCATTGATCCCAAAAAAGCCCAAGCATGAAAGATCGACATACATTAGAATTACATTCAGTTAACTAAGGAAAGTGATATGTATTTGTTAGCCACATCTGTGTTATTGATCAATACCTCTCTAAGAATAAAAATCAATACTGATCAGGACAGCAATATAAACAACAGATCACTAAGCACTAAATGCTAGTAGACACAAAAAAACCCAGATCAGGCTGTAGTGTAGGTCTTGTGTATAAACAACAGCACTAGGAGCTCACTGCAGTAGCTAACAGTGCATGTAACTGTTTTGGAAGCAGAGAGGCGCACAGGCAGGAAACCGCAACACCAGAGAGGAAAATAACTACAAGAGCCAGGCGGTGTCGCTTAAAAAGGACGTTTCAGAAACGAAAAGGACGTGTTCTAGAAATTCGGGACTACATACCTTTAGGAGAGTTCAGTCTAAAGTACTCCTCTCCAATAGCATATCCCACAGATGGTGGCAAAATCTCAGCTTGTCTTCAGAAGTGGCTCCGAAGTGTGATAAGCACAGCTCCCTTCCACTCCTCTCCTCCCTTCCTCCCTCCTCTGTTCCAACACTCTTTCCCTTCCCTCCTACCTTGCTCTACTCCAACCTTTCTACTCTCGCCCTCTTTCTCTTTCCCCCACAGCGCGTTTGATCATTCTATCAGCAGCTAGTACGTCTCCCGGTCTCCACACATAGAGCACATGGTCAGTGTGTGTTTCCTGTGCGCTGTGGTCACCCCTCCCTCCCTCCCTCCCTCCCTCCCTCCTTCCTTCCCTCCTTCCTTTCCTCCATTGCTCAATCACAGCTCCACCATACTGCTGTTTGACAGGGATTGCCAACTGCAACACCAGGGCTGTCAAACCAGATACAACAGATATTTGCAATAAGAACACTTGCATTAACAAGTTTAAGCACCTTAAAAAAGGAATGAGATAATACGTATCCAACCAGCCAAATGCATAAAGTCCCTGTCCACATTTCAAAACATACCATTCACTCTCCAGTCAACACGACTCATTTACATACATAGATGAGCCCAAACTTCAAGACCACCTGCCTAATATGTGTGCCACTAATACCACTCACTCTAGAAAACCTTTGAAGATTCCCTTTGGTATCTGGCACTAAGGTGTTAGAATCAGATCCTTTAACTCTAGTCAGTTGTGAGGTGGATCTGCTGCAGACACAGCACAAGCAAACAGTGCATGCATACACCGTCATCCAAGCGATGTAAAAGAAAACAGGACTCCAAAGACCAGGCACTTTTGACAGTGGACAGGGGTTAGCATGGGTCGTGGAAGGCTCTGATGTACTGTGTTGTGAGGTTTTCCTTTCAAAACCATCACCAAAAACCATCAGTGTAACCTTTCTGTCCGTTCCAACAGATGGGATAGCCTTAGTTGCCCTCACATAACGACACGCCCACACCACAAGCCTTCCACAACAATTTGGCCCTTGTCAAAGTTGCCCCTCCAATTCTCCTGCCCCAAACATGTGAACTACAAGAACTGACTGTTTAATGGAGACATGCATCCAGACCTTGACATTATAGGATACTTAACATTATTTGCCTTATCTGAGTGGTCTTATGTTTTGCCTCATTGGTGTATTTCCTATTATCCGATCTATGGCAATTTCACCTGCCAGTTTATGCTGAAGTTACAAGGAGTGTTTCAGCATGGGTTGGTGTAAAAAATAAAGCACAATGCGAGGCAGCCAATCAGAACAAAGGCTAGTTACATATTTCTTTTTGAAAGGGACAGTAACAAAAACAGACTGCATAATTCTAAGACGTAACCAGAAGTTAGAACAACGGTCATGGGAAAATGAACTAAACCAAACGTTTTAACAAAAAAATAGGTCCAAGTGGATGTTTGGGAGGTTGGTTTAGTCCTGTTAGAGCAGGCACCAAGTATTTCTGCCTGGCTGATCACTTTGTGCTGCGAATGAATGACTGGACCCATAAAAGGCCGGTAAAGAGAGGAAAAGGAGAGAAGGTTGAGGAAGTTGAGGCTTTGGGTGAGATAGACTCACTCTGTTCTTCTCTTCCTTAAGCGGGAGACCCTTTCCTCTTTAAATTGACAGGATGCGAGTGCTGAAAAAAACATGTGTGTGAATGGTTTAGACTGGTCGACCTGTAATAACATCAGTTCCAGCCTTTGCAGAAGCTTCACAGTTACCTATCAATCAGTGGTCCACTAACAAATGCATTCGTTCATAGAAACTGTTGCCAGGTTGGTCAAGCTTACATAACATTGACAGGAATCCCATTCAATCCAATTTAGACTGCACAACACAACACAGTTGTGAGTTAAAGTGTTTACATGCTTCACTAATGAGACAAACCCTGTTGTTGTAGCTAGTTAAAACTTGCCAGGTAGAAACTCCACATTTGCAACCCTGCTAACAGTAACAATCATGACAAGAAAATTCATCTGGCTTATCCAGGGGCGCCATATGGGGGGGGGGGGGACAGGGACCCCTAACGATGTATTAACGATGAGTGTTTTGGCAAAATTTGTGTGAGTTGTGGGACCTAGTGTACTATCTCTTCATGGGGCCCAAGATCCCTGGCAGCGCCCCTGGGCGTATCCTAATGCAAAATACATTCCCCCGAAGCTAACTGACAAATTATGAGTTATGCGCAATAATTTCTCATGATCAAAAATATGATTTTGCTTGATAAATGTTTGTTAAATTATATGTAAAGCTTGCCTAACTTCACAACGGAGGGAAAGCATTAGTGGGCAGAGCGGGAGGAAGGTCAAACACTCTTTATTGCGTTCTCTTCATGACAAGACGACAAACACAGACCCTACTGAACTACAAATTTAAACTCTGAAGCAGAGAGATTCACTGCTGTAATTTAAATCCAAGATTAAGTTTTGAATAGTGGCTGAAAGTTGTCCCCTAGTGACCTCTCTTAATATCCTGAACTAACACTGAGCAACAGCAAATCCAATTCATATTCAGGAGGTACCACTGATGAGTCAGAGAAAAGGAGCGAGAGAGAGAGAGAGAGAGAGAGAGAGAGAGAGAGAGAGAGAGAGAGAGCGAGAGAGCGAGAGAGCGAGTGAGCGAGAGCGATAGAGATGAGAATCCAAATGACGTCTTTGTAACAGCTTTCTTTCATTTCCCAGAATGTGGCGTAATGCACTGTGTCCTTACTAAAGCTACATGGAGAAACGACCTTACAAGAACTGTGCAATGACAGCTTGCTCAAAACTGTACTTGTTCAGACAATATGAAGAGCGCAACATTCATCTGGCCTTTCACTACAGTACACATAGCTGGACTGTACACACATAATTTAAGACTGATATAAGTCTTTATTGTTACATTAGCTTTAGTGATGAGTGGTACTGCTAAAATTCAACATGATGATATTTTCTACATTTAAAACAGTATAATATACTGTATATCGTCGCTATTATTAAAAATAAGCAATTTTAGAGCGTTTCTGTTAAATCCAGAGCAGTTACAGGCATCACACAATGGAGAAAACTAAAAACGGACAAACATATTTGGTGTGTGTGTGTATATATATACACATACATACATACATACATACATACATACATATACACACACACACACACACACACACACACACACACACACACACAACATATAAATATGGTAATATTCTGTTAACTGACTGAATATTCTGTGAACTCATTGCAAATTAGGCAATAAACCAATCAAACAAGGACAGTTTTAAGACAGTTCAACACAACTAATATAAGAAGTGCTTTCTCCAAACTCAACACACAATGCCACTTGTAATGATGACTGTAGTCTCCAAATTATTCAATCCCTTCAGGACAAGCATCTTTAGTACTTATTAGAACGTCCTTTTGCTGTTATGACCTGCTGCAAATGTGATGAACAACCAGAAATCAGCTTCTAACAGCGTTTCTGAGGAATCTTAGCCCATTCCTCATGGGCAATGGCCTCCAGTTTACCCACATTCTTTGGTTTGCTCCTCCAACTGTTTTCTTCAAATCCCACTAAAATTTTTCTATGGGGTTCAAGACTGTGACCAGCACTCCAGAATCTTCCAGGACTTTTTCTGAAACCAAGCCTTGGTGATGTATACTTGTCCTGGAATCACTGTCCTTTTGGAAGGTATAAGGACACCCGAGCTTCATCTTCCTCCCAGAAGGCATAGCGTTTTACCACATGCCGCAGCTTTCCAGTGCCAGAAGAAGCAAGTCAGCCCAAGGGCCACCGCCATGCTTCACTATAGGCAGGGTGTTCTTCTCGGTGTATGCTTCATTCTTCCTCCTCGGGACATAGACTTAAAACGTTTTTGCTCCGCAAAAGTTTTCGGGCCTATGGAAGAGTGGTTGCAGCACACAAACCCATAAATATTGACCCAGAGGCCACTGCTCATGAGAAGAAAAAAAAAAATCATCCATCAATACTTGCCAGACAACCCTGTAGTGTTGTGTGATACATACATACATAGCCATTCAAACTAAAAATTAAAAAATTAAAAAATCTATATACACTATGATTCTTGCATATCTATATACACTAGCATTTTTTTAATGCCAGAATCTTCTATGTTTAGCTTTGCTGTTCAGGACAAATTTATTGTCAAATTTGTCTGCAACCAGTTTGATGTCATATTATATAGTAATCACTGAATTCAAGCTTTTGAAAGGTAGCAAAAAAAACAAACAAAAAAAAAAAACAGCTGAAGCACAGAGGTAATTCCTGGTGGAACAAAGATGGGAAACCACTGTCTTTGTACTTACATAGAGCTTATACACTCACACACAGCACATTTTCCTAAACTACCCAATCATGCAAATTCCTCTTCAGAGAGCTAGCCTAATCTTGTCTGCCTAGCAGGGCATTCCTCTGTGCTTCCTGTGAAAACATCAGCGCAGCTGGCTTTAGGCTTTCACACACTGCACATGAGCTAGGCTGTGTCTGCAGAGACTGCCAGCATTTGTCCTGCTCACAGTGGCCTGGGACAGACAGCGGTCCTCAGTGTGTGGCACCACATTGGGCCTCGGCTGCAGCCCCCGGCCACAAGCACACATTCCTGCACTATGAATCACACTGCGTGGAGACCGCAGATAATTAATAGCCTTTGTTGAGCTTTAAAAAAAGAGAGAAAAAAAACCCAAAAACAAAAACACAAACAAGACAAGCTGACACCACTTTAACACAGAGAGTCCAGAGAACACACAACTAAATAAGCACTTAAAGACAACATACACCAGAAGAGAGACTAGAAGGAAATAAATACACACACACTCAAGCTGCAGCACATACAGAGCTAATGACATGCCCTCACCATGAATCTTCAACCATCTCCTAACAGGCAAATTTCAGTCCGCAGTTCTTACCCTCCGGTCCTCTGCACTCTATCTCTCTCTCAGTCTCTTCCACACTGCACGTTTATTCTGTTTGTTTCTGTTCAGAAGTTTCTGTTTACCTCTAAACAAAAGGTAAACAAGGTTGGATGTTCCTCTGTCTGAGTGGAATCCTGTTCTGGCCAGTTGGCTGCGTGTGTGTATGTAGGCAATGGAGCCAACGACAGAGGGAGGGGGGGTAAAAATAGAGTGAGTGGAGTGAGTAGGACAGAGAGGCTGAGTCGGCACATTCTGGGATTAGGAGTCGGATCGGGTGAGTAAGAGTGAGTGTGTGTGTGTTTGGGACACGGAGCCCACGGCAGCCTGGAAATGACAGAGCGATCTTCACACAGCTATACAGCAATATATCTCTGTTCTACACAGTCTACACATTTTGCTTGGGAAATTCATTTCAGTTAGTGGTGGACAAAACATCATGATACTTGACCCCATCATGCTACATGATAATTATTTTTCATTTTTAAGAGTTACAATCATTCATCACAGTGCAATACAACTGGAGGACCAGCATTCTGAACAACTATGCAACTGGTAATTATAAACAGTGATCTTTAAGTAGTGGCAACACCCATGCTATGCTCAAAAAACACTGTCATTTATCATGATCATGTTATCATTTGGTCAAATTACCTACCCAAATGTGAGTCTCACTATATAATTATGATTTAAAGCAGCATTTTGTAGCAGTTGTACCTTCAAATAACAACTTTATAATTATTTTGGTAGTACACTGACTTGTAATATGGAGAATGTAATGGGAAGAAATGCTGTCTGCCTACCCCCTGGTTCAGGCTCTCCCGCTGTGTCAACTCACCAACATTTGTCACAATCCTTGTAACTCCCTTGTCTTTCTGTCCTTTACGTTTTCTTTCTCTCTCTTTCCCATGTTTTGAGACGCCCTCCGAAGATTGTTCTGACCCTTCTAAGATGTTGCATACCCAAAGTCACAGTTGTGTAAGGTCTGGTAATATCACTCTACTGCCTCAGTCCACATGCTTCTTTTGCTTCAGATGCCAGTTCGATGAACAAATGCATGTTTCTATAACAGTCCACAGGAGGGTGATCATAGCATGATTTGTATTTCCGGTGTCATGACCGGATCCTATCCCCCCCGGACACATCCTATCCCCTCTGACGTCATCTTACAGAAGAACCATTTAGGACCCAATACTTGGGTCAGCCGACGAAGCTAGCCGAGCTGGTCCACCCCTTCAACTGTATTAGCCATCATGCTGCCAGTCACGTTGCCTGTATGTTATATCTAGTGGCTGTTTGTTTGTTTTTTGCTTTATTATTTTATTTGGATTTATTTATCTGCTGATCTTGCACAAGGCTAGCTTGATAGCAGATAGCAAGTGAACAATAACTAGCTTTCCTTGTTGGTATCCGCTTTATAGCAACACTAATATTATATATTTGCATAGCAACACTAATATTATATAATTTAACTTGCTAATATGTGATTCACATTTAATAAAAAAAGTTAAATAGCAACGCTTTATTGGGATAAAAACGTCTCAGTAATAATCAGTAAATATCTTTCAATACATTTTAATCTGGCATGTAAGTATGTCAGCCGTGCACGATTTTAACCAATGGAAGGAGGTGGAGTAAGGGTGGGTCAATTGAGGTACATGTGAGTGGTGGTTGGTTCAAATCAGTGCTAAAGGAGTCTAAAGGCCTGGGGGGAGAAGCTGTTGTAGAGTCTGGCAGTGAAGGCCTAGACACTCAGCCAGACGGTGAAGTGTGGTCATCCACAAATACCATATGTGGTGTAAACATCCATGATGTAGGAAGAAAGAAACTTCCATAATCTTAGCTGTCCTCACTATCCGCATTGGGCATGGTGACCTCAGGTGAACTTAGCTGCTGCATAGCATCCAATTCAAACAGCAATGCTTTCCCTTTATTCCTATTTATCCCAATTTGCTCTGTAGAGTATATATAGAATATAGAAACTCTTGAGTGTGCAACTCTTGAGTGTGTCAGAAATACAGGCATGTAGTGGACAGGACATCAACAGTCAATGGTACAGAGATACAAAACCACACAAAATACCTGTATGACCTCAGGCCTGACGTTGACGGTGTAAAGCCAGTCCACAAGGTGTGGGTACGAGTCGAGGGCCAGCGATCGCTCACACGCTGGAACTCTCTGCTTACACTGCAGCTGCTTAGTGATGTACTTCAACAGTCTCACCTACAGGGGGAGCACACACACAAAACACAGAAGAGCACTTACTGAACACTGCACTTTTCTTCTCTCATCTACATGTTCAGAAATGGCAACGTTTTAACCTAAAAATCAATCATACTCTGTTACATTCATCCTTCTCCTGCATACTGGACTGTGGCAGCACAGATGCGTACCTTTCTGGATCCTTCCTATCCAAAGAGTGCATGTGCCATTTATATTGAAGCTAAATGTGATGTAATGAAATCTCATCACGCTACACTACGATGAGCCAGTTATAGTCAGTAATGCAGTAACCAAAGTGAACCTAGTCCTGAAAACTGGCACACTTGAACATCTCCAGATTAAGACTAGAAACCAAGTGTATTGCTGTATCCAGTATAAATAGTAGGGGCTCAAATAGTAAGGCTGAAGAAGTGACACTGGGGCATAGGAGGAGGGGGTTTCGCAAAAATAAAAAGTGAGACCATTTTGCTTTGAAATGACTCAATAGTCAATTACACGCTATGGACGATATACCAGTAAGGCCTGGCGTCAAGACACAAATGTGTTAATGCAACCGATACAGGGAGAGTTTTCTGTCGACAATGTCTGTGTATGCAAACAAGCCCTGCACGCAAAATGCAAAGAGAGCGGTGAGGCCCAGAGCTGAGGAAATCCCCACAAATTACTTCACTGTCAAAGGTGGGCGAAGCTACTGTTGCTCTGTTTCTGCAAGCTTGCGTGTGTGTTTGTGCCTCTGAGAGACACAGAACTATATATATGGTTAGTCATGTGAAAATGGATTAATAGAAGAACAGCTTTCTTTAGGTTTTCTAAAGGAACAACACACATCAGCAGCTTTTGTTTTACTTTGAAAAACCTTATACAGGTGTACTACTAGGACCTGAGATCCATATGTGTAGTGAACACAAGAAACCACCTGCTCAAACTACGGTCATACAGTTCTTTGTCAGCCACTTCACTTGGATAAGGCACTGACCAATAGAAAAGAGGCACCCTGGAGCAGTCAGAAATGAGCCTATCATGTGCTAGACGGGTCTGTGGCGTATGGGGGCGGACAAGTTATTCTAGACGATTCTAGGGGGGCCTGTGACTTAGAGGGGTCCTAAAACTGCGTATATTGGCAGAATTTAAGAATTGTTCATCCTTAGCAGCGATCCTAGGGGCAAATAGCTCCCCAGCACTGGGTTGTGGAGCATGCTGATCATCCAATCATGCTTTTCATGTTCCTGTGGTTGAATGCAATCAAAATCCAGACAGCAATGTTCCAGAATCTAATGCAAAGAGGATTTTGAAAGAAACACTGAATGAGATTCACAAACATTTGGCTTATCTCATGAAGAGGCACCATGAAGATTGCAGGTTAGCTATGACTAACACTTGAACAAACTGGGAGAAAATGAATTTAAAAATTTCCAGAACCAACACACCGCCTCCCAACCAGTCTATCACTACTGTGTTCTGTTGAACATGCCATGCAGCTGTCTAACAACTCGTCTGAGAAGCCTATTGTGTCTCATTCTTCATTTACAAGCACACAGAGCTCTCTATAAATAGCCAGGAGTTATTATGAGTGAGCCTGTCCTGTCATTCTCATGGGAGTTTCTGCTCTGTAGTCATGGCAACTCAGCGTGGCTGGAACACTGGGGCAGCCGGCAGGCCGAATCCTCCGTGACATCACGCTGACGCCAGATCAACCACAGACTGAAGGACAGCGGTATCTACTACAGTCTACAGCAATCTACCAGCAATCAGAGCTACCCATCGTTCTAACTCAAAGCAGCCCAAGATACCACACACACACACACACACACACACACACACACACACACACACACACACACACACACACACACAGACACAGACACAGACACAGACACAGACACAGACACAGACACAGACACAGACACGGTTTGCCTGCTGACAAAGTTCATCAACATCTGTTCTTACAGCATGAACACAGTCTGTGGACCAGTCGCTGGCACCAGCTTATAGTGTCTGAGCTGACCAGCTTATAGCTCAAGTTTAACATTAGTCAACCTAAAATCAAACCTGATGTTTTTACCTTGTTAGTTTTTTTTTTATATTTTAAAGTAACATTATGTGGCATTTTTATCTTAAAACAACAGCCTCAAAATCACTGTGATACTCCACTCACCTGTAATAGGAATACCGTCTCACCTGTTGCACTGATTGGGGGGAGCCCAGGAGCAGGACAATCAACTAAACCCACACCGGTACTTTCACAATCCCATTTCTCATATATACTCCCAACCTGAACCACACGTTCAATATCACATGACAAGCACCCAACTTAACACACACCAGCATGTTCAATGTTATTCAATATGCTCCAAACTTAACCCACACACTCAATGTCACATGACATGCCCCCTTTACACTTAACACTTAACACACACTAGATTGTTCAGATCACACATTTCTCAATCAAATATATTATCTTATATCTATATCTATAATGGATCTATAGTATCCATTTGCATCACAGCTGGAACCATATCATATCGTATTGTAACAACCAAGCCAGCTTGTGGCTAGAGAGTTAAATCGAGACTCCATAAAGCACAGTTTTGCTTTCAAATATTGCACTTTTATAATGCAAAAACTGCACTGAATTGCACAATTGAATTGTGTTGAACCGTTAGTTACCCCTCTAATTAGCTTTCTTTCACTCAAGATTTAGTTTGAATGAAAGAAAACACATTTTGCACCCAGTAAAGTGGTCCTATTGATCCCTTGACAGCCTGCATATGCCCCTGGCTTGCTGCATGATCCTGACACAGGGAAGCAACATATTACTTTCTTCCTCACACCTGCTGCTAACCTGCTTTCAGCAGAGCTTCCGCAAGGCAGCACTGTCCTACAGCATTGTGAAGGAGAGGAGAGGAGTAGCATTAAAGTTTCAGCAGTTGTGGAGCAGGAGGAGGAGGCACGCTGCTTGCTTGTAAGAATGCCCCCAGGCTGATTTAATGCACTGCTCGTCTACGAGTGAACCTCAAACACAGTGGGTGTTAGTTTGCACCAGACACGGCCTGGCACACCGCACAGGGGCTGTTGCTGTATTCAGTGACTATCTCCCGCTTCATCTGCCTTCTCTGTTACACCTCTCAAGGGGCAGTGAGCGGCTGGGGTATTCATATGCGCCTGCTTAACTTAAAAGCCTGTTTGACAATAATCTGTCCGAGCTTCTCCAGGCCAACAGAACGCAGCCAGCCTAGAGTCTGCTGGAGCAGCGGCCCTACACAAAAGCACAAAAGAAGCTGTCTGCTTGATCAGTTAGGGGAGGTTAAGAGGCGAGGCTACAAAGCACACTACTGATGGTATCCGTTACTGCAGATCCACAGTCTATCTGTGCAAATAGAGCGTGGCAAAAGCTGGCATTCACTTAATCATAATGGCTCCCAACTGATCGGTGGTGAGGTCATTCAGAATGGAGCGTGCTCCTGCCGTAAGGGTATACAGCACACAGCCATTAAAGGGACACTGGGTTGTGTAGTGCAACGGCAACTCTTCATTGAGTTAGTAGGCCATGCTGCTGGGTATGGCGCAGCAAAGAAGGACTGTCAAATGAGCCTAAAGAAAAAAAATCGGTCCTCGCCATGATAACAGTCAGTCTGAAAGCGGTCTGATTTGATCGGAGAGATTTCAACACATGGAAGAAACGTCATAGTTGTAATAGCTGATGAGAGTAATTGTAGACAATGGTGGCTCAAGTTACTGCATGTCAGACTGCGATAGCTGTACATGCACTACTCCAGATTACAAGGAAGCCATTCCTATTGTTTAGCAATACCAGAATAGCATCACGGAAAATACTAGATATGCACATTGCAGTAGTATGCAAAGGTTTTAACATCCCTGTTGAAATGACACTTTTTGTTGAGTAAAAATAAGATCTCTACAGGTTAACAAACCTAAAATACATCATTTCTCTGCACATTTCAGAGCACAGTTTCTATTTAATTGCTTTTGTATGAGTGTAACCATACACTTATTTTTTTTATAGGATATTTTTAAGTAAACCATAACTGCACATTAAAACGCAGAAGTGCAGAAGAGTGTTCCGTAGTAGAGGGACACATGTTACTGGACCCAGGGTGTCCAAACTTTTAAATAGAACCGTTTTAATTAGCTTAATATATACTGTGTACACACACAAAAGCCCAGGTATGCACTGGACCTTTCAAAAAAGGTTTAAGTGAAGATTAAGAGAGATTTTATACATAGAAAATTATTCCTCATTATGTCCGCATTATAAAACGCGTCTGAGCTTTAGTTTAAAGCTTAGATCTGATCTGAAGATTCTTGCATACTGCTAGGGCTGGGCAAAACATAATATATATGATAATATATATGATAATATAATATGATAAATATCATGATTTGCGGTATTTGCGGTATATCACCAGTACCATAATGGCCCCCCGAATGGAGCGTGCTGCTGACGTAAAGGTATGGAGCACACGACCATTACAGGGATACCGGGTTGTGTAGTGTGACTTCAACTACTTATTGAGTTAGTAGGCCATCGTCAGTACTTTTTAGTGCAGTGCAGTGCAGTGTGTGAAATGCAGAGTAAAAGGGATTTATACTCATCATTAAAAAATTGTCACAGTACCAACACTTTCTAATGCAGCAAAATAACTGTCTGTCATCTCTATGCTCTCCACTTTCAATTCGGACTTCTCACCACTATTTCTGTCTTCTACAAAAAATAAAACCCATGATCTGGGGAAAAGAGCAGAAAAAAAAGCGACAAAGCCATCGAAGAGACTGGTAGAGGAAAGAAAGAGAAACGAAAGGGGAAAGAAATGAGAAAAAGAGCTGCAGAGAAAACCACATGGGGATTTCCTGATACGAACAAACAGTTGGTCTAGAGGCCCATGCTCTCCTCCACCTGATTGGCCTCCGAAGCCTGTGTTAACTTTCCTTCCACAGAGAGTGTAAATATACACTGAAAACCACTTTGAATTCAAACCCTCACTGCCCTGAACAATAGCCTACATTCCTACAAAACCAAACCTCGAACATTAAAGGGATTCCTCCCCCATATTTAAGCTGCCTCTGACTGGGGGATATTTATAGACTTCAACATTGCAATGCATTGTCAACACAGTCATCCCTGATTAAAGAGTTTAAAAAAAAAACTGGTCCTGTGTGCATTCTAAAGGCAATTACGGCTGACGCAGAACTCTAGGGCACAAGACTCTTCTTGACAAACTCAGGTTTAAAACAGTTAACACCCACAGAGACTATGCCAAAACTAATAGGGCAGCAGTTACAGGTAAACAGGATTTGCAAGGTAATCAGCTGACATAGGTAAAGCATATCCTTGTCGACTTACAAAACAGGGACAGTCATTTTAGTCAATCAGACTAAGAGTTCTGCTCCATGGTTTTAAAAAAGGGGGAAAGAGAAAGATGATACTGTCACAGTCATATCAAAATATTTGGTTCGTTTTTAATTTCATGTTTCAAATGAAAAATGGGGGGTTTTGTTATGACACTTAAAAAAATTACACAAACACACAACAATTGATTTACAAATGTCAGAGCATGGAAACATACGTAAATGAACGTCTTCTGTTGTCATCGAAAAAAGGGAACAGTCTTTTAAGAGGACACGCAGCTTCATCTACAGGCTAACTCAGCAATTTTAATTCAAGCCCACTCGATATCAATACTGATTTTACAGGGCTAAGAATTCCAGAAGTCATGAATATTTATAATTTAGGTTTAAAATGTTATACTCTAATCATTAAGGATAGACAGCGCTCTACTGCCGGACTTCCAGTTCTGAAATGCAGGCGTAGGAGTAAGTCACATGTGCAAGTCATAAGCAAGTCTCAAGTCTTAACCTTCCAAAATCAAGCAGGTCCCAAGTTACTGTCCATGCCAAGTCGAGCCGAGTCCCTGCTAGAAGTAAGATAAGTCTCAAGTCATGAATACCAAGTCGATTGTAAGTGTTATTCGAACCATACTCTAGAAGACTTGTGGAAGACTCTCTGAATATACTTTTAAAAAGACTAAAGTCCGACACTCTCTCACATCTAAAAATAACGCCATTACTCACATTTGTAGTCACGGATTATGATTTTGAAAAGACAGAGAATCTTGCTGGGTTACTATTTGCAAGACTTTTATTAGTTTCCTTTTGAGATCATTTCCCTTTATTTAATTATTTTATTAAATGTAATTTTATTATTTCCCTATTATTTTAGTTATTTATTTTACAAGCCCTCCCCAGAGTCTCCTCTACGTCTTGCCCACCCGCCAGAAATGTTCCTGTAGCTGCACGTGCAACTCTAGCAGGACCCCCCGTGGGTTTATTCTGCCATTTGATAGTGAAAATCACCAAAAGTTGTTTAAGGTAAGGCCGGTATTAGTCAAGCAAGGTAGAAACTCACCGCCTCATCTTAAATAACAAAAATTACAGAAGTACTAAAATGAGAATTGAGGGCTGATGCTAATATAAGACAAAGTCAAGCTGACAAATTATTTATTGATAGAGAAAAGTTGCCAAAACAACTGCCCTATTGCAAAAAAGCAACTGAACTCTTAGTTTCACAATGAACCAATTACCCCAACCATACACACCCAGGCTTCATTACCAGCGTAGCTGAATCTAAACAATACTCAAAAATAATATTTTCAGCGACATGAGGAAGACTAAACCGTCTTAGGAAGCAGCACATAATGGTGCAATCAAACAGAATTCCAGAATTGATAAGAGAAATCTATAGATCATATAATCCTCTAAAAAGGGATACAATGCCATTTCTCCACTTCATGATATTTTATAATAGTGATCAACAGTAGCGGTGTTCCCAGAAGCGGTCCTCCCAGAACACAGCAACACCCTATCCAGGAACTCACAAAACATCATTCATGACTCCAGCGCTAGAAAGACACAGAGCACAAATGGTATCAATGGGAGAGTTGCAAGGATGAAAAAACACTTGCTAACCAAGACAAACATAATGGCACGTTTCACATTTACCAGAAACACCACAATGACCCCCAAGCCTTTTGGAATAATTTTCAGTAGACGCATGAGTCCAAAGTGCTTCTCACAACATATACCATATTATACCACAATATACACAATATTATACCAACAGTCAAACATGGTGATGGTAGTGTCATTGTGTGGGACGTGTTGCTGATTCAGGGCCTGGGTGATTTTCCACAATTGCCAGAAACATGACTTCTGCTTTCTACCACAAAATCCTGCAAGACAAAGTCTGGTCATCAATCCATCAACTGGAGATCGAGCTCCCCTTGTCTCATAAAACATTTTGTGTGAGAAACAAATACATTCCAAAATAAGCAAAAATAGGAGGATATCAGAAAGCAACGTGCTTTCAAACACAGAGCCAAGTGAGCAACTCGAACAGCTTATATAATCGTTTATTAATCGTGATCAACGATCGTTTTAACGTGATACTGATTTGAAGAAGTCATATCGCCCATCAGGTAGGGGCAAATGCTTTTTCATGCCACTGCAGGCTTAATCTAGATCTGGGAAACTGGCCCATGCAGTTCTAAATGAAAAGACGCCTGAATAAATAGTGACTTAAGTGTGACCTGTGTGTTTACTTACTACAGCGTTTACTTACTACAAAGTAAGTAAACCTTCAACAATGCTAGTCTGTGATCCAACACAATGGAACAGAAGGTTTGGGTTTGCTCTCACTCTCTGGAAGCCAGATACACCATGTTTACGATAATACATCAGAGACTGTAATTAAAAAAAGGCAGGCTGGAAATAGCTCACAAATTAGATAGTAAAACGTATCTTAAGGAGAGAGACACTCTAGATATATTCACAAAGAGACTCTGCCTTGTCTACAGATATCAGTTACCGACTGCAAGGTGTAGTCCAAGATAAAGAGATTAGAAATATATGACACAGTCGGACTGCAATGCAAAAGGAGGCGAACTTCTTCTAACTCCACCAGACTGTCACTACAACCAGCTTCCCATGATTGGGTGGGGAGGAAAGCATCCACTGGAGAAAACTGCAAAAGATTAACTTCATACAGCAACACTAAAAAGCGCCTACAATACCACTGTCTGAGAGACTTTACAGGACCTTGACCTATCCATGAACTTCCTGCTTCTGATTGTCTGGGTCTGTTTACAAGAAATGTCAAAATCTAGTTCCCACAAACTGCCTTTTAAACTACAGAGATGCACAGAAATTCAAATTAAGCTATTAATCACACTGCTAGACATGTGCGAATCTTACCCTTTTATATAAAACAAATGAGAGACCGCACCACTACGGGTCAGCAGGCCTAGGGCAGAACACACGCTCTTAATGTGTGAATGTGAAGAACCTTTTAAAAGGTGACGTAAAGGTATTTTAGCAATGAAAAGGTTTTTCACACCCACACAATAAGAGAGGAGGTTCTGGCGTAGGCCTGCTGACCCATATTGGTACAATCTATTCTTTTCTATTATTATATGGTTCTTTATGGAGCTAAAAGTGGTTCTTCTAGGTTCTTGCTCAACACCCCTTTTTTGTGCAGGAGAACTTCAGTCAATAAGCGGTCACTGTCAAAAGAAACCTTATCTCTCAGTATCTAACATGCAAAACACAAAACTCTTGTTTCTCTGTAACCTCAGACTGAAGCATTAATATTTTCACAGCCCTTCAAACGTTTTCTAACACTTGGCTATGTCATCATGAATCCCCACCTCTGCTCATCATAAACCAAAAAAACACCAGCTGTTACCTCAGTTTGCAGCTGCATGCACACGCTCACATACATACAGCCTAATTCCTGAATTCTGTGCCTCCTGTACTACCAGAATTTCAATCCCTTCCTCCAGTGCTGGTGTCAATGCGGTGTAGCAGGAGGCAAGTTACCATCCTAACAAATCAGATGGATAAAATCACGCCCCGCCCACAATTTCCCACCAACTAATACATCAAATTACTAAAGGAAAATGTGTACTGCTTTCCACTCACACTGACATTAACACAAGTTATGGAAAGTATCATTTAGTTCAAGTGATTATGGAGCATTTCCATTTGTCCATTCATACATCATTCACACACTATAAAGGACTACTGGCTTTTTTTGAATAGACAAAACAACAAAATTAAGAGATTTTTAAACCGCAGTTATTACGTGTCCTACCTCATCACTGCCCAACTGCAACGTGGCTATACACAGCTGTTGAGGAGAACGGTACACAGAAGAGCATCTATACAAAGAAACACTGCTCTTCTAGTGCAGGTATGCTTCTAACGACCTGCATATTGCAAAGTTCTGGAAATGCCACCCTCAAAATCAGCTCAAGACCAGGAATAGGTTGAAGGTCTTCACACCCAGAACGGACTGACTTACTTAGCCCGCGATGTAAAACATGATGACACACACTCGAGATAAACCACATTTATGCCCCCACTGACTCATCTACCATCACTCATCACACTAGTAATGGGAAGAATACACACATGACCGAATATGGCGCAAGTGCAGATGCACAAACGTGGGACGATAAAAATCAAACCATCAAACCATCATAGTATAAAACGCTGAGCGCAACTGTCCCTGTTTCAGCAAGACTCATGCGGTTATGAACCAGTTTGATCCTGATCAATTTTCCAGCGGTGGCCTAACAGGAGGAAGAAACTCAACACCTGTTCCTTGTTATGCAACACGTGGCTGAGAAACAGCTGCTGCTGTCCAGGCCTGCATCAGCTCCATGATGTCAGCTCCCTGATACAGAGACATACAGAGATGATGCACTCGTCCATTTTTCATTTAATGAATCCATATTTTGACAGCTTTTGATGTATGATGTATGTCTCATTTAAAAAACAGTCCAGAGTAAACACTCCTTTTAACTTCAAAACAAATGGGCGAGGCTAAACTAGGCCGACTAGTCGGACATATGTAATCGCGTTGGTTTTCTTCGGGACATTGAACACTTTTAGCAACTTAATTTACATATTTGAACTGTACAGTACAAACCTTGAACGCTTTCTAAACATTTAATAGGATAGAAACATACATTATGTGCAAGTTGATGTCATTTACAAAAATGGCTCTCGAACCCATCCTTTACAGCAATCTTGTAGTTTCTACTATGGCATTGCCTCAAGGAACCCTTTTTGGTTCCATGTGACACCCTTATTTCTAAAAGTGTACTACAAAAAGTGGCCTACTACTCCAATGCCCATGAAAACAACTGTCAGAAAGTGCTTGATGGAGCCGAACTCTCTAGGCTAATTCCAGAAGCCTAAACAAGTCGCTGTTGGGCGAATGAACTATAAGAGCTCCTCAAGCTCCTAACGGATATTCGGCTCTCTTCGGAGGATTCAGACAAATCCTTTGTGTTCCTATTATTAGGTTTTCTACACAGTCTGTCTGACATCCTTTTATTATTAGCTCCACATTTCTCCCAGCTTTCCTTTACTAATTGACATCATTTTTTGTTCTTTTTTAGCATCTAACTCTGACATGTGCACAGGGTAAAGACAGACAGCTAAATATAGCAAGAGTAGCACACTGTGAAGACACTCTGACGGCCAGAGATTCTCATTTACCAACCACAATCATTTCAATCATTTCTTCAGCGCCTGAATCATCCCCATCTCGAAAAAACAGACAAACAGATGAGCCACACTTTGACTGTCCGCAAGACTACTAAAACTGAGAAAAATGCATGATAATTAGCATGATTGCTATTTAGCGGAGTGTCTCTGTCATTTGCTTTGAGCGAGGGCTATTTCTAAATCTGAACTGTGAGAGAAAAGCACTTTGAGTGAGTTAGAGCGTCGGTACCACAAGTCTGAGACAGAAGACCAGCAAAGAGTCATGGGAACTTGACTTCCACTTGAGAGGGGCTGGAAAAGTCTGTCTGAAAAGCATAACAATATGACAAAAGCAATAGACAAAAGTGGTTAGTGCCTGTAAAGAGGCAAAGAGGAGTAACAGTGAGTTTCCATTAACATCTTACTATTTATAGAATAAACAGCCTTTCATTACAAGAGAGACACATGTTTATGATTTGCCTCTAGGGGTGATAAATGATATCAGAATATGCTGTTTAGAGTATATTGTTACCATCAGAACTTCTAGAGTGCTGAACAACTATATGTATCATAAATATATATGACCAACAGAACAGTGGCTAGTAACTCCAGTAACGGCACAGTAAGGGCTGCTTTATATTTCTAGAAGACGCACACAAACATATTTGCGTCTAGACTAGGGATGCACCGATCTGATATTAGGATTGTATATCAGTCCTGATATGAAAAAAAATTGGCTGGATCGGGTATGAGATAATTAGGGTTTCTATGGAAACGATCCTTTCACTTTAAGACTGCACTACATGTTAGCAATGTTCGATTACTGCTTGTGTGTTTGGTTATTTATTCTCAGATATTTATTCTCAGGTTCAGCTGCAAGATTATTTTTTTTATTTTTTTATTATTTTTTTATTAACTACTGCTTACACTAAATATTTAAAAATAAGTGATTACTGTTTGTGTGTTTCAACAACGGATGAACAGTGGCTTCTGCAGGGGACAGTCCTGACAAGCCATATATATGTTTGAATTTGACCAGATACTGTCCTTAAAATATTGAGCATGTAACAGCCAAGCATGACCTTACACAGCAATGCTTAACAAAGAAACCCTGTCATTTGCTTTGAATGTAGTTTTTAATTTGTGTGTTAGTCTCACTAACATGATGCTAATCTCTGCTAGCCTGGTAATAACGATTTGCCTGTTACATTAGCATCAAGCTAACAGGCATTTAATTGTTACTTAATCTTCAAAGCAAAGATATAGACTTAGCTGCCCCAAGCATACCTACTGTCTCTTGGCCTTCTATAGAAAGTAGATATGTAAACAAATGGAGTGACTGTAAGCACAGAGGTGTCGACTTGGAATACAGTGTCGAGAACCCACACCTTCTAGCTCTCGTTTCACATCAGGGAAGGGTTTACACGGTGCTGCAGTGTACCTGTGCCTCATTAGAAACAGTACACAGTCTCAACTGACATAGGCTTCTCTTGTTTGAAAATGCAGACGGAGGCATTGAACACAGAACACTGTGGGCTGGTTTTGTGAAAGTGGATTAGAACAAGGCTTTAACTAAACTGCAAAGTCGAAGGTGCTTCCTCATTACAAACTGTATAGTCTAGGGACTGTGCAGTCCATGGGCTTCCATTTTTACCTACAGCTCTGGAATGAGCTACAAGAAAAAACACTTTGCATGGGATTAAATCAACTAGACAGTTTGACAGTTTGAACCTGTAAAGGCAAGCTGATCCTTAAATGTGTGCAAACAGGAAGGATTGCCTTAGATGATCCCTCTTCACTCAGTTTAAAAGCAGCACAGCCAAGTTAATGGCTCTTTGGGGTAATTTGCATGCTTTAAAGGAAGTACCCAAAATAAATTCTTTCAAAAAGCAGTGGACAGGTGGACAAAACCCCACAGCTGACCACAGAACCAGGAAGCATCGCAACAGGAGAGGGGAAGAACTTTTTCCTGCCATGACTGTGTTACTGGGAAATTAATAGAAAGAGTAACAGCCAGCTGATCCATAGCCAAAACAACACAACCCAGGTGGGCTCAGAATTCCCAGGTAAGCTGCTGCTCATAGGGTCAAACTAACAGAAGCTCACAATAAATCAACAAAACAACAAATAATAAACAAAAACTAACAAATAAACATAAATAAATAAACAAGTAAGTAAGCAGGTAAGCAAAAACACACCATTCTGTAGTTCCACAGTGCCAATGGAGTCTCCTCCTCTATTCTGGATCATGACTGTTCATGTTTATGACAGTTATGGTAGACTTACAAGGTTTCATTATGTTTTATGAAGCTTTATAGTTCATAATTAATAAAACAATAAGGCTTTAGAGATTTCATGAGCTTTTAAAACTTTTTAAGCTGATACGTGTTATATGGTGGTATTCACGTGTGTTTCTATGGGCTAATGGAGGTTTCGGAGTGATCATAAACATTCAGTGTTTATAAGGGTTTTTTTTAGAGTTCTGGAGAATTTCTAAATGGTCCAAAAACCAAGTGCTGAAAGAGACAGGCAGTTCTAGAGAAGTGTTGCAAAAGTGTACATGAGGCTATATTATAATGGGTTCCTGAGGCTCTTACCTCCAGTGTGTGGATCTCCTGCTGGGTGAGGTGACACGATGCTGTGCACTTGGTGCGGAGTCCCTGCAGGCTGCAGATGGAGATGTCTATGAGGTTCTGGAGAAGCTGGCACTGCTGCAGGGCTGCTGCTGCTGCTGCTGCTGCTGCTGCTGCCATGTCCGAGCCGCTCCGCTCCGCTCCCCGTTAGCCATCCGTCAGCATGGGGCACGACGGACTCGGCACAGACATGCTGAACACGCCACACGCACACTGACAGACATACAGACACTGCGCGAGGTGAGTGAGGAGTCTTCCTGGAGGAGAGCACACTGAAGACAACGCGTCCTACATCACTCGAAACCTGGTCTGTAAGGTCGGGAAAAGCCCTCCTACGAACTGAATGGGCCGTTAATCCAGTGTGGTCAGCTCTCGCGTGTGTGTGTGTGTGTGTGTGTGTGTAAAGTTCTGAAGATCCTGAAGAGTCTCTTCGCTCTTCAACTGCTCGCTCACTCTCTCCACTTCAGCAGACGTTAGTAGCGCCGGGGACGCGGTGCATTGTGGGGAATGTAGTTGTATTACGAGACTATCATCTGTCTTTATTGTGTTCCTTTAGAAAACGAGTCAGAGTACAGCGATTTAGAAAAAATATCGAAAATATGATCATTTCTATCATTATTATTATTTCCTAATATTGTGGCTGTATTTGCCTGCAATTTAGAGTGTCCATATTTTGGTTTTAAAAAAAGAAGACCGTCTGTCGTGGTTAGGATGTTGTGGCTGTGGGCCTCAAGCAGGATTGCGGGGAGTTAGCTAGCTAGCTAAATATCTCTAAAATCATGCATGTTTGTTAATGAACATTAATAGATAAACATTTACACCATTTACTAAGACAAAAAAAAAATCTTTTAATAGCCTGAATGGTCAAATTATCTCCTTTCATTTCACCTTGAGTGTCTATAATAAATAAATAATAAATAAAACGGGTTTTTACCACCTTTTACATTACATTTATATTTTCACGCCACTGTAATAAAATATATATTAATAAAAATGTAAAAAGTCAGGCAGAGTCAAACTGCTTTGTGTTTTATATTTGCGTTTAGGCATTTTTAGGCTGTGGCGGGAAGCAGTTTCACCAATGGCTTGGCGATGCAGGTACATGTAGACCAATAGTAGCGGTAATAAGGCGGGACTTAGGCAGTTTGACCAATGGTTGAAGTGGATGCAGGTACATAGAACAGTCGTGGCCAATAGGGGCGGTGAGAAGGCGGGTCTTAAACAGACGCGTTTTAAGCTGCATGGATCCTGACAGTGTGCATTATGTCGACTGCAGAAATAAACGAGGACGTAAAATCGAGTCGAAATCCCGAATATATTACACAGTTTAGGAATCCCGGCCAGACACATCCCAAGAAGACTAGGAGCACGTTCAGTCTCAAAAGGTTGTGCACTGTAGAGCGTTCAAAGGGTCACCGTTTCCGTTTTGCTACGTTTTGTTGAGCCTAAAGGCAGCACTGATTATCAACTGTTCTTGGCTTCACACCTAAAGTGCTGAATGTTGTGTGCCAGGCTGTCAGACTGCCAGTTAGTTGTGGTGTCCTGTTTACAGCACATGGGTGTTTGGTCTGACCCAAGTTCGGTTCACAAGATCTGAGTCAGTGGGTTTAACTTACCAACTAAAACTCCTGAGACAGCATAGCCATGAGGCCATGAACACAAAGTAGGCTGTGGCTGCAGAAGATACAAACAAACAAACATGGCTTTACATTAAATAAATACATATATATTTAAGCAGGTTGTAACATAACATACTGTTATTATAAACTGCTTTATTATTCATTTGTATATTTGGTCTCAACCTGCCACAAACGTATACTCACTTATAAAGGACACTATATGGACAAATGTCTTTGGACACCTGCTGATTCATTGCTTCTTCTGAAATCAAGGGTATAAAAAAAAGTTTATCCTGTGTTTGTTAGCATAACAACATATCTACTGTTCAGGAAAGGTTTTCCACTAGATTTTAGAGCATTGCTGTGAGGATTTGATTGCATTAAGTAACAAGAGCTTTAGTCGGGTCAGGATGTTGAATAATCACTACCCCACCTCACCCCCAACTCCTCAACTCCTCCCAAAAGTACTAAGAACACAGTTCCACTGCTCTGCAGATCAGTACCTTGGAGCTTTATACCCTTCTAACCCAAGCCTCCACATCTACAACAAAACCCAGGGGCACTCTCAGGGTTTTGTGCCCGAAAAGATGTTACACTGGACCCCTTAACAGGCCAACAAGTCCGCCAAAACACTCAACACATTTTTCAGTCACAGACCCTTAGAAGTGTCCTAATTCCCCCCTATATGGTGCCCCTGAATATTGCCAAACAGCTGAACACACTTGAAGTAGATTAGTAGCTGCCAGTTGTGTTTAGTCAGCCCACAGGTTCTGTCATTGGCTAACATCATGCTGAGTGTTGTGGGGAGAGGGGGGGCTTACTACCCACCCAGGAAGAACTAGGCCAATTGTGCTCTCTGGGACTCCCGGCCATGGATGTCTGGCAATCTCCTGGTTATAGGACCAGCACTTGCAGGTACATGTAAATTGGAAAAAAAAACATATCAGGTATATAAAATTAATAAACTCATTAAACTTCTCCCCTCCAATAACCCAAAAACACACCACCTAACCAGACCTTCTGAGAGTGGGGATCAGCAGAAACTTTGCATGTTGCTGTTTCAGTGAGATACAGCTCTAAAACCAGTCAGGAATACCAGTCTGACAGATGCTACGGTTTCAGAGAGAGCTCAAAAGCAATCAGTAGGATGACGCCATAAAATATAAACTCTCTACTTGTGGCTTTTAGTGTCTAAGCTCTCCCGCTCTTTCTCTCTCTTTCTCTATTTGTCTCTCTCGCACTATTGTTGACTCACAGTTTTCCCATGATGTCATCAGTCGTCCTGCACAGGCAGCAGGAGAGCGAGAAAAGCATTCTAATTATCTAAATATCTCTATATGTATTCACAGGCCCTGCTTTCTGCTCACCTCTGCAGACAAAAGAGCGGCGTTTCACACCTTCCATTGCCTTCTGACATCAAAGCATTGTTAGCTGTTGAGATGCAGGATGATAACGTACACTTACATAAAATTGACCCCAGGCACACTGGTCTAATACAACCTCTAGCACTGGATTTTTGGGTATTATCGGTTCAGTTATATTGCTAGAGCAAATGTATGCTGATAGGAAATATGTGTTACAGTGTTACATTTACATTTACAGTGTTACATGTGTACAGACTTGGTTAAGGGGGACAGGGGCACGACACACTGCAGCTTCAGCGTGAGAGACAGGCTGAAGCATGTTAATCTTCCCCGTGGGAGAATTCTCCTCTCTTCAGCAGCTTGCCAAGAGCTTACAGCTGTCTCCATGGGGTCAGCAGACAGTGCACAGCAAGCAGAGTCGACACTCTTGCCTGGAGATTTAGTCAAACCTCAATTATTAAACTCCGACCATTCCTATCTGCCCTGATGAATAGTGTGATAAATGACTTACAGAGACAACCCTGTACTCAGCTGCCTTGAGCAGGATACCTCTACAACACCTCTTCAGCCTGCCTGACAGGATTGTGAGACAGCTATTTGACAAGTCGTAATTGGTTGACACCCATCAAATTCACACAGATTCCTCTAAGACACAATGCAATCGGCCTGTAATGAACAAAGTTTGCTTCTGTAGTTTAGTTGTCTACTTCTGGAGCTCTGAGGCTAATGCAGCTAACAAGTAATGGAAGCTTACATTAGCTCTCATGCAAAAAACGACATGACTAAACCATCACACGCTTATTTACCTTCCTTGAGTTGTTAATAATGTCAAATAGATGCACTTATGGGCTTCTGACAGTATATGACATACTGTTATATATCAAAATTAACCAGAAAGGATGTTGCATAGCTAAAAACAATAGTAGCAGCAGCCATTGTAGGCTTAACTTAATCAATGCTTTTGTCGATTGTAGCAGATCGCAGTATGTGTCGCAGAAAGTCACAAACTACATCTGTGTGAGGTTACTCATCATGGTCTGAGGAATAGAAATGTGTAATGGTGTAGGCATTGGGTTTACACACTGCTAACCTGGTTGCTATACCCTTAAGGCAAGTTAGCTACATGTTCGCTACATTAGGCTTGTAGATGTAGGCCAAAACTAAAGAAGCATTGCCAGCTTCAGACTAAAAATATACTTTTGGATGGTAAAATGGCATAAAACTGATTTTATTTGCCAAGTAATTTCTTTTGTCATGACAGTCAGAACATTTCATGCATAGTTGGCGTGGTTATAGGTGCGACCTCTGGGCGAGGCTGAGACACTTCACAGTCACATTCCCACCTCCAGACATTCATTCTTTAGGTTCTTCAGCTCCTTATGAGCCATACCTTTGGTATTTGTCCAGAATTGCAGGTAATACTGAGCAGAAAGTGTAATGCTCACAAGTCAAACAGAATTTCTACCCAAACAGTAAAATGCCAAGCAGTTTTACACACAGTATTTGACTCTATTGTTTATAGTGAATAAATATGTGCAACCCAAAAGTTTCTAATTATAAGCCCATGGCCAAAACTGCCATGTTAGCAGCAGCCAAACGGGCAGATAATTAATAATTGTGTACGGAAGTGGCACCACCTGCTGGAAATAACAGAACAAGAGCAGACAGATCAAAACCAGTGCATTTTATTTGAATCCCACTGCTACATAACATGCAGTTACATTTACATTCAGCTTTTACATTATTATATTATACCATATATACCTTATAACAAAATGTTAATGTCATGATGAATGGACAATTGAAATGTTCCAAAATGACTTGGAAATGTAAGGTGTTTTCTTTTATCTCTCTCTCTCTCTCTCTCTCTATATATATATATATATATATATATATATATATATATATATATATATATATATATATATATATATATATGAGAGAGAGAGAGAGAGAGAGAGAGAGTGAATAAACAAATGCAAATAAACAATGGTTTAGTCTACCCTCAACCTTAATCACTCAATTCCAGGAAACTGGCCATAAGTATTTAGGCTTGTAAAAACCTCAATATCACATTAATAATAAGTTAAAACAAGCATTTTGTGAGCAGCAGCAGCAGTGGCACTGATTTCATTTAATGATAGATTGCTTCTAAGGTTCTGGATGACAACTACCAATTCTGGGTTTCCTTGAAAAGAGATTTGCCATGAAATGACTACTTTCTGTATGAATATTATTTCTGTTTATTGTAATATTAGTGTTTTTTTTCTGAACAAATTACAACTGACTTCTGATTTAAACAACTTTATATATATAAAGCTGTTTATATATATATATATATATATATATATATATATATATATATATATATATATATATATAAACCCTTGTGACACGGATGTAACACCAGCAAAGGGAAATGACTCTCTCTGTAACCCTCAGTAAGGTGGCTGGAAAATGGGAAGTGGGAACAATTACAGGAAACTCCAAGACATGTTTTATTATTATTATTATTATTATTATTATTATTATTGTTATTATTATTCACTGCTTCACTTCAAATCTACACAAAAGGATTTTTCATACAATTGCAGCACATACACACAGTTCCCCTTTAGCAAATGAGTGCATTTAGAAGTCGTTACTTTTGTCACTAGCTTTACTCTAACACAGTAACTATGTCTTAAACTTCATATCTGTGGCAGCTCATAGTCAGGCACTCGACAGAAGAAGCAGACACACCTCTGCCACATGGTGAGATCTTTTTAAAATGTCAAAGGTTATAACACGTTTCGTCTCACAGGCTCTACCAATGAAAACGCTGATGATTAATATTTCATAACTCTTTGCTGTGTTGTAACCTTACCACATCCATTCTGCTGAGTGGAGCTTTCTGGAATGTTCTGCCCCAGAATGTGACCTAGTCTTAGATCAGCCACAATCCACAACAATGACAACCAGCAGTCAGATCAGAAGCACGCCCAGGGTGCAGCCAGCATACTTCAGCTACGGTTACAGATCTTACACAGTTCTAGTGTTGGAGAGACGAAGTGGGAAATGCGGAAAGTGCTGAATTGTGAGGGAGAGTGATGTGCAGATTGTACTGGGTTTAAAGCTGCCTCTTTTAGCTGAACCTTTACTCCAACTCTTACTCCAGGTTGTGTTGTACATAGTATGGAAAACTGATCTGTCCTGACTTTCCTAAAAAAAATGATTCTTTTATTTTATTTTATTTACAAAATGTACCATTTACCAACCAGCCCATAATATCCATATCATCCAAAATAAAAATAAAAAACATGTATCTCCAAAATGGTGACCTTACAGTAGAAGGCTCATAACAACAAGAACAACAAGAAAGAGTCTATTCTACGTGATTTAGAGCATTTCTATTGGTCCAGTCATCCAGAAGTATTTACACAGTGTACAGAAACAACTCTTTCCCATATACCTGCCTATTCAACCTACAGCAGTTTAGCCCCACCCATTTCACACAATTTATAATTTGCATCAACCTTAAATAACAAAACAGGTCAGTCAATCAGCTTATTTGCATATCGTCGCAGTGATGCAAAACCTTGTAGAGACTTTACAGGAGAAGGCAAAAAGACTTTTCTGAACATTTCTACTGGTCCATTCACCATACAAAATTCACACAATGTACAAAAAACAACAACATTGAAATTCTATTCAAAAGTAAAAAATCTGCAAAAAAAGGAAATACAAGGTTTTTGTCTGACAATAATGATCTATTTGTCTTAAAGGCACAGAAACCAAAAAAGTTTCTGTTTTCAATTTCTAAAGGATAAAGAGAGGTTACAAAATGTTCTTTTAGGAATTAATGAATTAATTAATAAGATGAATTAGAATGTAAAATCACACAAAAGTCATAAATGGACCACAAAAATGAAATCCCATTAAACATTCAGTATTATGCACTTCCTAATACAATTAACTACAGTGAATCTTTCAGAGGGATTTCTAACAGACCCCTCTAACTGATTCTCCTCTGAAATAACTCTGAATGATATTTTATATCAACAACTATCAGAGTGAGACTGTTTGTCCTTATAAAATACACTGAGATACAGATATGGCGTGTATACTCATGTGAGATATGCTCAAGAACTGCGCAAACACCTACATATCTGACAAGAGCACACAAAGCAACTCCAACAGCACGGCCACTTCCTTCACGCTACATTTAAAAACCCCTTCCATGCACAAGCAGAGGGAGACATTCTAATTTATGGTGTTATTTGACCTAAAGGTCCTGGGAAGGTTGACCTTAGAGTGGTCTCTCATGTGCCAGTGTAAGGCACACTCTCTGCTGATGAGAGGTTACATAACCCGGCTGTCCCTAACGGGTCATGTTACACCTGAGCTTTAAATATAGCTGTGTGATGCAGGACAGCTGACCCCTCTGCTAGCGCAGGTCAGAGCCGTGCATGTCTGTAGATGAGGAGTGGTGGTGTGTGGTGTTTTATGTCTTATTATATATAATAAGACATTTATAAATAGAACTAGTTGCATAATACTGGTCTATATTAGTCCTTCAAGGTAAGCAAAAATGGTTCTATACAATTTTTATTACAAGATTTGAGTTAGAGGGTTTTCTGTTCAGGGGTAAAACATCTCAGTTACTGTCTATGGCACGCAAACATACCGTGCAAATGTAGAATTATTATTAATTAGTATTTTTTAAATCATCCAAATATATTTATTTATTTATATTTTAATGGTACTATAGTCGTTTCTGTTCAGTGGTGTTGCTCCAAAGAAGAGCATGGTACATGATGCAACAGGCTTAGTAAAGTTAAACACAGAGATGATGTAGAAGTCATTTAAGTACATTCAGCAAGAGATAAAATCCATCTAAATTCATGTGAAGTCCACATATTTCCATGTTACGGCCTAAGTTAAAGGGAAAATAGCCAACAAAAAAAAAGGTCACATGTTGGAATAAAGCCAATCTCCTCACTTCAGCTTGCTAAATCCAGAGTAGCAATGATAGAGACACTATTCTCTCTATTACAGGTCAGTGTAGCATCACAATGAATTTATAAGATATTATAAATATATAGAATTATAAGATATGCAGTATACAAATTTGCTTGTTACACTACAATTATTACTGGTGTTCCAGGTGTATTTGGTTGTTGAATGCCTATTGAAGAGATGGATGCGTTTACATATATATAACATGCAGTCTCAGACCACCTCCTGAAGTGGTTTCAGGAGTGCTGGGATTTGTATCTTGTTTAAGGGAGTCTTGGGTGAGTTCACACTTGCAGTTTGATGTGGCTCGGCCTTATCCAGATATAACCCCGATGCAAGATGCTCTAAGTGACCAGGTGTAAATGGGGTCGTAGTGGCAGTCGTTGGCTAGCTTGCTAAGTTTTACTTAGTCAATGAGGTTCTATTTATGACCCTGGTGTAAAAGTAAATTATACTTCACAACTGTTGGGAAACTAAATACTAAAAATAATAATAATAATAAAATAAAATGAATAAACAAAACACCAGTTCTTGGATTATGATTCTTAAATTCTCTATATACTTTTCTTTTGGGGTCCTTTTTTTAAATCTACCAAAATAGCTCTTACTGATTGTAACAAACCTTGTCCACTCCAAATACAAAATATTGATGCCTCCATATATTGACTGAAGAGTGATTAACTGAGTAACGCATTTTAACCTTCTCAAAGCTTACATACAACCCCCCCCCCGCCCCCCCCAACAAGAGAGGATTCAGTGTCCCATGATATTGCCTTCTTAAATTATCAGATTGTAGACTTTGCTTTTAAATGATCTGCTCATTCTGTTTCTCACAAAGTGATCTCTGACCTCTTTCACTGATTGCACTTCTAGCCCCACAGTGTGAAGCAGCACATCAATGCTCTATTACAGGGTTATGTTCTTTGGGCTCGGAGATCCCATCCTAGATCAGCTAATTATTATATTATGGAAAATAAATAAATAAAAAAAAACTCCTTCTGCTCTCTGTATCTACACTCTAGAAACTTCCTTCTTCGCATCATCTGCAGGCCTTAATATTTAACTTGACGGCATTAACAGCTCAGTCAATAATAAACTAGCAGCCGAGACATCATGCCTTTTGAACCCGGTGTGAACAACACACTCAAGCTGCTGGGTAAATTTCCACTCGAAAGATCACTTGGCAGCTAGAAAACTCTTCCAGCACCTGTAGCACTTCAACTGTACAGCCAGCAGCTCTCAGAACTGCAGTTTTTTCTTCTTCTGTTTGGGCTTCTGAAGCACACCCCTCCCCTTGGAAACCCACCACAGCTGCCAAATCTCACAGGGCTGGTTGTGTACATAGCCAGAGACCGGGTCAGGGTCCCACTGCTTAGAGTGAGCTACCAACACACTGCTAGGTCATACTCTGAAGCCATTTCATTTGAAAGAAGCCTTTATTTCAACTACAAAACACAAACAGAAAAGTACATTCTTTTGACTACTTCGGTTGCTACTATTGTGTACAGCATTACGCAGAAATGTATTTGCGAAGGAGGAATGAGGATAAGTTGAACATTTTGCTTTTGGGGAAAAAAACAACAAAAAAACTGAAGCCCACTAGCTCATGCCATAGCAGCGGACAGTGCTAAAGTTTTGAGAGTGCACTGTGGAGTTTGAATGCCTTCCTCCTTGGTACACAGAACAAGAAACTTGCTTGGAAAACAGAAGGCCTATTCGTATTTAGCATTCCTTTACATGTGGAAAACAGCTGTAAGACATATGCATAAGATTTTCAAGTTTCAGCCAGATACAGATAAGGGTAAAGGAAGGATGGGAAAAAAAAAACAAAAAAAAAACAAAACTCAAAACTGAGTGCCAAATATGATAAAGGAACCAAGATCTTTGGCATCAGCTATAATTTTTACAAATGTATGCAATTTATTGCCAGGATTGTTTAACTGCACATAGATAAGCAGGACAGAGGAGAACAGAAAAAGGGTGGACTGTTCCTCACACTAACCGCAACCATTCCACACACATACATCGCGACCCCAAAGTCCCATTACTCTCTACCTGCATCAGCTAGAATGGCCTGAATTAAACAGATCAACCAACAACAGCACAGTAAACAGACGTTCCAATCATACAGCAAATAAGCTTTGGGCCTCCGTGTGACTCAATGTTACCCAAGCGTATCTAGGAGGTAGATGAGACATGACAACCATCTCCATAAACACCATGCTGGCCCTGTCCAGATAGGACAAGCTTAACAGAGGAATAAATCCAAGCGTTCGGTTTCTCGGTTAAGTCACTGTACATATACATACAAAATAAATACAGACAGGCAGGAGCTTTACAGAAGCTTCAGGCTGCATGAAGGAGTGAGAACATTCACATTTTTTCTTGTTAATAACCCATACCTTCATAGCTACCTAGCTCAGAGCCTTCTTCTGAGCGCATGACGTTCATGTCATTCAGCTAGAAAGTCTCACAGCACAAGAGGAATCTATGCACGAAGCAATACAAGCAGCATTCAGTCTTAGACTCCGGAGAAAAGATGGAGGGATAAGGAAAAAAGTAGATTTTAGGTATTTATATATACACACAAATAAACAAATGCACATAACGACATTTCTTTACAAATTTCTGTACATGTAAAAATATACAATTTTGAGGAAGGGGGGGGTAATAATAAAAATAATAATAATCCCATGAGTTACTGCATTTCTCTCAGGTTCTGTCGAGATGAATAGAAGGCTGTTGTTACTGAGGCAGCATCTGAGTGTGGATATAAAGCATACAGCACTGGGAATTTCTCTTTATTCCTACAACAGAGGCACACAGAGGGGAGGCACTGTCTGATCTACTACTAAATGCACTCCTCAACTAGACACCAAACACACTAAAAACCGCACCCTACACAAAGAGCATTCACTCTTTTTACTCTTCACTTGCAAGAAGTCAAGCCTTGGCACTTAGGATGAGCGGCTTCCTCCTCTACCTCACTCACAATACTGATGGAGGTCACTTCTCTCTAATACACTTAAGAGAAAGCACCACTTCAGCTCACGCAGAGGAGATTCTTTGACAGTTGTCAAACTTGCATTAAAAGGTTTTGTACAAGTTGAGGTTGTGCCGGGAAAAGAAGAGACAGCAAGACAGGAAGAAAAAGTTCAAGTGACGCTGATGATAATGCTGTCTAAAGGCCACTGCCTGATATGGGTGAGGGTGCAGCAATCACTTTCCAAAAGGGGGGAGGAGAGGGAGGAGAAAAAAGAAAAAGTGTACTGAGAGGTAAATTTGCAATCAGAAATTAAAAAAAATAAATACAAATGTAACCTCATTAAGCACAGCATGAGGTCTTTGAACATTGACATTTTTTTCCTCTCTTTTTTTGTTCATTTTTTACTTTTGTCCTGTTTTTTCTTTTCTTTTTTTCTTACAAATAAAGTCTCATTGGTTTGTTAACGTGCAGTTTTTGTGCTTACTGGACTACAGGCTTTTGTAGGCCAAGTAATCCTGCATGCACTGAGGGATGGTCAGCGTGTAGACCTGCTCCGTGGTCAGGACTCTTCGCAGTGCCATGCGACACAGATGTTGCAGGCTGGAAATGCTGCGTGGACTTGCCCAGAAATGAACACTGCCATCACGTGAACTAGGGGGAAAGAGAGATTTTGTTAAAAGGCTAGCATGTATACATAAACGCTTTTAGAACTATGCAATAGAGAAATGCATCATACTGGTAAATGAAAAACAGAGTTAAACTAAATTAGGGCATATTGTGTTTGAAATTAGACTGAACTTTAATATGAAAACAGACATCTAGATAGTGGTGAGGCACTCTCACACTGGATTCTGAAAAGTGCTTGCAGCCACCAAAAAAAGATAAAAATAAATAAAAATCAGAAACATGGCTGGACATACTGTACAGAAGCTATAGAACCAGTCTGACCATTATTGTTTTTGCTTCAAGGTGATGCGTTTAACAGTAGCTACACATGACAAAGTAAAAAAAATATTCAATAAAAATGATAAAGTAAACAACTTCTAATCTATTAAAACAACTGACAAACTGATTTCTAAATCTTCTGAAAAGGGAAGGAAAGACAAATGCTTACAGAGCAACTAAAGACTTCTCTAGAAAAAAAAAAAAAAGAAAAGAAAAGAGAACCATCTTAAACTCACCCAGCAGCTAAAACGCTTCCATCTGTAGAGAAGGCACAGCAGAGGCCATTAGTAAGGGATGCAATGGCCTGAGGAGACTTTTCATCTATACTCCAGAATCTCACCAACCTGAACAAAAGAGAACATAGACACACTGATCAAAACTTGCATCTTAAACCTCTTCAGCAAGTTACAGCTATATAACATTCTATACAAGAAGAGTCATGTCCTGATGATATTAATATGGTCTTGAACTGTTAAGGTTTGTTTGCTGTCTGTGTATTAAAGATCATATTAGTGTGTCTATCTCAAGGTCATTGCCCAGCACGTTGTGACTTTGCATATTTAAACAAAGAAGAAAATGACTGCCCTCTTTCCCTCAGCCAAATTTGAGCCACACCCACTGCTCCTCTGCAACCAACCAATCAAAAGGCTGAGGTGGAGAATATGGGCGCCTCTCACTGATTAATGGCAGTCATGTGAAGAGCATGTGATCTCTCCCAGGAGTGAGGCCCAGCAACAAACACAAACACACACACACACGATTCTAATATGTATGTGAAATGATCTTTCTGCTTAGCCTGAAGTGTCAGTGTAGTTATGCAGTTAGACCATGCTCGCTTACCGGTCATCAGTGATACTGGCAATATGACGGCCATCATGACAGAAGGCTACAGAGCGAACCCAGCGGTCATTTGCTCCCCCTGCAAATATGGGTGAGGGAGGAGGGAAGAGATGCCTGTAGGATAAAGATAATAGTGAAGTTAGGGAAAAATACACACAAAAAAAGCAAAAAAGCCACCACACCAAATAATGAAAAAATAAAAGCAACATTTAATGATCATACTGTGATCCTTATACTATAATCTTTAATTGTTTTCATGGGGTTTAATTTTAATCGAAACATTGAGGTCAATTATGCGCAAAAATGTGTCATTCAAATATAGATTACCCCAACTGCAGTAATACAGTGCCCACATGCGGGTCCCACACTATGACACGAGTGTCGTAAGAGGCTGTGGCCAGCAGGGCTCCATCAGGAGAAAACTCGCAGGACACCACGTCGTTATGGTGGCCCTCCAGCTTACGGATCATGGTGTACTTATCCATGTTCCACAGAAAGACCTGTAATGTAAAACACATAGATTATAGCCCAACAGCCAAACCCCACAGAGCACAGTATTTTCAAAACCCAGACAATCCAGAGACAATTAAAGTCAAATTAAGACAAGATCAATATATGCTCAGTGTCATTTTAGCATTAAGCCGTACAGCAAACAAAAGGAAAAACTTGCACATGCCATTTAAACAGCAAGGCACTGTTACAAAAGTCAATGGACAATGATCACTTTGTTTTCTAACTGCTAGAACATTCATCTTTATCATATATCAATATAAATATTTCTACTTTTATCTTTAACTGAACTAAAATACTAACAGTACAGTTACTGAACTTGAATATACATTTTCCAAATTACAACAAACATATGTATATTATACACTACTAAATGCCTTACAAAAACAAAGTTTCAATGATAACTATAAAAAAAAGTTTAAAGAAATACATATAAAAATATATATAAATGTAGTAACTTAAGGTAACATAATGTTACTCCACTGGTATCCCCTTTCAGAGTTTTAGTTCACTTGAGTTTACTATAGGCTCGCACCGCGCCGGCGGAGGCCTACGAGGAGAGACAGACTGCAAGAGAAGAAAACATTTGATGGCCAAAAGGTTGACGCCTTTGGCAAACACAAAAAACAGCATTGTGATAACTACAAACACTCTTTAACTCAAAATCTGCCATGTGATTTTCTACAGCTCGTTTTGCTCCAGCACAACATAGATTTGACAAAATGGAATGTCTTTTGTAACCAATAACCACATTTTCTTTCTTTTTTTTTCTCAGCAGTGTGATCGATTCCTCCGTTTTTGTTTGGGCTTTAGCTATACAGAAATTGTACTTGAGCAAAACTGTATTTCCATTACAATGGCTAGTTCCCAAACTACAACAGAGATAGTATTGAGTTAGTGAGGTTGGTACGGCTACTGCAACAGTGCTTAAACAGACTAACATTTCCACTCCTTGTTACACAGCACTAGGAGATGAAAGGGCTTCAGTGTCCTAGATTTAAGCCTGCATTTCAATTTAGGAAGAAACTGTCTGCAGATGGAAGAAGCAACACTGTAATGTTTTGCTGCATGGTCTATCTGGCTGCCGAGGAATTAACGGCACCAGGCACATGAGGATGTAGCAGTGAAGTCTCTAGCACTTCTACATCTGCTGCTTGCAGTTTGGGTAAGCTGAGGACAACAGCTAAAAGTCATTAGAGGGAGAGAATGAGACTTTGGGCTATTCATGCTTCAACCATTGTTTAACTCAAATCCAGTTGAATGCTGCCACCTTTATACCAGCAGCATGGAAAACAGCTTTTGGTCAGGCACTGAGCAACAGCTGCCCTTTGACCATTTCTGAGGCAACTGGGAACCAATCTTACGTCATCTAACGCCCCCCCCCCAGAAGTTAATGTCCTCCATTTTTCTGACAAAGACAGACATTATCGAAATGCAGACAGTCTGACGAGGCACAAAGAGCCCTTTCATTCTCCACAGATGCCGACAATGCCTTAAGCCCTATGCTGCTAACTCCATTATTACAAAAAACAAAAAAGTTTGAACTCTGCTTCCCCAGAGAGAGCACACCAGCAGCAGACAGCCACAGCCCATGAACCCATGGGCCCTGTAAGCTAGGGCACTAATGAGTGACTCTTAATGAGGACCTGTGCTTTACTACCTGATTTCTACAATACACAGTAGGACAGATGGGATTTTGCTCGAACTGAGAGGGGAGGAATTAAAAAGGAGGGAGAGATGTGTAGGTGATGGAAGTGCTACTAAAATACAGATGAAAGACAAGGGCAGGAGGAAGTGGAGAGGAAGGGAGAGGAGGAGGGTTTTTTGCCCTTGCCATATAAGCCAAATTTTCTGCTCAAGAGATGTACTGAATTACAATAAAGAAGTATGAACTGCAACAGCAGAGGTAGACAGACATGGAGCAGCACCTACGTACAGGAAGCCCCTGCGGACAGGAGCATGGAAGCCCCTGTGGCGCGGGCACGGGCACATGAGCGTCCAGCAGGGGCCGCGATGGCAGCCGTGCCCCGCGTACTCCGCACCGGCTGCTCTATGTCAGCGCGGCACTTCCCCTCAATACCACTCACACACAGAGTTCTGCCTCCACCTGGGACAGGGAAAGCAAGACACTTATGGACACACACAACCGCACAGTACAACGACTGTAGTCTGCTCGGCGGAACGAGAGCTACCTAGCGCTCAAAAGGCCAAAACTATGAGTTGTTGAGACCAGCAGTGCTTACTATTTCCTTTCTTTTTTGGTCACACGGTCTCAAAGTGTGTTATATAACAATACATTGACAGAATGCCACACAGATTTGCCATGTTTTCATAATTAGAGGGTGAACAAAACTGTATTTACTAAGATGCTTAGTTAATATAACTGATCGTTTACAATAATTTTGTTTCATTGGCTTCCCTGCAAAGACAACGAACGCCTTAAGGGCTTGTTCCACTGATGCGGACAAATGTTGGTGTGAACCATCTTATTTCTCTTGCACTTCGATAACTGATGGGAAAAGAATGACCGCTTTTTAAAGAAAAACTGTGTGACTTATGCATTCCATTTAGCTTTGTAGAAACAAGTAGTCTCTGCAGATCTCGCCATGGATAAAGTGACTTTGTGATGCCAATGAACAGTAGGGATGGGGTTTAAGAAGAGGGAATCTGATCCCACTACAAAGCCATGGCACTTCTCAATTTTAGTACTTCACATGCACATTGTCAATCACGCAACTATTTGAACAAAACAAAAAGAAAAAGCACCAAAACTACAGGCAGGGTTGTAGAAGCAGATCATGACACCGAGCATTATGATATGTTCAGATGAAGATTCAACTTATAATCTCATTGATTGGTCATTGGAGAAACTAGTCACAGGCAATAACACAAGCAGCTCATACAAGTCTGAAACTGATGCAACTACAAGAGTACATACCGATTTGCCAGCACCCACAGAGCACAGCACTGAGGAATCTGGAGAGAAGGCGCTACAGTAGACCCAGTTCTGGTGGCCCCGCAGCACTTTCACCATGTTACCTGCAAAAGGCAAAAAACGGAACAGTCAATTGCCATTCCTTGTTGGCATGATTTGCATTTAAGATTTAGTTGTTCCTTTGATAGAGGCATGTGTGTGCAGATACCTTCTAGATTACATTAAAGCAAATTACAAGCACCTAATGAGAAAGACAAAGAACCCAGCCTTTTTTCCCCTCCTTTCCAAATTTCCAGTGTTCTTTTAAACTGTACATGTAGCTGGGACATTTACCAGTTACTTCAACTTTCAATACAAGCAGATTTGATCGCCTTGAGAAAAAAACAACAGTTTAATACACTTAAACGGAGAACATTCCTAATATGTGCTGTGTGTCTCGTGGTGCCCATTCTGAATTAGACCTATTCAGTTGGCCTAAACCAGTCTGGCTCTTTTGCAGAAAACTGCAGGAAACAAAAAGAACTTCTGAACTACTTCTTCACTCTGTATGAAATATGGAGACTCGTGCTGCCGACTGAGGGGGAGCTCTGGGGCCTTTCAGGGAAAGTAAAATGTAACACATTCCAGTTTACTTCGTAACATGGGCAGCTGCACAGTGTTCGTGTTCGTAATTCTGCAGGATCAGACCTAGACAAATGGAAACCTAAAATGGACTATCCTGCCAGGAAATGGCAGCAACTTCCTTGCCAAATGTCAAGGCTGGAAAATTCTGTGCTCTCCCAGGAATACAGCCTGGAACAAATCATTTTGGATTATTAGGTTGTTTTCACTCACCATCGTCCTTGAGGTCCCAAACACGAAGTGTCTTGTCTCTGGAAGCAGAGACCAGCACCAGACTGCCATCTGGTGCAAACGTAAGATCTCGTACAATGTCAGTGTGATCCATCAGGTTCAGCAAAAGTTTTCCTGGACACAATGAAAGCAAATGCCCATTAGAATGTGTTATTGGAGAGATGCCAAATTTAACTTTTGCCAAGCGGCTGGCTGGTCAAGCACCGTATTTACTGTATAAAGTCCACATCAATCAATTATAACTACAGCAGGTAAAGCCTAAAGTAAAGTACAGGACTTGAATGGTGCTGGTTGATCTCTGAGCCACAATCAGGCCAACACAATGACTGAAAAGCACTGGTTTTGAAGAGAACCTTTTCAAATCAGGAAACAATAGAACAGTGAAAGGAGTTACAGTACTGCAGGAGCTGACCTCCCAGAGTCAGCTGTCATTAGCAGGAGAATGGGTGTACTTACACGACTAAGCCTTTTTTTCAAAGTACAGAACTAAATAACCTCAAGGGATGTGAAAAACACAATGACTGCAATCTGTCAAGCTAATTCACATTAAAACCCTACAATTTAGCTTGGGATTAGGTAACTGCTTATTCACTTCCTGACAAGCGTAAAACACAGAGCTTTCTCCCTTCAAGCAAGTTTCACTTGCCTTCAACTGAATGCTGCACGATCTGTACAATGTGCATCAAAACCAGGCAAACCTTGAGAGAGGAATGAGGAACCCCAGAGTTAGTCTGTATAAAGGGGCTCTTCACTTATCTCTAAGCGGAGTCACATTGCTCCAGTTACAGCAAGTACTAACGCTGTAACTTAGCTGTGGCCAGCCAATAGCAGTGCAGTTTTGGGACCTACCCCTTAAAAACACTCTCCCAACCAATGAGCAAAGCGCAGAGCTGACAGGTCATAAATATTGAGGCGGGGGCAACTCCCTTCTTCAGCACACATAAAACTGGTTCTACGGTCAACACTGGCTTTTGGTGATTCGTGAAGAAAAAGAAAAACACCATGGATCATTTAAAGTAAGGAACGCAGGAAGAAAAATAAGGTTCTAAAAAGGCATTCATGAAGGACTAACTGAGAAATAACTTATCTAACAGAAGAACATGGCTACGTTGCTGAAGGAACAAACTGCTATAAAAAACACATTTTCGTTTTGGCAAGTCAGCAACAGAAAGACTGCAACTGTTCATGTGCTGCTGAGGGAGATAAAATGATATGCTCTTGATGTGCTAAAAACTCCTGAACAGATTCATCAAAACACAACATGCAGCCGAGGGTTCAAGGCAAACACCAATGAGGCGTGCCAAAAGATCTAAAAAAAATAAAATAAAAAAAATAAAAAGGGAAAGAGACGCCAAACCCTTAAAAAATAAAAAAAATAAAAAAAAAGACATGCTAGAACCCATCGCGTAAACACATTACATAACCCAGAGGAGCGGGTGGAGGGATGGCAATAACCTTACCACATCTGTTAAACGATGCAGGCGTCTTTAAAGTTAAGTTTTGTGTTGGGCAGAAAGAAGAAGAAACAGCTATTATTTTAGTTTTGCTCTGTTGGTGAGGAAAAACGAAGCTAGAACGCCCTCATTGCTCACTGGTTACGAGACTGATGATCAGTTTGCTTATCTTTTCGGACGATACTCATTGTGGATTTTATAGTTTCTTGCTAACATGCTAGTCTTTTGTGAGTTTGGATCTCACCATCAGCATATGATTACAATATGGAAGGAGAATGCATGACTTTAGTAGGTAGTCTTTGGACTACAAGGCCAGGCATGAGTTAAAGGGAGAGGACGAGATGGTGATTGGGTGCAGAAACTTTTTTAATGTTACATGGAACGTAGAGAAATTTATAGGACGTTAGATTGGGAAGAGAAAGAGCTTCAGACATGTTCCGTCTCCTAGGAGGAGAAATCCCTTTATAGAGTGCTAAACTGACAGCCACCATGTACTGCATTCTTGGAAGCGTCAACTTTATAATATTTATATTATTTAGAATTTTGTTTGAGCTTCTGCTTTCCACTTTTTGCTCCAACAATTGGATTACAAAGAGAGAAAACCTAAACCTTGTTGCTAAAATGATCTTGGCCAGTACTATTGGTTACTCAGAACTTTTTGCTCCTTAAAACTCAAAACTGTTCAAAGCTTACAAAGTTTAAGCCCTACTAGTCATATTGTACAGGAAACCCTCACCTGTGTACGCATCCCAGATTTTGATGCGCCCATTATTGAGGCCTGTGGCCAGCAGCAGTTGGTCCTGGCCAAATTTGAAGCGGTGCCACTCAATGTTCACACATCGACTCTGCTTCTCTGGGACGGAGGAGCCAAAAGCAAGACCCCACACGATGTCACCGCAGTCAATGGTGTGCTCCCTGGGCTCGCCGGGCACCAGAGCACCCTCGCTGCCCTGCCGAGATAAACGCCTCGGCCCAGCTCCATTTATCCGTTCCTCCTTCCTTATAGAGCTGAGAGAGAAGAAAGAGAAACAGATGTTTACAGTTCGTCATGAAGAGCAAGTCTGTGCTTGATCAACTATGGTAATTTAATGGCTGCACAAGAAGGAAAAAATAATTGTTGTTTTGACAGTCTTCCTTGCATTTAAGCCAAATTTGCCAACAAAGTTTGGTTTAAAGCAAAACAGCAACACAGCTCACTAATCTGTGCATGAGTGTGCAGGCTTGAATCTGGTTACAAAAAGGTTGGCCTTTTTAAAAAGGTTTGTGTCTTCTAAATTTGATGTTTTGCATGTGAAGCTGCCTCAGAGCAAAGGGCTACAAAATATAAAGGACTAGCCTTCTTAAATAAAGTAAAGAAGTTGAGCGTTGCATCAGCTAGATTGGCACATCATAGGCCAACAGGACAAAGATCATGTTTTCTGAAAGCGTTAAATGGCATTTCAGTCACCACAAACCCCAAAGGAAAAAATTTGTTTGCCAAGACAAGCTCAGAACAAAATTCAGGAATGTCACAAGGAACTGTTGGGCACAGAAAGGGCATACGCCGCAGAAAAGCAGCTGATAATACGTGCCACGTGTGCTTGGCAGCCAGTAACCAAACAGTGGCTTCTTTATGTTTTAACTGAGAATATTCACTCCCCACAAGATTCAAGGCCAGATAACAATGCATGCCATCTCTGTCTAGGGAGGAGAGCTGAAAGTATCAACCAGAACAAGATCATTTGTTTCCTACTGTAACTCTGGTGATTTTTCCGTATTAATAAAAATGTAAAATGCTCTGGAAAGCATTTTGTTTACTGTACATGTATAAGCTACATAATACCAATAACACTGACTAACAGAAGACTGAGAGCTGTGACAATGGTTCAGATAACCCAGGTAAATTATAATATTCACCTGACTTACAAACACTCAATAAAACAGCCCCGAAAACTGTCCGCTTGCATAGCAGTTGTATATTTTACAACACACATCAAACTGTTTCTTTAACAGCCCCTTTAAAATACTTTTCCTTTATTGCATCCAACACACAGATGCCGACTGTTTTCCTTTGAGCTGGAAAATTACACAAAAAGTGTAATATCTTCGTTAAAGATTTACTAGATTTCACTGATGGTTAGCTTTGTGTTAAACTGCAACTAAAGGACTCATGTCTGAAAACTGCCTGAGGACGAAGTCAGTTCATATCTACTACAACTTCACCGTTGGTGCACAATATATAACATTAACAAAAAAAAAGTATTAAATAATAAATAAGCAAGCTAAAAACCCACTAGAGGTAAATAAATCCTATTAAAAATGACCATGAGCTGTTATAACCAACAGCTCTACAGTCACAGAAGTTTATTCTAAGGCTAAACAAAGGACAGAAAACTGTCAACACAAACAAAACATGACCGAGAGCACTCTGTCAGAGGACAGAAGTATGAACCTAACGAAGAGCTTGCATTCAGTGTAGGACAACGGGTATCCTGGCTGGGTTACGATACTTTGTTCTGAAGAACTCCTTGTTAATCTGTAATAGTTAGGAAAGAGGTCCTGTTTCACAAATCCTACAATTTACCAAAGAATCCTTTTGGGCTAAATAATAATAATAAAAATTATTTAAAAAGTCAGCATGTCAATAAAGGTTGTTGTATGTACTCACAAGTTTGTCATGCATTTTGACCAGGGTACGAGTCTCACGATTCGATGTCCTTGAGACCAAGCGAAATAGGAACCATCAGGCGCAAAAGCTACAGTCCACGTCTCCCGTCCTGACTTCTGGTCAAAGGGAGCAACAGGAGCTAAAAGTTCTCCAATGAACTTAGCTTTACCTGGAAGACAGAGAGAAATCAGAATAATCAGTAAAAGGAGACTGGGGCATTTCTGGGGTACGCAGCTAGCTAACAAAATTCTTACAGTGAAAAGTTAACATTGAGGACGAGGTCGCTCTTCAAAAATAACAGTGACAACACACAGGGAAGTGATTATGGACAGGGGGTTTATTAATAGCCTCACTGGCCTCTCTTCTCACTGCCACGTTAAAAACGCATGACCAACATGACTGAACAGTCATATGTTTTTTGATAAACCATGAAATATCATATAATAGAGAGGCTAATGTAAAGACCCTGACTTAGTTTCTAAATAGGTGAAGCAGGCTGTGTTAATTAATTAATTAATTAATTAATTTAACTCGGATTTGTGTCACTTTCTTTACCAAAAAAAAAAAAAAAAAAGGGCAAATGACCACGTTTTAACTGATTAAACTGATAAACCCTGACTTTCTGTGAGGGTTTGATTTCAGACAGCACGGTTCCTCAGTGAGGGGGCTCATGTTAGCCCGGGACATCCGTCGACATACAGACGACCATTAGTCCTCCTGCTGGACGGGCCTGTTTTTAAGTAAACGCAGGCTGTCCCGCGCTAACCTGGTTTAAGGGAGGTTGAACTGGATGGGTGAAAAGTTGGCCATTTAGCTTTAACGTCACGGTTATCTCGGAAACGTCCGAGGTACAATTTCATCAATAAAAGAAGCGTAATCGGAGGTCAAATATGACAAAGATAACACAGCGGACACGTTCATCAGAGTTAACCATTACCCAGCCCTGTGTTGGTAAATACGCGTGAGTCATCCTGGCGCACTCCCACCCAGGCGCTATAGCGCTAACGCTAAAGACGTAGCGTTAGCCTTAGCTAAAAATAGGCGGCGGTAATTTAGCTAGCTAATCCTAAATGAGCATGAGTGAAAACAGTGTTCACATTTAGTAACGGTCTAACGTTAAAACAGGCCGTTTATCAATACACGGGTGTGCAGCATGTAGCTAGCTAAAGCCCATCTAGTGTCTCGACCGCCAATGTGAGTAACGCATAGTGCGTAAAGTAGCTATCTACGTTCCCAAGATGAAAACGGACAAAGGCAAACGTAGCTAACAAATGCAAATACAAGGTGTTTTACAGAAATCACACAAATAGACCGAAACTGCTTCTGTTAAGCGGAGCTTTTATCTGGTCACCCATCCCCTTCCCCCACCCACACCCACACCCACAGCCCGCAGCCCGCAGCCCGCAATCCAGAAAAGCAAAATTAGCCAAATAAAATGAAAACTCACCTATTTCATTTTCGTTGATAAAATCTGGGAAGCTTGCCATCTAAATAGAAACGAGTCTCTTTAAACCACGCTTTTGTAGGTTAATGAAATACAACGTTCACAACGGATAAGCGGATAACTCGATGCAATTCTGAGGAATGCGCGTGGACGCACGTACGCACGAGCGACGTTCGCGTTCAGCTCAAGAGCTCGACCAACACGCGCGCAAAAATGCACTAAAATAACAGCGCCCTTCTACTAGAAAAACACCCGGTACCAGTGTCGGTTAACAAAAGGTACTCTGGATTTTACGAACTGGGGAGAAATAACGTTGGAATGCAATGAGAAAGCAAAGTGTGTCTCGGTCTCTGCGCTCAGTATCGCCGCCTACGCCTGTGTGCAGTCTAATCTAATGGCCGCTGCTGGTCGGCACTTCACACTAAGGCCAAGTGGGCGGGCTACTCACAACACGTGACAGTTGTCAAGGAGACGAGGCAGCACCGCCTTCTAGCTCGTGCGTAGCCTCTGATTGGCTGAGCTATGGGACTCTGAATGAATGCACGTTATTGTGTGCCTGTGTGTTTTTTTCTGGGATTACGTGAATTACGTGACTTTTGTAGCAGAGAGAACGGATTTAGCCTCGTTTATGGTAATATTTTTATCAAAATGGAGTGAGGCATTTATTTGTGCAAAATATAAGACTGATGTACTACAAAATGCAATATTGTGAACTTACCAGATTAGTGTATTATGTTGCACTTCACTATTTTGTACATTTTGCATGCATGCTCATCTGAATTAGGGTACACATAGTTATTCCTATTACTATATATTATTTTTATCATTCCCTCCATTAACTATCTATTTCCATTAGATTTTCTTTTGATCCTTATATTTGATGCATGCCACAATTAATAAAGCATTTACTTCTAGTTGTACCATATAACTATGATTTGATACCAGTAGGCTTTACAACATGGTGTGTATTTACAGTGTGCTCCATCTGTACATAAATGTAAACATAGGCTATAGTTACTATTAACCGGTTTGCGCATTACTAAATCAAAGTGAAAATCACACCTCCACCTGAGTGGGTGTAAGTTTCAAGTTTTCCTCCATATATACTAACAACACTAAACGATGTGCTGTGGTGATTTCAGCTCCAACTGCAACTCCTACTCCAACTCCAACTTTTTATTTATAGTGCTATAATGTTAGGCTTTTTTATTTTTATCAGCCCCCAATCCTAACTACGTTTGTGCCTTGTTAAGCTGCTGTAATATGTGACTTTCTCCTGTGAGATTAATAAAGTGATCCATCCATGTAATCTTGAAGCTACATTCACAATTCAGCTCAGAGAGACCCAACAGAGATAGATGCTCTGGTTGTGTTAGCTGGTCACAGTCATTTAAAATAACAGGTTAAGTTGTGTACAGTCAGTAAAACTACCCAGCACATTATTTTTAACAACTGAGTTTAAACATACACATCAAATCAAAAGTCAAATCAAATCAAATTTTATTTGTCACATACATAGTCATACACAGTATAACTTGCAGTGAAATGCTTTTATGACAGTCTGCCCACATCAAGCTATACAATAAAAATCTACATTTAAACTTAACTAAACCTTAACTTAATGAAGTAAAGTGCAAAAGAAAAATAAAATAAAAAATAATAATAAAAATAGAATAAGTTACATTTAAGTTAAATAATTAAATATAAAAAAATGAAAATATAGAAATATAAGCAAAAAAAATACAAAATACAAATATACAAATATATATACACAGATGAAATAGTGCGTGTCTGTGTGTGTGTGTATATATATATATATATATATATATATATATATATATATACATACATATGTACACACCAACTTTAAAAACACCCTCCACCCAAAGACAGTGTAATGAGTCCAGGAGTCGACCTGCATGTAGTTTTTGGTGGGAGTGCTTCCTCATTCTCCTGAAGCACTGTCACCACAAACATTGGGGAGTTTATTAAAAGCAGGAAATGAATACCGTCTCATGTTGTTTGTGTTGAATAACAAGATCTGGGTGTATATATTTATATAAGAACTCTGTACACTTGCGAGGACTAGATGAGCATGAACATGTTGTGTGTATTCATAGCATAATAAATTATAAAATAAAATTACATTCCATTAAATTCAATTAAATTATTAAATAAATAAACCTAACCTGAGATGGCCAGAAGAATGTACAGATCACTATAAGCATGCATTGTATAAGCACCAAAGAGGTTTACCAAGAATGTGAAAAAGTCAGATTTTTTATTTAAATTCTGGATTACATTCTCTATCTGGACCAATTTTTATATTTCTTCCTGGTGACCCAACTAACAGAAGTATGGCTCATCTAGTCCTCGCAAGTGTACAGAGTTATAATAAATATATACACCCAGATCTTGTTTTTCAACACAAACAACATGAGACGGTATTCATTTCCTGCTTTTAATAAACTCCCCAATGTTTGTGGTGACAGTGCTTCAGGAGAATGAGGAAGCACTCGCACCCAAAAACTACATGCAGGTCGACTCCTGGCCTCATTACACTGTCTTTGGGTGGAGGGTGTTTTTAAAGTTGGTGTGTGTGTAATACTGGTAATACTGGAATGAGTGAGTGTCGTGAGTCAATTATCAGACAGTGCTGCTCACTGAAATGTCTGTCTCTACACCGAATCACTTGATATATGCAAGATGTGATTAAACTCTTGGTCGGCTGTAATCAGGAATCCCTCTACCTTTTAATAAATCACCATCATCTGTAGCAGCTCAACAAATTGTGTCAGAAGTCGAGGGTCGCAGGGAGGTACTTTAACCTGCAACCTATGTATCTAAACTATTGCCTGAACTTTAATGTAGTAATTAAAGGAAAAGTGCACACGTTCAAGCATTCAGTGAAAAAAACACAGCACTGTAAATAGCAGGAAATAAAAGCTGAAATTCTGGTCTATCGTATATTAATCTTTGTTAAAAAAAAAAATAATTAAAAATTGGTGACTGATGAAATAACTCGATAATAACTGAAACCCAGTGGGTAATTGTGTTTTTCACTGATCTCACTCATTATGATAACGTTACACTGCCCCCTACTGGCTAGAACAGAGGTGTCCAACTACTGAAGCTCCAGTGTGCGGCACAGTTTGGGGAATTCCGCGCTCGGACCCCCCCCAGACACACAACTGCTGTGAGGGTCACCAGCCGACCAGTAGCAAAGTTGGACACCCCTGACATCTATTCACACCCATTAGAAAGTTACCTTTTGGTCTAACAGCCTGAAATCAGCACTCAAGACACAATCTCAGCTTCATTTACACATTCTGCTTTACAACATTACAACATTTAAGCAATGAGGGGGAAAGAACTTGTGAATCAGCCCCTCGATTTAGCATTTTGGAGAGCCACCTTTAGTTTTAGTAGTTTAGTTTACAGCAGTCAGTCTGTTTGGATATGTCCCTACAAACCTCTGTCGAGTTGTGCTACCCGTCGAGATGTCCTACACAGCGCCTCTGCGCATGCTCAGATCCACAGTTTTAAATGTTTCCATACGTTTTTCCAGGATAAGGTTTTTTGCCCTTACTGCTAATATTTTAGTGTTACAATTGTAAATTGCGATTCATACAAAAAAAAAAACAAAAAAAAAAACGCTCAAATACACACACATATATATACATACATACATCTGGTAACATTCTCTCCACTGGACTTGCCCACTGCATGACATTCACCTTCCTATGGCAAGTGTTTTGTTGCATGTTTAAAGGTCGTTGGCCTGCTGGGAGGTGTGCCCCTTGCCAATCTTTAGCCGTGCAGGGTCTCCTCAAGAATTTGGATGCACTTGGTAGCTAGCATCCATTTCCTGAAGAGAAAACACATGAAAAGAAACACATCCACAGCGAAATGCTGCCACCACCGTGCTTCACAGCAGGTGTGGTGTTCTGTTGTCACGCTGTCAAGTTGTCGTCGACCTATTGGCTCGGGCATCCAGTTTGGAAGGACGGCTTGATGTTTGCAAGGTGGTATTGTTGTGTAGTGTATATACTGTACATTAGCTCTGCAGGTGTTCATAGATCTGAAGAAATGATATGGAGTTGAGGAATAATAAAAAGGTAAAGGTAAAGGTGCACGTATTTGTCACTGAACACTGTACAGCGAAATGTGTCCTCCGCATTTAACCCATCTGGTAGTGAACATACACTCACACACACACACACACGTGTTAGGGGCAGTGAGTACACACACACACCCAGAGCGGTGGGCAGCCAACTCCAGCGCCCAGGGAGCAGAGAGGGTAAAGGGCAATATGGTCAGGCCCATGGGTTAGACTTGAGAAAGGAGACCGAGATCCATTCCCAGGCCTAACTTGGTAAAACCATACATGAACTGAACAAATATAGGAGGTTGTTTAGGTTGAACATATGCAGAGGGGCACAGAGAATTGGCAGGCTCTCTGAAGGACAGTGGTCACGAATCTCCTTTCAAGAGAAGTCCTTCCAAGAACACCTCAGTTGCTATACATTTTTCCTGAACAGCACTCACAGGGTTAGATAAAGCCACTGAAATCTTCCCCTCTCCTTCTCCTAACTTGTGCCTATCCTCAGTATATATTGCTTGCGTTAACGTGCACTACTAGCAGATCTTCAAGGAGCAGATAAAGTACTGAATTAATCAGTACAATAGAACTGATGTCAGGTGTGGACCCTTAGCCTGGTGTGTGATCTGGATGGTGATTGGTTGTACCTGGGCAAGTTTACAACAGTTGCTTTAGGGGCAATTACTTTTCCAAACCAGGTATTTTACTAATTACAATTCTAAATACATATATTCGATTTATAAGTGTCATTTTCATATTTATACTGAAATGTTGTTTTGTGCTATGATGTGTAAATACAGTAGAAAAATGTTACACATTACATATTTTCATTTTGATGGTATATAGTGTGACAAAAGGCAGGAATTCTTACAGTATCACATATGGGATGTTTGAAATAAAGACACAATAGGAGAATGTATAACAATTTTATTACTTATTTCAATAACTAATAAACATCTCTGGATTGTAAGAAAGGTTTGGATCTGGAAACAGGATCAGGGATCAGGATGATGGCTACAGAACCATCGCACTTATTGGTGGGGCAGACACAGTCATAGTCCTAAGAAAAAAGTAATTATTTCTCAAAACAAAAAGGAACAAAACAATTAAAATAAAAGATGTAATTCATTAAGCAATTTATTAAAATGATTTAACCTAAAATATTCAGAGCATCTGATTTGATGAAAGGTGAAAGTTTTCTTTTACTAAAAAGCACAAAGACTACATTCCACTGATCATTACACCACTCAACACGGCACATTGTAAACTTTCCCCACCATATAACATGGATTTAACCTAACTTCACCCTTGATAAGGATCATCGAGATGAACGGACTTTGGAGACAATTTAGGTGTGAATTCAAGAGCACGTCAAACTGACAAAGGAATTATTCCGGCATTTCGCTGTAAAAAATGTTTTTTTGGTTAGAATTCTAGTTTTTATTGCGTTACAAAAGCATATCCGAGTGTGCTACATGAACCTTCCCAACACTTCCTCCTACCAGTTTAATGTTCATTCATGTTGTGCTTGTACCGAACAATTAGATGAGAGCAAGTTCCCTGAGAGGATAAATGTGTGAACAGGCCAGGTGGGAGACGACTCATGTGGATTACAGCTGTTTCTTAATGCGGCATGAATTTACAGTCAATTTACACTCAATTTGTGTGGAAGAGCAAGTGATCGTAAACAATTACAACAAATACAAGCACTGAAGATCCTACCAACTCCTTACAAAGTAACAGCCTTCCTAAGTCATATTGTCTGTATATTACCAGGCAGCTATGACAAACATCATCTATTTCACAGCAGCATTCAGTCACCTGACATGATCCAATGTTAGGGAGTTCTGCACACGTATGCCATTGATGGACTACTACAGTTTACAATAGCAGGGTTCTCCAATTCCCAAGTCCAGGGTTTTTCCTGCTCCAACACACATGATTCAACTCAAAGGCTTATTATTAACTTCCTCATGTCTAACAAATAAATGAGGATTAGGATGAAATGCCACACAATGTGTTCTGATTGGTCTAACAGATTTAAGTATTGTGGTTGATGTGGCGCAACAGATAACACCAGTACTTGCCACTGAGCTACCACATCATGTGGAGACTGGGGTGCGATTCCTGGTCTGGGCGAAAAAGCTGGGTGATGCACCTTGGGTAAATATTTAACACACATCTTTTTATTACATGTAATTTTCAGAGTTTTTTTTCTTATAACAATTAAAGTTTTTATTGATCTGTTAAAACTCAAACAAACTAAACAACTGCAGGTTTGTGTTAAGACAAGCTCAGAGAACATATGGGTGAAATTAACATTTCATAGTGTCTGTATAATGTATGTATAGTGTAAGATAATGTGTATATATTCAATATTTCTGAATATGAGTATATGTGTATATATTCAGTATATCTGTTTTTTTACTACTCTGAGGGACTATGCAAGTTTTTCACTCACCTTTACACTAGTGTTGTGTGATGTGACAGTAAAGGTGATTTGATCCCTAATGAGTTTACAATTTTGATGTGGTTCCCAGTGCTTTTCTTATATAACACCAACCACTTATAACATCAGTCAAAAAACACTGAAGAGCCCATGATTAGCTGAATCAGGAGTGTAACAGCAGGTACTGAACGTTGCAGTGTCCTCCATAAGTGGAGATGAAGAAACTTGCTATCTAGAACCAGAAATGGTAGATTAAAAGTCCATTTATATTCTGACAGCCAAACACATTGTTTTAAACAAACACACTTTCACAGATGAAGATGCTGCTTATGCAAAAATCCAAGAGAAACCCAAAACAATTCAATCAATTTTACAACAACTCACTGCATTAATGGCACAAAAAAATATGACAGAATCCCTGTGCTTTGGCAGATATAGACAGAAGCAGGTCATGACAACACAAAGACTGCAATCTCCCGCTATCACATGGAGTGTGTGCTAAATAACAACGGTACAGAGTGTCACATTCTTGCAGACGTCTTCCCTTACTGCAAACTCAGACAAAATCCAATTCTTTTCAAGCCAATTCTTTTCGGCCAAACTAACAACTACAGCATCATTCAAATTGTTCTGTGCACCAAGTTCAGTAACGTCACTCTGCGGATCCAAAACCTATTAGATATATTAAAAAAACATTACTGGCATAAATTTGTGTAGATTATATTAATACTGGCTTAACCATCTTATCTATCGTTCTCCCAGAAAAGCTAGAAAAGAAACATTGTATTAAAATTGATTATGAAACGGATATGGCAGTGCAAGTAGAGGTGCAAGTTCACTCTCAGATCTGTGCCCTTGCCCATGTTTGTGAAAGAAAGAAAAGAAACTGGATTCTGGCAAATAATTACTTAAGTACTGTAACAACCTCTTAGGCAGTGCATCAGAGGAGAACACAATAGGACAAGATTTTGCCTCCATAGAGATGATGTCATTTGAAGCAGCTGAACTGGATATTAGTTCTGCTTGTGGTCGTACAATAAGGAGGCACTGAAATAACAAAATTCTTGGTGTCCATAACTTTAAGTATATATACTGTACTTTAGCCAGTCAGAACAGAGTCCTGCTTCTACAGAGAACAGATTAGGAAAGGCATTTTGGTGATATTGTAATAAGTAAGAATGGACTAACTAATCAGATGTGGTCACCATGTAATACATTTCATGTGTCATTTACTTAAAGGGTTGGATTCTTGGGGACTTTGTCAGATGCGCTGTAGGAAACATTCCACATTAAAGTTCTGAAACTTATGACCATTAGTAGGACTGAATACTTTGGACCAGTATCTGAAAACGATGTACGCTTGTCCTTCTTTTCAGCAGTGACAAGCCACACCTTGCTTTAACCATAAATAATTAAGGGGGAGGGGGTATATCTAAAGTAAAAATTAGTTCACAAAAAAACCTAGTACAAAGTAATAATTTCTTTGCATTATACAGGGATTCTCATAGAAACAAAAAATATGAAATGAATACTGTATCTGTTCATTATTACATATGAAACCATAAATTAACAAATAGTTATAATACAGTTAATATAATTGCAGGTAACAATAAGTATAGGCTTGTTACAATGCTGCTTCAGAATCACCAGTTTCTTTGTGTGGGCGGGGACTGTTCCTCCGAAGCCAGGGATAGGCTGCTCTAAAATAAAGGGTAGGAGCCACAGAGCCACAGGGCCGCCTGCCATGGGTCATTCAGCTGTCACCATGGAAACCTTAAATATGTCAAGCAGCCAGAGGCATCTGAAAAATATTTTAAACGAAAGAGACAGAAATTAATGCCTGTTTTTATCTTAACCACAGCATAGAGTCAGAATTGCTTGAAAATGCAGCTGCTGATTAGTTATAATGGTACAGTTACAGTACATTGTTCATTTATGTATTTATTATGTATTTTTCTCCACAAAACGATTTCAGTTGCAGCCCACAAAAAAGAAATAGTCCTCAATAACCTAAATATAAAAAAGTCCAGTGCACAGCTGTGTGTCGTACATGCAGCATAATATAAAAAGCACATTTTAGTAAAAAGACCATAATCTATGTATTGAATATTAGTGGTTCAGATGGTTTATTTTCAGTTTTTTCTCTTTTTTTTTTTCTTTTTTACAGTTGACACACTCTTCATCATTGCAGATTCTATATTGTTAAATAAAACAAACAAACCCATCTCGGTTCATACAGTCATATGACCACTTACCAAGAAAGCGCTTCCCGGTGGGGCCGCTCCTCTTCCTGAGTGGCTAATCTTCTGAGCTGACTTTCCTCCTCTACACAGAGACACAGATAACAGCATTATACTGTTGCAGTCATCTACTTGTAAAGAAAAGAGTGAGCAAAGTCTCTCTTATCTTTCTCCTCCATCAGTCCTTTGGAAGCATGCTGTCATACATTTGCTTTTGTTAACTTTCTCCTATCATAACCATATCCTACTTAATTGGGGTTACAAAGATAACCAAACACTTGGTGTGCTTTATACTGCTCTCACGTTCAGTGTGAAGAGAAACTGAGAAAAATGAAAGAACTGGATCTGGGCCACCTGCAGTGTGAAGTTCTGTTTCGTAGCCTAATTTATGTTAACCTTTGAATTTTTCTGTTTCAAGCTCAAGATTCTTACCACATGGGTTTCCCTCCACATCATCCAGTAGATTGGCAGTGGAATTGGCAGTGCCCAGTCTGAGCAAATGATTAAGGCAAATTTTGAAAGATGAGATGTGCTAAAATCATGCTAATTTCTTCTAAAACAAGTTTTAATTCTTAAATTAAAGGATTAACCATAAGAACATTTTACAGTCAAGTACTGAACATACTGCTTGTGGCTACCAAGCATAACTTTGGAGGCTGGCTAAATGTGACCGGATATTTCTAATTCCTTTATATGCAGTCTTAAAATGCTGAGTATAGTGTTGAGTTAGTATGAGCTATAGTATGAGCTGTGTGAAGGATACGAATGATGCCTCAAGAGTGCTTTTCTTTTGGACTTTCTTCGCTTTGTCTTTTCCGAAAACCCTTTGGCGATTTCAAACAGCTTCTTTCTGGTTGCTGTGGAACAAAATATGAAGCAAAGACAGAATTAACTCTCAACTTCTAACAGAGATTCTCCTCCAATTTCAGTCTGTAAGATATGTGGTCTCACATTTTCCCATGTGTTTGAGTTTGTCTCTGAACAAAGCATCATCTGACACTCCGTCTATGGATCCAGGAGCGTAGTGGTGGTCACCTGTGGCAGAGACATGCAGAACCATTAAAAATGCATTTGGTTCTTAGTTCTAAGAATCTATGCTACTGCACAGACACGCATCTTAGGGCCTCGATACACTTGCACACAGCAGCTACACAAGCAGCATTGGTTGAAGTAGAAGCAGAAGTAGTTGTTTTCATGGTTTGTTCAGTGTGATGCTGACATAACATCAGACTGAGCTATACTGCCGCCGACATACATACATTATGTTGGCACTGCATCTCACAGATAGCAGCCACAACCTTTGCTCTGAACGAACACAGGATGCACAGGCAGCCACGTCGTGCACAAAAAAAATGGAAAAGCAAGTACATCACGGCCCTTGGCTGCTCCAATTTAATCAGCAGGCATAATCCAGTTGTGGACCTGTTACACATAGTTACAATAGTATAGATATTTACCTGCAGAGTTCCCAGCTGATGAGTGACCTGATCTGGATTTCTTCGACTCATATTTTAGTCGATCTAAAATAAAAATATCACAGTGAAAACAGTTGCCATGATCACAAGACTGATCCCATTTGTACTTAGTATGCTGAAGCACATCTTAGTGTTACTATTAAAACATTTGGGATCAAGGTTTTCAATATCTTCAATATTCAAAAATTTAACCATGTTTTCTATTAACGGTCTGGAAATACTCACTCACATACTCACAGGCACAAAAAGGCACAATAATATTACACCACAGAACAATTTCCTTCATAGGCTACCCATTCAATTCTGAATTCAGTCTTATGCATAAAATAGACCTATGAGATTTTTTTAAGCATTAACGGACCCATTAGACCTGTATCAGCTTTACATGCCTTCTAGAGCTTTGAGATATGTACATTAGCTTCCCCTAAGTGCGCCCCATTTATATATATAAAAAAAATAAATAAAAGGCGATTCAGCTTTCTCTTTACTTTGCTCAGATTGTAACAACAGTACATTACAAGTTTATGTATAAGAAACAATAGTATTGTTACCTCGTTCAAGCGCAATGAGGAACTCTCTGTTGCGCTGCAGCTCTTTCATGAACTCCTCGTTCTGCAGAAAGAGAGCGATGCGCTCGTCCTCCAGGTACTGCTTCAGCTTGCGTTCCTGCTCAGACGCCCCAGGCGCTGCTGCAGCACCGGCGGCCTGCTGCGGTACTGATGAAAGGGAAGGCGCTGAGGAGGAAGAGGGGTCAGAGAAACCACTCTGAGAATTCTGAGGACAAAGAGAGAATGGGAGATCAGTATGTCACATACAGACCAACAGACAAGAATAATTAAGAAGCAGCAGTTACTTATACACTTATACAGTGAAGTGCAAGTTGAGGCATCAGATTTGATTACAAATGGCATGAATCATGCTTTAGTTACAAGGTAAATAAACAGTTCTACACCTGTATACTTTCTGACTGCTGAGGCAAGATCCGCAGAAAGTCATCAGGCAAGTTCCCAAGCAATGGAGGGTTCCAGTTCCTGTAACTTCGGTTTTGCTGATTCTGGGGTGCTGGAGGGGGCTGTCCTGGAGGGGGCTGTCCTGGAGGGGGCTGTCCTGGAGGGGGCTGTCCTGGAGGGGGCTGTCCTGGAGGGGGCTGTCCTGGAGGGGGCTGGGCTTCAAACCTGCAATTTTGCAAAGATAAAAAAAAAACAAAAAAAAAAACAGATTAAATGAAAATCTGTATTTACTCTCACGTAAAAGACATAATACACTTGAAAATGTGACTTTTAACAGACTATAAAATATCTTTTGTTTTTTGGCTTATGTTTCATATATATGGGACAAATAATATTAACCAATAATATCATGTTTTACTTCCCACTCCCTCCACCTCTTACTAAGTGAAAACTGAACTAGCTCAGAGACCATACAAACATGGTTTCCATGAAAGCCAAAAACTAGTAAGGAATATTATTTGTTTTACCATGATTTATTATTGATTATTAACTATAGAAAATACTGTTACCAACCAAACCAAAATAAAAGTTGGATATAGCGCAGTCATTCTTTACTAAAACCTATTATACCACATATTGGATAGCAGTTTTCTTAGTACATTTGGTGCATTTTCCGGTGTCAAAATATCCCATTCAATATTGTGTATTGTAAAGATGTCTTTAAATATTGTGGTATATATTTTTTCTAACCACATCATCCATCCTTAATGAACACTAGTAACATCTGAGGCAAGTAATTGGTTCATTCACATTTAGACTGGAGGTCTACTGCTGCCCTGCTCCATCCTACAGTTTACTCCATGAACACCAGGTGGCGTCAGATGGGAACTAGTTAAAAAGAAAAATGCACTCTCTTGGTATCCCCATTACATCCAATTCCAGAAAAGAGAAGTGACGCCAACTGAATAAACTCTGTGAACTCTGTGAACTTACACAGTTTAATTCTATTGGAAACAAAGACTGGATATGGTTCTTCTCTAAACAGAATGTAAGTTAACGTGATTAACAGTATATCCATCCCTCTTTTTCCCCCTTTTACCTGGGGGGTGGAGAGGGTGGAGCATTGGGATATTTCCTGTCATATATATGCATGTCATAGGTGGGTGGAGAGTAGACTGGAGGCGGCTCCTCGTCTGAGCTGTCTGGCTCCAGTGTCCTCTCCAGAATCTGATGTGGATTAGAGAACATAAAAACAAAAACAAAAAAGAAACACCACAGGAAATGTAATCAGCCTTCAAAACTCCTAAATGCTAAACAAGATAATTAACAGAAGTAATATTTGTACATTGGGAGATATTTGTGGGCTGGAAAAAAAAACTGGAGACACATTTTGGAGCTAATAACAAAGGTTTAAATGTTGTGGAAAATACAGCAAAGTTTGTACACTCAGTGTGAATCATGAAGACGATACACGCATACAAAACATACTGCAGTTCATGCTTGACCAGGGATTTAATCTAAGTCATGGCTCAGCATCTCCAGTGGGCCATGAAAGAGGACTAATGCAGTGCGGGGAAGGCAGAGCCAGCGAGAGAGGCTGCGGCATGTCTCAGCGTGGAAAGGGTTCAATGTGTAAGCACAGTTCCTCAAACAGTGTCTGAAATCAGGGGAGACAGGCGTGAGGGAGCCCGGCTTGAGGGAACATCGATCATAATCACATTGGCTTTAGCGGAATAATGAGGTGGCTAAGAAGAGACTTGCTGAATTTAGCCTGTTTTGCCATTTCAGACTGATGCACTTTAGGAAAACACACAAGAAGCTTGGCTAGCATAAGGATGAAGTACTGAAAGTGTATGTGAAGGTGTCCAGCACTTAAAGATACTATGCATTTTTAACTCTTAACATAACTCTTGCAGAGATATACGTCAGTCTGTCCGTCTATCTGCTCTTCCCATCACCCACCCATATCAATCGCTACAACAGTACACTTTTAAGGTGCTTCAAAGGGTTCTTTGCTCATTTCTATTTCATGTTTGAAACAGAAATGAGAGAGTGTAAAGAACCTTTATTCAGTTTGTGTATGCGTAATTGTCTCTCACAGCTCTTTACAAAGATTTATTCTTTATGGAATTAAATGTTTTTTTTATGGCATTGCCCCCAAATCTCTTTCAACCACTCTTTTCTTTTAAGAGCATAGGTGGATGAAGAACCTAAAGGACAATCGATGACAAGGGGCTAGAAAAAAAAAACAGACACTTCAATAACCTTCCATGACTGTGATAAATTCTATACATCTAGCTTCTATTCATTCTATACATATGCTAAATGTGTAGAACGGTGGAGGTGTTATTCCTCACGAAGGTCAACTGGCTCATTGTTTAACTCTTTATGCTCCATGCTTTTTATCACAATGTAGGAATTACTAAACGGTAACTACATGCAAAGCAATGCAAACTAGCTGAGATGTTCCAGTGGGGTTAAAACCCAGCATTAATAGTAGTGGATATTGTTACATCCACTAACATGGCAGTTTCTCAGTTTCCAATCTTTCCAAGGTCATGCGTGATCATGTAGATGGTATCATATATCTTGATAAGCACAGATAAATAAAATAGTGATGCGATTTCTTAAACAGCATTTTACTGGTGTGTACACATTCACCAGTGATGCCGCACTGCATAGTAATGTACGGCTTGTGTCAGGTCTTGACTACAGCAGTCAGTTTCTACAGGACAACATGACAGGAGTGCATCTTGTCCATGATTTTAATAGGGAGAGAAGCAGTAAAATCTTCCCATTGTGCATGTGAGCTTCTATGGTGCAAAAGGCAGTGCAGCATGACCGAACGCTTCCAGAGATGTTGCAGCTTCTAGCAAGGATAACGTTGAAGAAGGTTATTGGTATTGTACCCTTAAAAAACAAAGGAGGTGTTTGACACTGATGCTTCTCTTGGATGGGACTTTTATTGCCATTTAAAAAGTGTACCTCTTGAAAATTAGTAAAGATTTGCTGGTAATGTGAAATTTTTATTTTTAAATGCGCTGTAGTACAAGCTAAATTTATTACTGACTTTACCGCAGAGAAATAACAGAATGGTGAATTCAGTATAATCATCTTTTTAACCTTTTTACTCCTTTTTACTCCTACCCTGGTAGTACACCAGGGTTGTGGGTTCGATTCCCGGGCTTGGCAAGCAGCCACTGTTGGGCCCTTGAGCAAGGCCCTTTACCCTCTCTGCTCCTTGGGCGCTGGAGTTGGCTGCCCACCGCTCTGAGTGTGTGTGTACTTACTGCCCCTAGTGCACTAGTGTGTGTGTGTAGACTACCACAGATAAGTTAAATACAGAGGACACATTTCGCTGTACAGTGTACACTGTACAGTGACAAATACGTGCACCTTTACCTTTACGAGCTGCAAATCTGAATGACACATGATTTTGATTTACTCAAAATACTGTGATTTACTTAGTTAATTGTGATCTTTGAAAGATTCTGCAGAAATCGTGTAGAGAAAGTCCGATCCACATGTATCTGGATATTTTTAGAAACCTTTTCTCTGTTTTTTGGCCTCCTGTCCACATGGAAACATTCGATGTTTGATGTCACTACAAATACATTGACATTATGGTTTTTATGGCTTCGTGTGAATGGGTAAAACACAGGTTTTTGAAAACACTTGACTTGTACATGGTTGAGCTGGGCAATATGACGATATGTTATTGTGATAAATTCTGTTATTGAGATAAGCATATTGAGGATACTGTTCGTGCGTAATAAACACTGATCAGCAGCAGGTTTCATTACAAACAGTGTAATTAGACTGGTTTCATTTGATGAAGTGTAGCAGAGGTTGCATCAAAATTACTCTATTCAGTACAGGAGAGTATCTGAATAGTGGTTTACAAGAATCTGTCGCTACTGATGTCTTTAGTCTGGGATTTACATGTATTGTAATTAATATTGTGTATCGTGACAAAAGTCTTTAAATATCGTGATCTACTATTTTTACCATATCGCCCAGCTCTAGTTGTCCTTTTTTTCGTTAATCTGAGACCAAACATCCTGTTCTCAAATTTGTTAAAAGCACAAGCTTTTTATTTTTTTATGTTGATGATGTTAGACCTTTTTTCCCCTAATTCCGAGTCTGTGTGTAAGAGAGTTATAGAGACATTGAGAAAATCTTGGAAACTGTGCTGCATCTTCACACTGTATTTAGGTCTATTTTGGGCATTTACACTTGCTTCTTAATGAAGCTTGATGTCAAACTTTGTGAGGTGTTCGTGCCCCCTGCTGGGCCGGCAGGCTTACATAAATGTTCCAGTGTAATTTTTGTGTTCTCGTGTGCACTGAGAGATTTTCAGAAATACTGCTAGAGATGGAAAGCAATACATACGTTTCAAAAACTTCCAGATGTGTGTAGACAGGGCCTGAGTACTACAAACAGACACTAGGAAAAGTAGTGATGCACACATTGCTATACTGGACGTTACGCTGTGCCATCTTATGCAACTAGCAAATTAGCCAAGATAAGCTCACAGTAAGGCATACTGTGATACATAACAAATTAGCCATGGCTCACAGTAAGGCTTACAGTCCTGTAAAACACAAATGACAAACCTGTATAACTTTAATGAAACTTATATGCAGTTTGAAAGTTTTGAATATGTATTTATGTATGAAAACATTTGGGAGAACTACATTAGCATCCAGTGCAAGGGTAAAATAGCAAAATTTTGACATCAAACTGGGATAAGTGAAAAATGTGTACTTATTTTCTATACATTACGAAGTCTGCCAATTAACCCACTTGTTCGTAACTCCCTCTAGGACTAGCAATGCTACCAATACTAAGAGGGTAAGGATTTGACACATCTCCTCCGATATGCAAAGTAAGTCACAATCTCTTTTCAAACTGCTACCAATGCAGCACTGCCAGGCAGCCAACATGCTCAGAGGAAAGTGCCAGTTCCCCAGCTCCACCGCACCAGCTAAGAGAGAGTGCCATATACCCACCCTGAGAGAGTACGGGAAATTGTGCTCTCAAACTTTGTGCATTGTTGACAAAGTGGCATGGCTTGGGAGTCAAATTTGCGGCCCTGGGCCATAGTGGCAGCACATTGGACTGCTGAGCCATTTGAATTCCATTTTTCTCTAAACTACTGTCCAATAGCTATTAGCTACTTGGCGGAAAAGTGCCTAAACTGGTTAAGGTATTTATCCTTGACCTAATCACTAATGCATGTTTACTGCTACAAAAGATATATTAATTCAGATCAATATCTGACCTTACAATAATTATTCCAAAAAGCTATTTTCAATGATATTTTAATTCAATGATATATTAAAATATGCCAAATGTGACATGGTGTGCCATGTAAGCTAGTTAATAAAACCCAGCTCTACTATAACTGGCCTAATAGATGAGTGCTACCTCTGGTGGGATGCTGTCGTCCGAGTCCGAGCTATCGTCTGATCCATTGCCGTCAATGCTCATCTGCAACAGCTGGTCAATAGTAGCATCCACTGCCCCGTTGTTGGAGCGCAGTACGCACTCAATAACCTCGTAGTCCATGCTGGGGAACATGGTCTTGAAGTCCTCCATGGCCTGGTTGAACTCCAAACGGCGCACCTGCCGGTTGGGCCTGCTGTTATTGAGCTCTCCTGTGGTTGAGCCTCCTCCACCGTTGCCGCCGCCACGAGAGCCGCCATTGCTGCTGCTCCGCCGAAACAGACTGGTCATCCTACAGGGATGCTTTACCTGCCTGACCGACTATGCCACCAACAAAACGATGGCGCTAAAACCTCCCCAACTCCAAATTTTCTCTCTTATATCCACTTGGATTTGTCTCAAGGCAGAAAAACTTTCCAAGCCAATTTACTCTTTCATCACTGCAGAATTATGTGAGTCCATTGAGGAAAGAGAAGGCCTTTTTTCTCTTTTTCTGCTTGTTCAGCTGCATCCAAAATAACAGTTATAGAGTGGGTGCAAGGAGGAAGTGTGGCGTCCAAAGTCTTGTAGCATAAGCCTCCAGATAACGTTTCTAATAGCTCAGGGTCTCCATCAGTTCTTCCGGCTCTATGAAAGAATGCAGAATGGAAAGCAAAACAGATGAGTAAGAGAATAAAACAGAGGAGAGGAAAACACGCTATGCCCACCTAACACACCAGGACGCTTGGATTGTCTGGATGTCTCATTTGCATGCTGAACAAAAGGGTTTATTTTGAGGTTCATGACTATGACAGGCTGTGCTACAAAGGGCTCTATCCATGTAGAACAGAACTGATGACAAGAGAGAGCTAAGCAGATAGAAACAGTCTAAAGCACAAGAGTTCGTTCTCTATAAGGGTGGAAGACCATAATGGGGAATTTTAAGAAAAAAATCCCCTCCCTACCAAGAAGCCCACTTCTCCAATGAGTGGACACTCAGGGAGTTATAAAACAAAACAAAACAAGTCATCCTTGTTTTCCAAATTCAGTCGCTGAAAGAAACCTTATAACCACAGGCAGTTTAAGAGGTCAAATCAGGAGAACATGGCCTCCCTAAGCAGCAGTACGGCAGTCGACATCCATTAGGATGACAATTATCCTACATAATTTAATAACTGGTTAATTTCCGTCTATCAAAGTGAGACCAAGTTGCCTAATCATCAGGCCATTTTGCTCTGTAATGCTCAATAGCTTTCAGTCCATTAAGCACCAGAGAGAAAATCTACTATTTCATCACCATGAAGTCTAAAGTCTGATAACGTCAGCAGTACAGATTATGTACTGTTGGTTACTGTAGCATGTTAACAGCAAAGTGTTGGAAAAACTGCATATCTTCAAAATGCTAACTTCCAAGTCATTTTGGAGCATTTATATTTGTCCATGCATCATGAAACTGTGAAACAAGGTAAAGAAAAAAAAATTGACATCATTTTGACATAATTTGCCAGATTCAAGTTGTCAAAAAGTGACAGCACAAATATAAATATATGAATATTTATAAAGACCATAATGAGGCAGATGGCAATTGAGCATTTGTAGTTTTTAAATAGCCCTTATGAACCAACAAATAAAACTGGAGACTTTTAACACTAGGCAGACATCAAAATCTTAAGCACACCCAGGCAATGTGTAACACCTGAAGGCATTATTAATAAAACACCAGTACTATCATTATCTTTGTTCATATTTTGACTGTGAAACAACCTGCAGTGTATTAAAAACAAAGCAGTGAATTAATAACATGAAATGGGTTAAGAATGGCCTCCTTATTTTGACCAAAATAATTTACATTTGCTGAAACACATTAATACAGTGATCTATTCAAACACCAACTGGACACCCATTGGGAACTGTGGCTGATCGAGGGCAGTGCTGGGAATCAGCCACAGTACTTTTTGGTGCTTTTTGAAATTAACCACAAAATGCTGTTGAACTCCGTAGCACCAGCAAAAAGAGTCCCTGAACTCCCAAGCAGAACTGCACTATGGTGCTCAAAGGGTACTTTGGTACTTTTGGTACTGGTGGTGTTAGTGGTGTTAATAGTCTTTACTCTGTTTCCCCAAGCAGCACAATAGTTTTACACATTCAACAAATATCAGATATATTAGAATCAGATACGATAGAGACAGAGCTGAATTCAACACTGCTTTTAAGGGGTTTCTGCAAACGTGAGTGAGTAGCGGTTGAACGAGGAACTGCAGGCTCCTGTGACTGAGGGGCCTTGCAAAGTGCTGCAGCAACACGTAATATATGGATCTGACAGTGTGATTTGCTACAGAACTATTGGCTGATTGCTGATGCCATAATTGGGTCAAAAATCGACAGACACCAATACAAATCCGGTTGATCCTTCAATCTCAACATACTCACAGGACTAGAGTTCTTACAATACCAGAGTTATTACTTTTGCATTTTTTGTATACTGAACCACAGCTTGATAAAGGCAAGCAAAATCCAATGTCAACCCAGTGCATGCTTACTTAGAGAGGCTCATTTGCACATTGTGGCCTTTAGCAAGATCAATATCGATGATATTATTGCTGATACTGGTGTTGGTGTGTTGCAACAGATAACAACACTACCTGCCAGTAAGCTACCACACCATGTGGGAGACTGGGGTTCGATTCCTGGTCTGGGTGGCTATGCTGCGCTACACCAATAAGAGTCCTTGGGGAAGACTCCTAACACTACATTGGCCCTACTCTGTACTCTGGGTTACCTTGTAAGCCGCTCTGGATAAAAGCGTTGGCTAAATGCCGTAAATGTAAATGTAAATATTACAATAACAAGTAATATGTGCAGCTCGACTGTATGTTAGAAGTATCAGCCTGCTAGGTATGACTCACAGAAGAAGAGCTTAGCTGAGGTTACCTCCAACAGCTTTAGGATGGCTGAGAGTATTATTATAATTATTCAGATTAGGCTGGGTCAGATTAGTAGTAGGCCAAACTGGTGTCTGTGAAACTGCTGGCTTAGACTGCACTGTAGAAGCGCAGGCCAAGAAGCAACAGTTGCAATTACAAGTGATCTATGATCCTGAAAGGGGGGTGGTGGTGGTGGGGGGGGGGGGGTGGTACCAATGGTAATGTAATTTAATCCAAGCCAACCTTTGTCTTTTTTTAATATATTTAAACATATCGGGCATTTGATCTTCAAATACTACAAAAAAAAATCTCTCAGAACATTTCTGGGATTTAGACACTATAATTTACAAGTGCAACAACTGCCAACATGGCCTGACCAACAGGCCATCCTAGCAAAACGTATAAAGTCTCCAACAATCCTAAAATGTTGTCACAGTATCTACAGGTAGTTTTTGCCACAGCTGAAGTCACAGTACATCATCTACCATCAGAAAGAGACCACACACGTTTGATTTCCATGGGAGGTGTACAGGGAGGTAACCCTTCCAGTCAAGGAATTCTTTCTTGTATCAGAGGGCGTCTGGGGAAAATGTGAGACCATCTGTCTAAAAAACTACAGCTGAAACGTCACACAGCTGAAAGATTTCTGCATGGAGGAGTGGAAAGTTTTTCCCCAGACGCCCTCTGATACAAGAAAGAATTCCTTGACTGGAAGGGTTACCTCCCTGTACACCTCCCATGGAAATCAAACGTGTGTGGTCTCTTTCTGATGGAGTGTTAGATCATTCTAGGGGGGGGGGGGGGGGGGGGGGGTGGGTGGGTACTAGCTATTAGGGCATAGTTACACATAAAATATTATGTCCATCTCTTAATATTGTTTAAATGAAGATAATAAATGTTTGATCAAATAAAAGAAGACAACAATTTCCATGGGGTGTCCAAATTTTTCACATCACTGCCACACAAAAACCTTGTATGTCCAATTTTGTCATTTTTTACAATGTGAATCTGGCAGTTGTTCTTTAAAAATTTCATATACATGTTGTGTTTTTTCCCTATAAGGTTTTTGGAGATTTTTTTCATGACACCAACAACCCTCAATACACACACTGTATAAACTGTATTTATTTGATCCATATACTAAAAATGCTGAACATCAAAAACACACAAACTTCACAAAAGCACATTTAGCGTTACCTTCACTCATCTACCGAAAACCGCATGTCCGCTTGTGCTCTTTCTGTGGTTAGGTCCTTGAATCATGTCCACGTCTACAAGCCAAGCCCATATCTTCTTCCTACTGGAATGTTATAATAGGAATTTAAAAAATGTGGGAGTCTGTAGAGGTTTGATGAAACTTTCCTGTGATGTTCTGTTCTCCTCCCCTCAGACACTTCAGTTTCTCCCCCTCCTTATCCCACCCCACCCCACCCCTCCTCAGTGCTGGGTAGAGAAATCCCTGCTCTGGGGAAACAATGCACCCAGCCGAGCTGAAGCCAGGCCCACATGGCACTGCCAGGACCCAGAGCACTTTGCCAACCACTCGTTGGCATGGAGATACTTTATGATGTAAACAGGATGCTTTGTGCAAAACGAGAATATGTAGTCTGTGTTCTGAAGTCATCTCTTAGGCAGAGAGCTCTGAAGCTGAGGTGGGCTGCGGTAGCTTGGCCATGCCTGAGCCTGGAGAGTTATTCTGTAATCAAAAAGGTATTGTCTGAGCTCCCCTTCACAACTGGAACCCTCTGATTTGCATCTAATTAATCATTCTGTTTGGGCACCATGATGCCTTGACAACACACTAAGATGCCTTTAGACAGAAAGACCACCAAAGCACCAAAGACCACCAAAGCACCCCCCCCCCAATTACTGACATGATTTAACTCCATGTAGAAGGAAAAAACACAAAGCACATTCTAAAACAAGCCAGATTTTTTTTTGAAATAGACATGTCCAATTTGAGGACTTCAGTGTACATTACTCAGCAAATGACATTTTTTTTACTGAACTTCAAAGTAGGTTTCATTTTGAATTTAAAGATTTTCAATCTTTCACTTACAGGCCTAGCCAAACTGCTCTCTACAGCAACTAGCACACAGACAAGAGCTCAAAAGACCCATATCCAATATTTTTACTTCAATGTGTTTTGCTTAGGCTCTTAGAATGTGTTAGGCACTTATTATAATTGTGTGGGTTCATATAATAGACATAATAGTAATGATAATAATCAGAAGGCCGTTTTTGGTACTGCACTTTTAAGACTGGTATATGTAAATGAACTCTGTTCTGATTGGCTGTCCTGTGCTGTGCCCATTCAAAAAGTAATACATGCTCAAACACTTGATTTTGCTAAGAATGGGCAAAGCTAGACTGCTGTAGTCTGAATAAATATAGAAATATTTATTGTGCCATTACAAAAACAACACATTTAGTGGGTTGACTTTGCAATTTTGTTTTTAACTGCAATTAACTGTATAGACTGGGAGTGAATAGTATGTCTGGAAACTAACCATGTTTACATGACCTTAAAAATTACAGTTCATCAGCAAAAGGCTGGATTCTTTCTTAAAATCTTTGAATTGAGTTCCCCTTTGAAACAAATGTGTAGGCCCAGGTTCTCTGTCTCTAATGGATATTTCAGCCAGGAAACTCTGCCTTAAATGGGCTCTTGGAAACAGGAAACGGTAAACAGGATGCCCCACTGTATGCTGAAATGTGGAATGACTTGTGTTACATGGTGTAAAGAGAACATATCAGCCACTCACAGCACAATCTGCTTTAAATAAAACCAAAAAAAAAAAAAAAAAAAAAAAAAAGCACTGCACACATACAAAAGATATGCCCATTACTGATTTGTCCTCCTTGATGTCCTCAGTCTGATACCAAACTACACAGGCTTAAAAAGAAAGCACTTATGAAAGACACTGGAAAGTTGCCTTAAAAACATTTGTCAAGTTCAATCAGTGCTAAAAGACCTGACTGAAAGCTTCACTGTGCCCTCCCTGTGCACTCTGCTGTTATTCAGACAACACTATATTAATCTGCATTTGAGATCCTTCTATATTTAGCAATAGAATCCAGAGCTTTTTGTCTAAAGCTGTTACAGCCATGGGGAAGCAGAGCGCCTGTTAGCTTCAGAAGGTCACACTCACTTCTTCCATTTAAACATTGCTGCTTAATCTAGGGGCACTTAAAGCAAGTTACAGTCTTATATGGATGAGACTATAAATAATTGTACTACAATCAGAAATGCCTTGCTATATTGACAGAGAAAATAGCAGCTGTAATTATGTTTTTTAAAATGTAATTTACTAAATTCAATACAAAATATATATTCATCAGAGACAAACTCACTTTCTGTAACAGGTGCAAGAGAAAATAAAGCAGAGATATGGCATAACAGTGAGGTTGCTGGCTTGAATAGCAGTAGAAACAGCTTGTGTGCTCTGGGCTTTTTAAAACTACCCCTTTAGGCAGGTCAAGCTGCTTGGAATCTAAGCTAGAATGCTTGGAAGGACTGAAGTGAACCAATAAAAACACAAACGAATTCAGACTGAACCCCATCCTGAGCCAGTACCAGTAAATCAGCAGGTTCATCCACCCTTAGTTACTGTAGAGAAAGCCCAGATCCAGTATATGATGTGAAATACAGCAGAGGAGGAAAAACATCCCATCACATCCTGTCAGCAGGCTGGCAGGTGGCCAACAGACAACCAGATGTTGCAGTACTTAAATAACACCATTTAGAAAAGCAGACTTTGAGAGCAACTGGGCCCGCGTCACCATTAAAAACCACACAGAATTAATGAGCACTGAGGACAAATAATTAGCTAGATGTACTTTTTGTATAACTTTCAGATTTCTAAAAGGGAGAAAGACATATTACATAATCAATAAGATATACACAATAAACCATCACAGTAAGCCTCCCAATTCTAATCATTGTGCTTAATTTCAAAACGGAAGTCTAAAGTGTACTGTTGTTCAGTGATGAACATAATGAATTTTAGCGACGTCCCAATCATGTTATTTTGCCCCCTCCTCCCACTTCAATCCAATTATCAGCACCGATCTCATCTAATTTTTGATTTTGTATACAGCCACACAGTCTAGATGTAATGCAAATTAATACAGAAGTAAAATCATGTTATCTTTAGCGACAGTTTATATATGATGTATTATATTATGAATATATCAGCACACCTGAGCAGAACAGTCCTATGTGGTGGTACAGTGGCTTTTAACAATCATTTATAAGTACTTTGGACCAAAGTTTTTTCTTCCAGTTTTAAGTTTTCCTTGCTACTGTCGCCTTTGGCTTGCTCAGCAGTGGTTTTATGTTTCGTTGATTATTTGTTATATTACTGGATTCCTGTGAAGCTGCTGTGTGACAACATCAATTGTAAAAAGCACTGTACAAATAAATGAGATTTCTTTTGAAACATTCTGGACTGATTTATTTAGTTTAGTAGTGATCCAGTCTGACCCCCCTGACCATTCAGCTCCCAGTTCCTTTAAACCCTGCAGTCAGGTTTGTGTTTGTGTTGTGGTACACACTCTGGACTGATATCTGTTATTGTTTGTCAACCACTGAACTAACTTTTTATTATAGTGAGGTATAGTGATGTGTGTGTATTAACATTAGCCTCCGGTTATGCGACAGTTTTATACAGTTTCAGATTTTATGGTTTGTTTTCATGTTCCACACTGCACACACCAACCTCTTTTATTTACCTTCTGAGAACGTCCTTACTGCTGCCGGTTGGGTGATAATGTCCATTAATGGTGCTTTGAGGACTGAGACTAAAATAGCAGATACCAGATCCATCAAAATCTTCTAAGACAACTTCTGGTACACTCAGACTAAAATACAGAGCTAATTTCTGTACAACCAACTACCCATGTCAGGGCCAACGTTCTTTTTTTGAGACCACACATTTATTATAACTAAAGGCCATTCTGAAAACACCACCCATCACTTTATTCCTGTGGCGTGCATGGAACCCAATCATCACTGCTTGCTATGTTATATAAAGACAGACGCTTAAGTCTCATATTGGTTACAAAAGTCCACAGAAATCAATACGTTCTACATTCATTTCAGATAAGGGCATAATATTTACTGACTAGTTGCTAAAATCATAATTTACACAAATGAACTGCTTTTTGACCAACAATAGAAAAGCTATTGAACAAACAATTCCAAATGTGAGAACATGAAACAGCGGCCCTCCAGCCCTTTTCCAACAAACAACAACAAAAACTCATCAAATCTACACATGATTCACATGAAGGGCATATTCATCATTTCAAAACACTCACTCGTGTTAGTCGCTCAACAGAATGTGTAAATCAACCATCTAGGATGTGTCTAGATATCTGAAATGAAACTGTACAAATCCTTTCAGTTCCTAAAATCAAAAAAGCACTGTGGAGGGAATTAACTGCATGTTTACAGGCGCACTCCATTTTAGCCCTGTCCTATTTCCTATTACCTATTTCATCTCCATCTCAGTCTCAGAGGAGTGATAAGACGCCACATTAGAAAACATGCATGACTCCAGACATTAATATCTTCTGACTGTTATGTGAACATTAAGCCCACTCTCCTTTTACTGTTCCCTGTTCACCATTTTCCCTGTGGCGCCAGTCCCACAAGGCATCCAGGCTCAGGACAGCACTTTTGTCTTGCTTCTCTGTAAACTGGCCATAGCTCATCTTGTTTTGACAGCTGACAAAGACAAAACAGAGAGTGTAAGGTCTGTTTTCAAAGGCCTGGACCAGGATTTTTCAAGATGTGCTTGATCAGAAAAAGGACACAGCTTCATAAAACAGATTCTGCCAGATTCTCTAGTAAACCACACCACCACCACAATCTGAATGACTTCAAAGTACCATATTACTATTATTAATGAATGACTTCATATAACTGCATTGTAACTGAAGGAAATTAAACCGTACTACCGTATACTTCGACTGTTTAAATCATTCCTGTATTTAGAGTATGAGGGGAAAAAAAAGTCTAAATCAAAATGAAAATGATAAATTAATTCCATGATTCACAGAATCTTGTTTTGATTCATAATCTAATAAAAGGTGAGATTAGAGCTCTGTACTCCTCTAATTAACACAATTTTAAGCACATCACTCAACAGACACAGGGGGACATTTGTGGACGAAGGAATTTTTGTGCTTTGGTCTTGGTCTGCTTTGGTCTTCACAAATTGATCTAACAGCTCACAAATGTGCAACCAAACTAAACTACATGCTGTGATTCACAGTTGGCTTTGGTCAGAGAGACTTCCCACATTCAGGAAGTGAGAAAGACAACAAATAAGATCAAAGTAAACCAGTTAGCACAGTCCTTCCTCAAAGAAAGCAGAGGCCACAACCAGCAAAGGCTGAGCTGAAATTTCACAGGGAGAAGAAGGAACAAACACAGATAGGACAGACAGTTGAACAGTGTGCTACAGAAAACAGCCTATATCTAAATTTGGATGTTCTACTGAACAGCCATGATGCACCACAGGCTGAATCCACACGAGTGCCATGATACAAAAATGGAACAAGGGTAATCTAATATGTATGACACGGCCGCCTAGGTCCTACTGTCAGTCCTTTGCATCCGCTGGAAAATAATCAGGAAAAGGAGGAGGGAAAAGAGCAGTCGGAAGCAAGAAAACGTGGCTGTTTGCTAAACAGATGAACAAAACAGGCAGACTGGGGAGAACTTGGAAAGCGTCCCTCTGATTCAGTTTCCACACATTTTCTGACACTCTCCACACGGAGCGAGGCAGTTCCACCGGAACGCCTTGGCGTCTGGACAAGAGCTAACTGCCTGCAAAACAGAGCTAAGACAGAGTATAATCAATCACACAGTCTGGGGAAGTTTGGCTGCTGAAACTCATTCACTCTGAAGCCAAGCTGTTTGCTGAAAGAAGTGGAGAGCTAGTCTGTACTGCTGGGTTTCTTAGGGACATGATACAAATCACTGATAGGTGGATGACACATATCTGCAAATGCATCAATGAAGAACACAGAGTCTAGAACTTTATTCAAGTCTATTTATATCAGTTTAGTAAGAGAATTTGAATTGGACATACAAATGGCCTACTGTCATCGTATCCCTACATACTGTTATTGATATATGCCTCTCAATTAAGGATATAACTTAATTCCAATACAGTATTTAAAACAAAAGGCTCAGAATAAGGTTCTGAAATGTAACACTGTGTTATCATACACATTCTCTCAATTTTCTATTCTGTTCCAGGAAAACCAGTCTATCATAAAGGGTACATCCCAATTTTGCACTATTTACTACTTTCTGAGTATGTAGTATGAATAAAAGTGTCAAAGTTAGGTATACTTAAATATCCACGCTGTATTTCGTATGTACAACTGATGTATGTGGTTAAGATTAGCACTATAATCCCACAATGCACTGAGAAACAGTAAGGGAGGAGCTACTCACATTTGGAAAAGTGGACAACAATGCAGGTGCAGTGGCGATGGCGGCAGGAGAACCTGCAGTGATGTATGTTGGCATAGTAACACCATCACTTCCCGTTAGTACAAACCGGATCAGTATGCTACTATTTTTTTCTGTCCAGAGCCATTAAGAATGATTATTTTACATGAATTTCATTAAGTTAATAATTATTATTAAAAATGCAATATTAAGATTAGTTTATAGTCTATACCTTATAGTATTAGTGTGTAGTAGGCAACTGGGACGCAGCCACTAACAAGGTACTTAGTACATCCTATTAGAGTAAAGTGGGCAGAAAGGGGTAGAGCTGTGCAAGCACCTTCACCAGGGCACAGTTCTAGTCCTGGAAGGCCAGCCTGCAGCAAAGTCTGGTAGTTGCCCTACTTAAACACACCCACTTTGTCAGGTAATTAAGGAATGAGCTGGGTTGAGTATGGATGCTAGATTTGCTGGAGACTGGCACACCAGGACTCCACTGCTGGAGACTGACACCCCTGACCCACACTGACTGGGTCATTTTTTTTTTGGTCACCAATAAACTCTAGGGACTGCCAAGCCAATTTTGAGCCAAGTCAATTGGTGTAGTGTTATGAACTAGAGTAATTCAAAGCTAACCGCTACTGCTTACCCAACTCGATGACTGGCTGATTAAGTAGTGCTGATTGTCTAAGGGAAAAATAAGGAACACTAAGGCCATTCCTCAACGTAAAACACTGTATCTACGTGGTGCAACAAACGTGAGAGTCAGTTCTATGCTATGTGTGTGTGCTTGTCTTAAGCTTGGAGCCACAGAGAGAGGTCAGCTTTCACGTTATCTGCTTCACTCACTCTTACTCCTGGTCAGCAACGTGGGCCAGCACAAACCTCAATGCTGCTTTTTCAGGCAGTTCAGTTCAGTTTCGTTTCGTTGGGGAAGATTCCCCCCAGAAAATTCCCAAAAAACATCAAAAGGGGAAACACAAAAATATCACAGGCAGGGTAAGTCGCCAGCGTGCCTCCAAGCACGCCATTCAACCCCCTCCCGCCATGATTCAAATGAACCTTTAGTGGTCTCAGGGAAGTGATGTCATGGTGACCTACCTTTCCTAACAGTAGTATAATCATTAGAGGTCTGTCTGTTTCCAAAACTTCTAAAACTATTTACACTGATGATTCACCACAGACACCACAATTCTGTCCAAGGCCAGACCTTTTCCATGTCCAAAGAAACAGTACTTGATGTTCACACAATGCTGGATGAATTTACTCTCTTTCCACAGTTCTGTTTGGTATCAAACAGTGCGATACTACACTTACACTTGCAATTCACACAGTAATAATTAACAAAATATATATTTTGTGCAGCCTAAAACCTACCCTATGGTTAACACACAGAGCCATCACATTTGAAGCTGTGATATGGCTTATTTAGGGTTGACAGTGGAGTACTGATCTCAGATTTCAGGAAGGAAAGCAAGAGAGTGCATTGTTATTTTTGACTCTGGATAAGGGAAATGTGCAAAAATGCTTCTAAGGAGTAGTGAAACTGACTGGCTGACAGCACATCAGAAGAAACAGAACACAGAGAGACAAGAGAGCGAGACAGACCCATATACAGTTCCACTGTCACTCTGATTATTATTTAGGGTGAACATCACTCGCTTCATGCAGCAAGAACAAGTGCGGAACAAAAATAACATTTACAAATGTTACAGATCAATGTAGGTTCCATGATGTTTCTACACTAAACCTACTTATTTAGAAGACTGGTTTAAATGACACTTTATCTCAACGCAACACTACACACTATATATTTTTCATAGCTTGGAAATATTTGATTGACTGGTATATTCATTAAGGTAGTACTAGGAAGTACTGATGCAATTCAGCTTTTTCCCCCAAAATAAACCTTAATGAGATTAAACTTAAATGAGCAATTAAACATTTAAATACTGAAATTACTATTCAGGTATGCATTATCACAATAAGACACATTATACAGACCAAACTGTGATTTTATATGTAAACAGGGCTATAAAATGTGATGGTTTTGCGATTTTTGATTAAGTATGCATATTTTATTAGACACTGCTACTCTGAAATATGAGTGCCATAACATGAGATCTTAGAGCCCCTTTCCTGCAGTCAATCGATCATCAATTAACTCTTACAGATACTCAAATATCACAATTAGTTGGAACGCAAACACCCAAGTGGCACTAGCTATGGTCTAATAGTTGATATTAAATATTTGTATCATTTAAATGTAAAACGCCAGTATTACGTAAATTCTAACACCTTTTTGTATTTGCCACATGATTTTTTTAATTGCCTCCCAATTGCTCAACCTCTGAACTCCTCAGAACCACCAGAGGTTTGCCACTCAAACTGGAATGTGACCTACTCTCTGATGGAAAGTAAATGGACAAGATTGTTTAGAAAAAGAGTAAACATCTGCGAAGAAATGGCAGATGTTAACAAGCTGGGTGATGATCTAATTACTATATAAAAGTGTTTCTATTCTATAATCCATTCTATAATGCCACTCATGGTTCAGTACACAGAAAGTTCACTCTCGATCACAAAAACAGAAGGACAAGGGCTGACTCTGGAGGGACTGGATAACAGTGTTCAATGTGAGTAAAAGTGAGAGAGCAGAAAGGGGAAATCTTATTTCAGGTGCATGACTCGAATACTGAGCTTCCTGGAAATCTCTAGAGTGCGTCCCCTGGTGCATCTGTCAGGGCTCATGCCACTAAACTAATAATAATGGCAATGATCATAGAAGCCCTTTCCTGGGCCATCTGCCATGGGGGGGAAACAGAAGACTGCTGGCTTCTCCTGGGAGGCAAAACCAAGCACAAAGAACTGCAGCCTCCTGAATTGTCTGCAAAAAACCATGCAGTCCAGTAAGACACTGGGATTAGGGCAGTCTTCCATTATGTGACAAATCTGATGAAAAAAGATACAGTACATCAGACAGCTCCTTATGTTTGGTTTCGGTACCGTAACAGAAAATCCCAGAAGAGGTGTAAATAACATCTCCTCTAGTCTATAGAAGCTGTTCCAAACGAGCACAATAGCCTTCGAAACCAAAGAACTCCTAAATGCTAAAAGAGGTGAATCTGTACTAAGAATGTGACTGGCCTTGCAGTCATTACAAGAACAATATGGGAAATATAGCCCCTCTCTTCTTGATAGTATGCACAGACCACATGACAACTATAATTAGATCTATAGTGGACGAGTGCAAAAGTGGGAGGGGGAGAAGGGGGAGAAGGGGAAGAAGAAAAAAAAAAAACCCACAACAACATCCGGTATCATCGGATTTAGAAGATCACAGCAGTGACCTCCAAGTCCGCCAGTGATTGTTGTAGTGGACGCAGTCATGCAGATGGATTAGCTTGTGAACTGATACTATGGGTCCATAAGCCATTCTGGCAGAGCAAAAAAAGGGTCAGTGGACGTTTACAATTCAAACCTCTTCAAAGGGGAGGGGACTGGCACCAGCTGTCTAACAGACAGGCCTTTCAGGACCTCCTCCATTATTACTGCACTTCAGTCAAAAAACACAAAGACAGCAAGCCAGCACAACCAGCACGCCCAACGCAGAGCAATCTCAAACCATATATCTCACACAGTTCATTAATTATTAACGATGATGTCAAGAAGGCAACACCAGATTTAAACTCTACACAAAGGAGACTCCTCTATTATACATGAACTGATGCGGAAATTCTTGGCTGATACCAACATATCATCATATCATGTACACAACATCTAAAAAATCTAGATATGGGACTTAAGGAAATGTCATTTATTTTGTTATGCAATAAAATGCAATAAAACAGGCAAAGATTTCAGATTTGTATCCCACCTTCAGTATAATGGCCTGAGCTTCTTAGCAGATGTATACAAATAAAAATCAGAGCATGCAAATAAAGTAAACAATTCAAAAACTGAATTGAGTCACATTAAATTTTGAATATAGTAGTTATATATGATATGTTTATATGACTTTTGTTACATTATATTAAGTTATAATGTTTATTTATTTCACAATGTGTATGTATTAACTCAAACATAAAAGTTGATAAGTAAGAGTGTTTTCAGCACTGTTTTTAAAATATATATACATATATATTCTTTATTAATAATATATGTGGTTGTGCCACCTGACATTTTCAAGATGGTAGAATTGATTTTAATATAATGTAAACAAATCTAATTTCATTTAACCAATTTCTGCAGATACAAAAATGAACCTCATATGATTTTCTCAGTTTCTAAATATGCTATAGAAATGATACAGAAAAAGGCGAGTACAACAACATACAGAGTAAGAGCTTCAAATAATATAATGTATGGATGAACGGTGACATCATACTGAATCACACTGGTATTGATAATCAGTTGAAATGATCAGCATCAGACTGACGTTTAGACAGAATGATTGATTTAGCTGAGAGATACTGATGACGTTATCCACTTCACTGCATTTGTAACCTTCGTCACACGAATGTGACACTTCTGGTCAATGTTAATTTAGTCCCAATTTCTCCTGTGTGTGTTTATCAGCTCAGCAGCACAGTATCGGCATCTGCAGTTCTCATATCAGTGCATCCCTACGACCACAATCCTTAAAAAGACAAGACACACAGACTCTCCCTTGTGTGACAAGTGGTCAAGATCTTCTCTTTGAGGAGTTGACTTAACTGACTTGACTAAAAATAAAAATCTCTAAAAATGGGAAAGCTCTCACAATACAAACACACTTAAATGATGCTGAGGCAAGAATAAAGAAGACTGTGAAAGAGCAAAATCACCAACCTTTGCACCCAGGAGATGAAGGGAATGGTTCAGAGTGAATCCTCCTCATCTACTCCAGCAGCTCCTGCACCTCATAACACATCCCATATGTTGTCAAAGCTGTAGCTGCCTACAGTGTGGATCCTCCACTAGCCTAGCGTTAGCGCCTAGCCAGGACAGGGATACTGTGGAAAAACAGGAAAAGTGGACGGTAACTTGGGTTAAATATCCAGCCACGTGCCCTAGGCTTGCAAACTGGCGTCAGCTGATATTTCAGACGGACTCTACTCTCGTTTCCTCTTTAAAATACAGGCGAATTTCTTCATATTTTCCTCCAGCTACTGTGAAGGGAGGCCGCAACAACAAGCCTAACGTTACAGTCACACAGCCGAACAGGACCTCCCTGCTACAGCAGGCTCGGGGAAACGAAGCCTGGGAGCGAGCACTGCTCACTTTACAAGTTTGTGGCCATTGTGTGAAATATAGCTCAATAATACACAGAGGACGCAGAGACAGCTTTGAGAGTAAAGGTTAGCAGGTTAGCACAGTGCTCGGCTCCTTACTCCGGTGGACAGCAGCAGCAGCAGCAGCAGCTGGAGAGAGCGGTAGCTATCTAGCTACAGATCCACAAATCCCCCCCGCTCGGCACTTCTCCTCCTCCGGTCTCTCGAGCAGCTCGAGCGGCTCCACCAGCAGCAGCGCTCCTCTCCTCAGCCCCGGATGAAGGCGGACACTGACAGACACGAGGTTTTGAACGGAGGCAAGCCTAAACTAAGTGACTGTGTAGTTCTCACTGCACGGACCTAGGCGACATAGCTGCCGTGTGAGTGTGTGTGTGTGTGTGTGTGAATCAGAGATGGGAAGTGTGTGAGGGAGCGTTAGAAGGGAACAAAGAGGCAGACAGCTTCCTAGTGGAGATATGGGGAAATGCACCCGATCTCCTGACCACCATGTCTGGATAAACATGTACAGTCAGAAACAACACAGAGCTTATAAACAACTCACAGGCTTATATCCTTTTTTTTATTATTATTATTATTATGTTTTTCTTCTGAGGTCCACTTATGGCGTTTGTGTGGATGTGTGTGCCAAAATAAATCATTATTTATATATTTTTATCTGTTATATTTAAACGTGCTGTTTTGGTACTGTACCTTTAAGAGGATATATGCACGCGCTCTCTGCTCGGATTGGCTGTCCTCTATTCATCACTCAGACACTCCTTATAATTAGGGATGGACGATACCAACACTTCTCTGATCGATCCGATACCAAGAGACTAAGCTTAATATCCAGATATGGATACTTAATATAAAAATATTTTTGCACATATAAAACACCAATTATTTATGATTCCAAAAGTGAAACTTAGTAACAGCATACACATTAAACATCTTTAGAAAAAAAATATATATTTTTCCACTTTTTATTAAAAATAATAAATAATATTGGTATTTTCCATCTGTCTTCTTTTCCGCTTCTTTCTGGCCCAAACTGATCCACCTGTAATCATTGGGCACCAATGCAGGCAGAAATACTCCCTGAGTCCTTCACAGGGTACCGCACACACCTATTTCCTCACACACTCAAACCTAGAGGCAGTATACCATGGTCGGTTCTTCTACCATGTGTGTTTCTGAAAGGAAACTGGAGTACCCGGAGGATATATTACTGCATATAATATTACTGGAGCCTGTATGCTTAGTTAAATGCCCTCTAGTGAGGACAGAATATGGTTCCATTCGCCCACGCAGAGCCTCTTAACAAAAAAAAACACGACAGAAAACAGACATTTTATGTTTGCGATAAGTGTGCAGAATCAAGCGGAAATCCAAACAGCCTGTAGAAGCTCATGCCTTTTGGAAATGGAAATACAGCACAATGGCAGAGACTTCACATTTTGCAATTTCTCAAATTATGTCTACCCTGACAATCACTTACACAGACAAAGAAAATGCAGATTTGATCCCTCAAAGCACTGATTACATAAAGATGGATTCTGGATGTTAACTAAATACCAGGCTTCTTGAGAACTCACACACTTAGAAATCTGTTTATTTGTATTTATGAAAATGACACTGCTTTTCTGAATGAGTGAAGACCTCATGCCTAGATGAATAGCTTTACATGTCGTTGTTTTAGAACATTTAGTTTTCATCTATGGGTCGTACTCTTCATGTATTACAAAGAAATCAATCATAATAATAATTCATAATAAATATAATAATGAGGGAATATGCAATGATATGTGATATGCAATGTTTAATGTATAATGAATTGTTGTGGCTTTCAAAAAATGTGGACTGTTAATTGTAGGTTAATTTTTCTCTAATTTGTAGTCATACCTTTCCCAGGAAAGAATTGGCACTGACCCCTAAAATGACCTCACTGAAGGTTAAGCCTTTGTGCATCCAGAATGAACATCACTGGCTTCATCTGTAAGCTTTACATTCTTCAAATCAGCCCCAAATAGTCAACATAATATTATCCATAGGGACAAACAACCGAAAACCTTCCTTCTCCATTCACCCGCTCTAAGAAGGCTGATGCATATGAACCTCAGACCTCCATGACTGAAACAGAAAGCAAAGTGTTTTGAGAGACATTTTTCTAAATTAACAAATGAATTTAATGAAGTGTGAGTAAAAGCAATGAGCACAGAGCACCCATCTCAAACAGACACTCCAGCAGTTTAGATTAGATTAAATGTGCAAGGATGACCTAAATCCATGTTTTACAATTTTCTTTTATTTAGACAACCCAAATAAAAGGCACATAAAACATTGCGCATTGTGTTTACATAATTGTTCTGGACATACATACATTTAAAAAAAATGTAGGAATGTTTAACCTTTCTGCTAACCAAAAAAGCCTAGTCTTCATATATACAAAATTATCAATGTTAATGTTCTAATACAAAAGGTTTTATAAAAGGTTATTTGACTTGTTTTTTGTTTTTCCTTGCACATGTCTAACATAACTACCACACCCTCTGAGCTAAATGTTTTTTTTTTGTTTGTTTTTTTTTATACAAAGATATACATTCACTGGCATTCACATGGTTTTGCCAATTCATCAAAAGAAATTTTAAAAGGACTGAACTACGGTTTCATTCTCCAATCCAAACTGAAAATAACGTTTTTCCCTCACTATTAAATCAAACAGGTTTCTTTAAAAGATACTGTTGGTGCATAAGGCATAAAAAACAAGAAAAACAAAAACCAATACTTCAGGAAATAAAACTCATGACAAATTTATAATTCCTCAACGTGACTTTCGGTAAATCAAAACAGTCCTTAAATCTTCACACACATTGGTAAACTCGACGTGTTCCGCTGTGGCATTTTCAGACATTTTTAGATCAGGCACAGAAGTAATGCCACTGTGGAGGGACAAACATGTAGCACAAGCATACTCCAAATCCAATGTAATGTTCTGTAATGATTTTAACCAGTCACATCAGTCCATTCCTCAAATTCCAGTTTTCAAAGTTCAGCACCAAAAACAAGATGCCCCTGTTAAACAAGGCAACACTCAGACAGACAGACAGACAAACAAACAAAAGGAATCGTTTCAGGCGCCACATTCCTCACTGGGAGGTTCATGCAATGTATGCAACGTATGAAATGCTGCTACAAGTTGCGCTTAGTATCAAAAAGGAATTCCAAACACACAGTAGGTTTAGGGAATTTGTTTTTACTGTCATTATTTGCATTGCAACCGCTTTGATCAGTAAATAATTCATTTTGTTTAGATCTAACTAGAGCAATTCCATTTTTTTAGCATATTTATGTACTGACAGTCAATAATGTTCAAATTTTAAAACCCTTAGCTTCTGGTCTGTTAGATCAACTAGGACATAAAAATAACAATAAACCAGCTTTTAGTTTGGATATTCCCTCTGCTGTCTAAAGACAGCCTTAGTAAATAAAATGCAATATTTGTTGAGTCATGACGGTACATCCGAGGCCCTTGTATAAAACCACAACTGCGGCCATGACTAAAGTATGGACACATTCAGCTGATGATCTCGTTTGTTCAGACTCACCCCTAAAGCACAGAACATATACTCATAAGGAGGGCAACACTTACAGACTAAGTCAGAGGGAATGGAACAAGCTAGCAGTTCAGCCTAGATATTGCTTTTGCCATCCATAATGGATGAAATACTTTGCCTTGGTTCATAACTAACATCTTACGGTCATGTGGAACAGAGATGAGGGTCATGGATGTACACCAAGCCGACAAACTCTGAACAACAGATGGCAGTTTTGGTTTCACAATAATTAATGAACAAACAAGAACAACTAACAAACTGAACCACATTCATAATGGACAGTTTCTTTCTTTTCTTTTTTTTTTATCAGAAATGATTTGGGACATTCCAGGAACATCACTGTTTTTAAAAATAAGGAGACAATGGTTTAGTGTATTAAATAAGCAACCAAAAAAAAAAAAAAAAAAAAAAAAAGTTTGTTGAGTGTCAAATGAATGTGTTTCTCTCAGCAAAGACCCTGAGCAAAGGTCCATGGGAGTACAGCCCTCATCCTTGCAAATGGAAGAGTAAAGAAATATTGACTTAACACCCTCAAAAAGATTGTTTATATCATGGGGGACCCCTTTCAGCATGCTGGTGATATCTACATAAAGGAAGTCTAACTCCTCCACCCCCCCCCCCCCCCCCCCCAATAAAACATTATCTCATAATACTGCCATCAGAATATCACCGATAAGATATGTTCTCAGTGCAAGACTTGTGTCAAATCACTACTGTAATGTCCAACACCCACTAAGCGGAAGGATATCCCAGCTATTGATAACATTACTTAGAAACTAGAATAACAGCTACAGTTTTAAGTGGCTTACAAAACTGTGAAACCACTTCGCCTCGGAACAGCTTTCCTTACATACATAGTACTGTTAAAAATATAAAATAACCATCTTCCACCAATGGAAGCCTCTGTCCCTTTTGTAGTACACGACTCAATGCATAAAACTAAGAAATACTGATGAGCAAGCTAAAATAACAAACAGTTCATAAAGTCCTCACAGTTCATAAAACCGTTAATACCAGTCACACACACACTATTTGATGGAGCAATTTGCTCCTCCTCAAATGGCTACTGGCAGAGTTTTTCTGGCACTAGCAAAGTGAAATCACCAAACATACAGAATGTCAGGCCTCCACTCCATGCATTAACTACTTATTTTCTTTCTTAAGCAAGTTCACTAAACTCTAGACAGTCTGGGTCTGCTTACTCTGTAGCCAAAATAAGGATAACCAGAGTGCCACCTAACATCTAATAGACCTTCACTTCTCCTCATCTGCTGTTGCTGCTGCTGCGGACTGTCCGCACTAGCTTGTAGCTCCTACCCCACATCCCTTCCATGCCCTTTCTTCACACAGAAACCATGCTACTGAAGGAAGACCAGAACAGAAGACAATGTTTTAAAATAAAACACGAGGGTTGGACGTGTATGAGTGGGACCTGTGATTCTACCAGGGTGGGGAAGAAGGCAGGACCTGGGAGAGGAACGGCATGCTCTCCATAGGTCTCATGGCGATGTTCAGAGGGCCAGTGATGTTCATGGACATGGGCGTGGTGATGGCCACCGGATGGGCGATGTTCATGGGCGCCGTGGCTGGTATATTGACTGAGGCGATGGTGACTGGGTGCTGCAGGCTGACCGGTGCGGTGATGTTGACTGTGTTGGAAGCGATGGTTATTGGAAGCGATGGTTATAGGGTTGCTCACTGTACCACGGTTCATGCTCGTAGTGCTGGCGACGGCCGAGGCAGTGACTGGCGTGGCTGAGACAGAGTTGCACACGTTATTAGTGTCTGAAAGGAACAGGAAAAAGGAGGGGGTTTTTAGTATCAATCAAATTAAAAACTTTTGCAAATTCTCTACTAATCTCAATTTTACATTTTATATTCCATATTTTTACAAGTAATGTCTTTCCATCTGACATTCGTGCGTACTAATAAGTTCAGAACATTACAATAAAAAAATATTAAAAATCTAAAAGCTACACATCTAGATTGTGGAATCACTGTTGCAATTTATTTAGTTTGCCCTTCTGAATACTTTGCCTGACGTGTGTGCCTGACTGCAGGAGCAGCTCCCTACAGGATGACTACACAGTGGCAAGCGAAGGTGTGGCGTTCTGGTTTGGGGTGGCAGGGGCAAGTGGAGGCCAGGAGGAGGTGGAGGAGGAGGAGGAGGAGGAGAAGGCTGCATACCTTTGTTTACAGGAGGAGGTGAAGCCGGTCTGGCCGTGAGTCTTCAGGTGGCTGGTGATGTAGGCGGCGCTCAGCATCTTCCCGCAGATGTTGCAAGTGACCTTGCCCTCATGGCGGATCATGTGTGAGCGCAGACGGTCTTTGGTAGCGAAAGCAGACGTGCAGGCCTGTCACAGACAAGGAAAATAGGAATATATATAATATTCTGAAAATATGCACCAGACACTCCCTATAGCCATTACAGTCCTATAGTGGAAGTTGCACATTGCTATAGATTACATGGATAAGGCTGGTAGGTACATTTCCTTTTGATCTATTGACATTATGCAAGAAAACTGTCCACCATGTTTTCAAACCTGCAACCAGCTGTCTGTGCAGTAGAGACCAGAGGCAGAGCCAGACTTATTTGGCTCTATTCATTTAGTAGACCTGCCCCCTTCTCCCTAACCAAGTCTGTCTCAGACCGCCTCCACTGAGCTAACAGAGCAGAGGCAAAAGCAGATTCCTCACCCCCCTTTTTGTTTTTTACCCCAGTTTGTCTGGTCAGTACAATGTTTCAACAGTAAAAGTTCATGTATCCATCTAATGAACAGAAACGATGGTGCAGACGGTTACTTCCAGACTTCCAGCTGTCATTTACTTCATTCTTAAGTGTATCCACACCTTCTTGCAATATAGAAGGATATGGGGTTTAAAAAATATTAGCACAGGGGAAACTAACTGTTTGAATTAGACACTGAATTTGGAAAGACAGTTTGCAGGAGAATGGAAAATGGTCTATTTGTCTGTTGAAACATATAGGGATGGGCAGAGCTACATGTAATACTGCAACCAGCCTGCAGAGGCCTGTGGTCTTTTTACTTTCAAGAGACATTGTGATGTCAGACTCAATAAACATTAAACATTTATTGACTGATAACCGTTTTGTAACAAAAATATATTCAAATACATTTTACAATGATTCTATATTTCTCAGTTGATTAAAATCAAATGGAAATATTACCAAAACCTAAGCCACTGTTAAAGCTTGAATCGATGCACACAGGCACCAGGCTCAAATGCTCAGCTGGTATTACATATCCGTTTTTATAAAAGCATTTAATTTGTCCTCTATGCTCGTCATTATCTTAACTGATTATTCTTTAAATACATGCAGACATTTTAAAAATAAATATGAGGTTCTTAGTCATTTATAATGGAGCATGGCCAAAAATATATACAAAAATAAACCAAAAGTAAACCACGCCATATGTCATGTGTAGTTGCCCAATGTAATTGCAATGAAATTGGCATTGACAAAAATGGCCTAAATATATCCAAAACAGGCTCAGGGTTATAGAAGTTAAAGCCAAGTGTCATCTACAATGGTTTCTGTGGTCTCATTCTGGGTTTACCAGAGTACAGCAATAGTAATACATCTGAACTGAATAGTGCTGAAAGTGCTGCTAAACGGTTCTAACCGTGTGTACAAGTTTATTATAAACAAGGATTTGAAGTTTCAGACATGCACATGTCCAGTGGCCTTCAGGTTTTTTGGCAGTTGAATGCGGTGATATTTATATGTTGGCCACAGAGAATAAAAGCTGCAGTGCTGTTAACATGATAGATTTTTAACATTTTAATTTTAAAAGTTTGCTCCCACCATAGACTTTTCTTTGGAGTAACCAGCTGTACTGAATGGGTTGTTACAGAAAGCTGACTACACTGTCTGAAAAACAATTCCAGATGAACAAACACGTTTCTCACAGATGTACCCAATACCAACTAAAGACGTGGCGTCTTACCGTTACTTGGCATTTAAACGGTCGTTCTGTGGAGTGAACATGCTTAACGTGACAGCTGAGATGATCTGGCCTGCAGGGGGAGAGAGAGAAAAGTGAAATGGGTGAGTGAAAAGACTCACACTGAGCTTAAAATGTTAAAATTTCAGAGAAAGAGGGGTAAGAGAGAATGTCTTAATAATTACTGATATTCACAGTAGCTAATCTGGCAAACGTGTAATTGCACATGTACTTGAAAAATACTAAAATACTAAAAAATGACTATAATTTAACTGAGTTACTCTTAGAAACCTTTATTTAACAAAAGACAAAAATTAAGCTGCTATTATAATAACTACTGTCGTCTCCACTTTCTTAACCACTCCAGCTCTGTGTGAAACCCACATGTTTAGATTATTCCAAATCTGGGGATGACGAGCTCTCATGCTCTACTCACCTGGAGAAGCCCTTCCCACACACGGAGCAGATATAAGGTTTATGCACGCCTCCGTCATGTGAGCGTACGTGGTAGGTCATGCGGTCCTTCCTCTTGAAACGCTGGTGACAGATGGGGCACTCAAAGGGCTTTTCATCAGAGTGCGAGAGCTTGTGCCGGTTTAAATGGTAGACGTCCCGGAAGGCTTTGCCACACATCTCACAGCCATGGTTCTTCTTCACCGGCTTGGGAGGTTTTTTAGGCACACTGGGCTGCTGTTGCTGGGGCAGGGCAGACATCACGCCGAGCGCTGTTGAGGCCGAGGTGGTGGCTGTGGTGAGGATGCCCGCTACGGTGGAGACATAGGAAGGGTTGCCGTTGTTGTCCCGCGGGACTGTGGAGATAAGAGGCACCATGGTGGGCGCGGTGGGCGTCTTCTTGGGCCGAGACACCATCTTGATGCCCGTGTGGCATGACTCGTGCCGCCGCAGGTGGTAGCTGTCCCGGAAGGCCTTGTTACAGTAGCCGCAAATAAAGGGCGTTTTGGACTTGGGCTCTTTCTTGATCACCACTGGACCCCCTCCACCCCCACCTCCTCCTCCCCCACCTGCACCACTAGCCACATTGTCCTTGAGAAGATCTGTGGCACTGATCGGGGGTTTCTGGTCCAGTGGGATGGGCAGCACAGGCTTCTGGTCTTGTGGTTCAGCTGAGTTGAGGAGGGGCAGCAGGCTATTCTGACCCACCTGATGCTGGTGGTGGAGCGCTTCATTTGCCTGCTGGAAATGAGCAGAGACAACATGTTTTCATTCATCTGAAGATCTGAAAAGACAGACAGGTGTGTCTAATCATCACAAATTTGGCCATAATACAATCAAACTTTGCTTCCCTGAAACCTTCTTAGTACAAAGATAAAACTGTAGGCAGTGGTGGCTCAGTGAGTACAGTGCTGGTTGGATTCACAGGTTTGTGGAATCCTAGAGGTCACTCTTGGGCCCTTGAGAAAGGCCCTTAAACTCTTTGTTCAAGGAGCACCTAGCGCTGCTTTCTCCTTTCTTCTCCCAATTTAGTACTGCCAATAAAGTAATTTGAGGCTCCCCCTAGCACTGCTCGCGACACAGTATGGACTTAACACCAGCAACCGCCTGTTTTCAAACTGCCGCAGATGCGGCAACGCCAGGCCACCGGCACGCTCGGAGGAAAGCATCAGTTCTCCAACACATCAACCAACAGATGTCTGTGGTGGGCCAACAACGCTTTTAGAGTGATTGCGGCAGAGCAAGCCATTTACTCACACAGAGAGAGCACAGCTAATTGTGCTCACTCTTACTCCAGCCACTGATGGCGTGACAGCAAGGCTCTGAATTCAAACTTGCGACTCCCGGGCCATAGTGGCAGCGCGTAAGACTCAAGACACTCCGAGTCCCCTGACCCTGGCTTTCTAAGCAGAGATATGCAAAGTTAAGAATTTTATTGTACTTTATTATTAATTATTATTATTATTATTACTACTACTACTACTACTACTATTATTATTAGAAATCAAGCAATCATCATACTAAACATACTACCAATTGAGAAGATTTACCTCAACATATTTTTGGGACCCTGACTGTCTTCAAGACAATCTCTTATGGAATGGATCTTAAGCTAAGAGCTGAATTTATGTAACCCAACAAAAGTCTTAAAAAAGAAAGAAAAAATGTTGGTCATGAAATGTTCCCACGCTTTAGAATTCAGAGTTAAAATGCTCATGGCAGGGACTATTTATTTTGCATTAATATAATTTATTAATATATATAAAAAAATAGAGCTGCACAACATATCGTTTCGCCAACTTCCTTGATACAAAAGGAAACATCTTTGCCATCACAGACAGATTATATCTGCCAATATTTTTTTTAATTGTACTCTGATCTTGGATAGACAGCGTGCATTATTATATCATGGTATGTCGGATCACTGAACTCTCTCTGGAAAAAGCTGAACATTCCTATATTAATATTTATATCCCTAGATTTAATATTGTGTGTATGTATAAAAAGAAAGAAAGAAAGAAAGAGAGAGAGCACAAAATACTGCACTGCCAGTTTTTCCAATATCGTGCAGCCCTCAAAATAATGCTAATACAATTTAACATTTTTGATTAAACATTTTAGGCATATCTGCATCTTAAAATACAAGATAACATTGTTTTCTATTATTATACAATAATGCTGAAAGCAGGACAGTTGGGGCTTTATCTTTGATAATGTTTTTAAACTCGCTTTTTGGATCAGTTTGACTGAGTCAGAGTTTGACCGAGTGATATTATCTGACAGTGTGGACATCAAGCCCAAAGCAGACTGACCGTGTTAAATCTTTATCAGAAATAGAAAGTGACTCATTTCCAGAGCATCTGTGCAACTCGGAAAACAAGCAGCTCTGCCTGAGACTCAGCAAGATGCAGAATGATGAGCAGTCGTGCGAGACAGAAAGAAAGAGATAGAGAGAGATGCATAGATAGAGGGAGCGGGAGAGAGGGAGAGAGAGAGGGAGAGAGAGAGAGAGAGAGAGAAAGAGAGAGAGATACATTTTAGCTACTAAAGAGCCAAAGCTACACCCAGGTCAATCGTTTATGTTTAAATACACAAATAAATAAGTGACGTTGGGCCAGGGCATCAAAATCCGAGCTCATCCAGGTGGTAAACTGCTGACATGCTTTTAGAAACAGAATTCCACCCCAGCGTACATGTAGCACAACATAACCTGTTCTAAATAGATCAAATCACCACTGAGCACAGAGGGCCTCGCAGCAGCGTGAGCGGGACATCCTAGAGCCTATGGCACCTCTGCATAAAAAGACACATAAGCACGCTGCCACTACGGCACCTAAATCTGTAGCGTGTAAAGTGATCTCTGGCTGTGATGAAAGCAATTCCTCATGTGACCGGCCTCACAGGGCACAGGCTGTTCTGGCTGAGGGAAACGTGTCAAACCTACCTACTCCATGTGTTACAGAGCTCTCCACTGAACAACTCACAATTCACAAAAGCACAGAGGCCAGGGTCTCCACCTCTAAAAAGATTTTTTATTTTTGAAACATGCTCCATCATGTCCATTTATAAAAACTTCACTAATATAAGCAATACTATACTAACATTAATACACAGTCAACAATAAACAGCGGTTTGTGTGTGAAACACCCAGTATCAGGACTTAGTACACACTCTATATCCAACAGGAAAACACTTAGACAACATGCAATAATTCACCACAATTTTAGAAAAAGCCTAACAAACCTAAATGATTAGCCACGGCAGTCTCATTATTCAAAATCCTTTATAAAGGCAGGGACACAAAACCTAGTCTAGTAAGGAAATCTGAAAAAAGTCTAAAATTAAACTTTCCGTAGACTTCCACAGGTAACAAACACTGTTTATTACATTTGAGAATACTTTAAAGAGAGGTAGGTCAACAGCACATAAGCTCAAGAGAGGTTCAGGCCTGAACAGAGGGCAAACACAAGTTGAAAGACTACACTATCATTAAAGCCGTCTATTCTGCAGCTGCCTGCATTGTCCCATTGGTCACGGCATCTAGCGCGAGAGAAAGAGAGAGAGATTGCAGTGTGGAGGGGCATTCATGAATACAATTATGCTACTGTGAAAAATGGTAAAGCCCACAATCACCTGCAACCTCCACCGGGGTTGTCAACTGGAAACCGAAATGTAGCAGTAGACAACATAACAAATAAACATCAAGCATTAGGGCTGCACAATTTATCATATATCAGCAACGATATCACAATGTGAATATGTGCAATAGTCAGCGGGACTAAAACTGCTTATTTGCGTTCACACACATGTATACGCACATACAATGGAAAAGCCTGTAACTTGTACAAGTGTCTGAAGAAGCACCCCTTAACCAAGCAGCTAAACTGGCATCTTACTTTGAGTCTCTTATGTTTAATCATAGAGTTTATTTATCTGCCCTTTTAACACTTTACTGTACATCCTGGACACCTGACACTTAAATAATAATATATGCACATATTTATTCAGTATTGTCATATCTGCTGATACACACACTCCTAATGCACATTATTATTCATGGATTCCATTATTCATTATTATTTATTTTTATTTATCTGTATTTTTTTTATCTTTATTATTCCTTATTATTATATTGTATTTAGTGTACTGTTAGTGTAACTGCTACTGGCTGTTAAATTTCCTTATGGATCAATAAAGTAAATTATTAGCCTAATATATACAAACACACACACCATTTCTGGGACAACTTCCAGCTTATTATTTCAGCTTAGTTGAGCATATCTTGATCTTGTTGGCATTAAGGAAGAGTTTTAATTTCGGGTTAACCCCCTAAAATCCCAGCTATATTAAACCCAGAGGCTTGCTATTCTGCAACTAGAGTGACTTGAGTGCAAACAAGCTGATTATACCCTAAGGTACAGAAGTGTGTCATAAAATTTGTAATCACCGGTGGGTCCTGGGGTGGTTAATGTAACACTTATCCTGGATATAACAAAATCCATTAAACACTGTATATTCTCTCTCTCTCTCTTATACATACATAACACATCTAACCTTTATAGGGGAAATAAAATGTAGCCACTTCTCTTTATGGTTTATGTACATTTACAGAAACTATTTCATAGCACACTGATATTAGTATTACATTAGTATGTTAACATTACTAAACACTGTGAGTGTTCTGTATATTTGAGGTTAAGAAATGTGACTCCTGACCACTGACCGCCATATCAGACACAGTTAACTGCAAGGAGGTAATGAGAGAAAAAGGCAAAAACAAAAACTGGAAAGTCAGGCAGAGCTCAAATAAATATAATCTCAAATCACACAGCAGAGCACAAATAACAATCTAATATATATATTATTATTATTTTTTTTTAACTGACCGATACCCCACACTGATGAGTAACTGATTATACAAATCAAAGATGCTGAAAACCCACAAATTCAAAGAAGAACCAAAAGCTTGTTCAGGCCAAACAATTTAATCTGAATATATTAATGATCCAAAAGAGCCATCGATTGTTCCAAAACAAATGTGCCACATTCTCTAAACCTCCATCTCATCAACAACACATTACTATAATTGCCACTTTATTTAAAACAAAATCACTTTAACACCTGCAAGTTCACTCTGAAGGTACTCTGGTACCTTCATGTGCTATAAAACTCATTACAGACAGATTTCCAAGATGGAGAAAATGTGGCTGAACGAGTGTGAGATACACGGTGTAAGACAGGTCTGCTGGTGTAAGATAGGGGTTATTATTCAGATAAGAGTTGTTATTAAGACTGGAATATATTAGATAATGCATTTGCATCTGGCTGAATCTGTGTGAAGAGTGCTCTCTCTCTCTCTCTCTCTCTCTCTCTCTCTCTCTCTCTCTCTCTCTGTGTGTAAAGCTTGATGCATGATAGAGCAGCCAGACAGACACTTCAGACTGCGCCAGTGGCAGGGCGGCCTGCTGAGCCTCCTCGCTGCTCTGATAATTCAGATTCAAATCCACTCTGAAGGCTGAACATCAACATCAATAGTAATGCAGAAGAGTGGAAACCAAGGACTAAGGAGTGTTGATAAAACACCACCACAATATTAAAACATTTAATAAAGCACACACATTTTCATTAAATCAGATGACTTTGTTTGCATTAATCAAGGTAAATACTACTGAACCAATGAGCACTGGTACTCTAGGGTAACAGATGGTCTTCTAACCCTTAAAGACCCTGTTTTGACATTACACAGTGGTTCACATTTCTATCAGCATGGTATTACGGAACATAATGTTAGCACTAAGGATGTACTGATATGTGAATTATGGACTGATTCAGATCTTCCATATCTTCCTATACATGTCTGTCACTGTCTATGCTGATACACACAATTACAAATATTTAAATAATAAAGTTTGAATGATTAAAATCTAATCAACGGTCTGATTTGCATCAATGTATTTAGTTGGAACAGACCAAAAAAACAACTCGCTTTAAAAACGCTATCAATCAATTAAGAGTACAGTGATTTGTATTAAATGTTTCCTACATCATTTAGTATGTTTTACACACCACAACTTAGTATGGTCTTATACTAAATTATACTATATTTAGTCAGTGTGGTCCACCAGATGCTCATAAAGCATATAGTCAAAAAAACTTTAAAATACTGCCATATTGCCCACTTCTATATCTGCTGACCCAGATATGATTACTATATCACTGTGCACCTTAATAATCGATCAACATCACTAACACTGAAAATCAGTACATTTGGGTGCACCAGCAGTACCTGTGCACCGATACAGACAATATAAACTAGCCAGCATTAATAGATTCAGAGCAAAACCGTGGAATAAAACTTCATGGACTAATAGGGCTGTGGGTATGATGATATATACCTTAAATGTACCTAAATGAAATCGTAACGTAGCGTTATAATGCTATTCCTCTACTTGTGTAATAAAAACCGTATGACGTTTTGGATGCATTAGGCAAATGGCCAAAATGTTTTTTTTTTCCATTCCAACAGATGAGGAATATATATATAATTTGATATTATATTATGATAATATAATTATCATAATATACATACACCATGATCATCCACTCTAGTGATCTCTTACTAGTTCTAGGACTAGTCACTAGGACTCACTCTGAGCTCCAGTTTCAACTAGTTTGTCAGTAAGTACTCAAGCCAGGATTTACTTGAAGAAACATATTCACCTGCCTCTTTCCATTCATTTACTCATTGTTCCGAGCAGGCTGGCTGAATTTGCTCTACTGCAGCACTAAGTTTCTTGTCTGCTACAGACGGATTAAGAGATGCCTGTTGGGAGCCGGACAATGCCACGCTTATGAATAACCTCAGACGCC